>NC_140165.1:108643659-109006159 GCF_963971535.1 Notolepis coatsorum
CATTCAAACTCAGCATTCTACTCTATAAACCTGCATGAAATTTATTAAGATTTTCAGCATTCAAGCTGGTTTTTTGTGCGTTTTTATACAGATGTAATTTGGCTAAAATGTGCAAGCGGTTAGGCTACATGCAATAGTTCTACTATTATCCTGAGAGGCTGAGCAATTTTTTGTATCCTGTTTCTGAAACTAAAACACGACATCATAGCACAATGCTGCATGTGGAGCAAACGGTGCAGCCAGCCACATAATAACATTTGTTTGAACTTTAAATAAACACGCCAACATTATGAGAAATGTGCTTCCCGCCGGAGTAATTTCTTCTCTTTGCGTTCGGTAGAAAGTTATCCCGCTGCAAGCTAGCCTAGCTTAGCACACATTAATGGAAGTGGATATGGACCAGCTAGCCTAACTGTTTGCCAGAAATGACAATATACTTGTCAGTCAATCAATTTGTTTAAAGCCTCCATCTATCGTGATACTGCCAGCTGCACCTGGGAGGGGGGGTGCATAGAAAAAGGGTGAGTTAACTAAATGTAACTAAACTAACTAAGTAATATGCCTCTCTCATAACTTATGCCTCTCGTTGAATCACAATCAGTGGTGCAGTGGTGATTTTATCTCTGGTTGCACTATGTTTTAATGACGTCACGTGCACGAGCATGCATGTGCTCCCGCGCATGTGCATAAAATGTTTCCTCGCGAATAAAGACGATGCCTAATTGCCTCTAGGAATGGAATGTAACACATTTCATTCACAGGTTTTGTGTGAATGGTCCAACTATTTGAACACACATGACGACCTGAGCTATTGTTATGCAATTATGCAAGTCGAGTGGAATGCATTCTTGTGTGCATGCGCGTCCACATCCGTGCGTGTGCGTGCGCGTGCCCCTGCTCAAAGGCCTGGTGGAACGGCGTGCAAACCCCGTCCCATGACCACTGCATCACTGATCACAATGCTTGATTGGACATTTAATTTAATTGCAAACCTTTATTTCAATTTGTGAGACACTGACGTTACCCTCATTTACAGTGCTTGCAAAACAAGATACAGTTATCAGCAAATTCATACACATGGGCACAACAAAATAAGAATAAACAATCAAATGAGTTAAGACATTTACAAGTCGACACACAGTGGTTGGAGATCATACTTTTAAATGCAGCAAGAGAAGGAAGAACCTCCAACTTCAGAGTCAGTCAAAGGGCATTCCAGATGTTGGAAGTGAAACCGGTCTTATATGACATGCCCTGGGTGGGAGTTGAACCGCAGTCTCCCGCGCCGCGGGCGACATCACTATACCAAGAGGTGAATTCACTTCTTGGTAATGTGTCTGGATGCATTTTAAGGGGGAGTGAGTTTACTTGCAGTACCACTACGTGCCACAGTCACTTCACAACACATGAAGTCCATCGTGACTGTGGATATACTCGCGGTACCTCCGTTACAGAAGCATCAAAGGAAAAAGCTGTTTCACCCAGTTCAGAGCAAACTTGAGGAACCATAAGAACCATAAGAACCCTATCCCCCCCCCTCACAGTGAGCTGTGGTGTTCCACAAGGAAGCATACTAGGACCGCTACTGTTCCTAATTTATGCAAATGACATGTCGTCAGCTTGTGACTGCAACTTGTTCCTGTTTGCGGACGACTCAGCCCTGCTGGTCTCTGACAAGAACAAGTTACAGGTTGAAAAAACCCTCAGCTCGGAACTAGGCAGAATCTGCATATGGCTCGCTGATAACAAACTATCATTACACATGGGCAAAACAGAGTCCATTCTCTTCGGTTCAAATAACAAACTCAGCAAGACCGACGGCTTCTCAGTTACAGTGGGTGACAATATTGTCACAAGGAAAGATGAAATTACCTACCTGGGTTCCATCCTAGAGGCTAATCTCTCCTGTGACAAAATGGCATCCAATGTAATAAAAAAAGTCAACCAACGAACTCGATTCTTGTACCGGATCTCCTCTCTGGTAAACAAGAATACCCTGAAGACTCTGGCAGGAGCACTCATTCAGGGGTACTACGACTATGCTTGCACCTCATGGTACCAAAGCACCTCAAAGGCGCTAAAAACAAAATTACAAACATCTCAAAACAAACTGGTCAGACTACTGCTTGACCTTACTCCTAGAACCCACCTCACCCCTGCCCACTTTGACAACCTAGGATGGCTTAGAGTAGACGACAGAGTACAGCAACTTGCAATGGGCCTGGTCTACAAGATACACTACACGACCAAGGTACCCATGTACATGTCAAAATACTTCCCAAAGGTCAGTGAATACCACGATCACAACACCAGAGGGAGCTCCACAAATCATGTTAAACCCAGATTCGGCTCAAATAAGGGACTAAACACGTTTCGCAATTATGCCACATCAATGTGGAACGCCCTACCCAAAACTGTAAAGGAATGTGGATCACTACCCACTTTAAAAACCTCTCTCAAGGGACACCTACGGGAGACTGCAATTCAACACTGGCCCCTGTAAATATCCTAACCCAACCCCCTCCAATGTACAGTCATTTACCTAGTATGGTTTTGTCAATAGTCCAATGTACAATTTTGTTTGTTTGTACAGTGTCTCCCCCCCCCCCCTCAATGTACAGTTTTGCTTGTATATACAGTGTGCCCCCCCCCCCCCCCCCCCAACCACCTCCAATGTAAATTACCCAGTATGGTTGTCAATATCCCAGTGTAACCAACCCCCCCCCCCCACCCAACCTCCTCCAATGTACAGTTTCTACGTCAAATGTATATACTCCCTTTTCCTGACTCCTTCTGTATCACAAACAGTACTGTATTTGCAAATCTGGTATGTCATAAATGTATAGATGTAGCAGTACTGACTATCTGTATGTCATGTATGTCATATATGTCCAGATGAATTGAAAATGGGGGACCCTGATGTAAACAAGACGAAAGTCTTTCTCTGGTCTGCATCCCCTTAACAATTGTGTGTATTGAGCTGTACTGTATTGTACCCATTCTGCAATCTGTTAATAAAGTTTTCAATCAATCAATTCAATCAAAACCAGCCGTGTAAAATAGGTTCCAAGATTCCATTCTAACAGTACTGTGATGTAAGGGGGAAGTTTACCAATAAGGGCTTTAAAGATAAACAAACACCAATGATAATTGCACCGTTCAACCAGAGAAGGCCATCCAACCTTTAAATGTGCCGTATAATGGGCGGCTACGTGGCGTAGTGGGCAAGGCGCTCGCCACGAAATGCTGGAGACGCTGGGCTCGCCTGTTCGAGCCCAGCGCTCCACATTTGCTTTCAGTTTAGCTGGTCGTCCGTACTAATACACATTGGCCGTATTAGGGGGTGGGAAACTGATGGGTGGGGATCGGGCGTTGTGGACAGCGACTCCTACAGGTCGGTTGGTGCGCCTGCGCAGTAGAATCAGGAAGTGTCGGGGGCAGCGTGAGCCACCCACGCGTTACTCCTCGCCACTGAGAGATCGAGCTGCGCAGGTGAAAAGATGCGACTGCTGTTACCTCAAGTACCGGAGGGGACTTGTGCTATGTATGACTTAGTCCACATTGCAGCCGGCTTGTGGGAGGCAAGAAACAGCGTCCGTGACAGGGGAGGGTTGAATTGGATGATACGAAATTGGGATGGGAGAAAAATATAGAAAAAATGGGAGAAAAAGTGGATACAAAAAAAAATGCCGTATAATGTCTTGACTTACTGTATATCCTGTGGACTTATACTCTGTCCTCCACTCTTCCAGGGCGCTGCTCGCCGCCTGTCAGGGAGATGCGTGTGCCCGTGGGTCTGCATGTCCTGCTGCCCTGCGTCCAGGTGTCCCCGCGGCCCTGCAGCTGGGAGCACCCTCCCCACAGACACACCAGGCAGCATCACTCCCACCTGGAGGTGACGGTCAGCGAGGACAGCCTGGGAACTTACATCTGTACTTGTCAGGTATGTACATGTAGGCCAAGACACAAGATACACGTATATAGATACACAGAACGCATGCTGTGGAACACCAGGCGTGCCAATATTAACATACATACACGGCAATAATCCTCATATGAAGAATGTACTGTAAGTGAAACTGTATGGGTTGCCTTGGAACAGATGCAAATAATAATGACGGTAATGATAATTTCTATAGCACTGTTCATACACAGGATGCAGCTACATACAAGGCATTAAAACTATTACAAATGAATATGACAGTTGATAGATGTACAGTAGAAAACATCTACATGTGTCCTACACTTTTCCAAAGCCCAGTTCAAGTACTTGCACTTTCTTTAGCAGCCCAGCATGCATTTAAAAATCCCTATGTTCCCTATGGGTCTGGCAAATCATTTTTTTTATATATATATACTCCAAATGTGTATAATATCAATCAAGCATGTGTGTACATATATATATACTCAAAATCATCAATCATCATCATAATTAAATTAAATCATGAATCATTGAGCCACAACAGCAAAGTCATGTTCTGTGACAAGAAACATAGTTGAGGTTGTAGCAACATCCCATTTACAGTTCATATAATGACGTCCAGAATTCACACATACAGAAGCATAACATTGCTGTGTATCGTCTCTCCTCCTCCCACACAGGAGGCGGGGCCGGGAATTAGAGACCCCTCCTCCTGCCGCAGAGCAGCCTATCAGCTGACGTTAGAAGGCCCCAGCATCAGCGGAGCCGTGGCGTTGGCCGGAGGTCGCCACCTGCTGGCCGTCTACATCCTCTGCTTCAGCCTGGGCGTCCTCATCGGCAGTTTCCTCCTCTTCTTCCTGACCCGCCGCCGTGGGATTGGCCACCAGGGCCACCACCTGCCGGACCATTCGCTGTCATCTGAGAAAGGGCGGGACTTGCTGGGCTCTTCGGCCACTCCCCAGTCCCCCAGCAGCGCCAGTCTGTTCTCCGAGGGGTTTCCCCTGACGGCAAAAAGCAACGGGACGACCACCACCACCACCACGCTCCTCAGTAACCAAGGCAATAACTACGGTGGCAACCTGATCCATGGCAGCAACGGTATCCCTGGCAACGGCCACCGCGAAAACGCTGTCTACACCAACGCCAACTGCAACGCGAGCAGCGGAGGGCTGAAGTTCTCCGGGGAAATACTGGCGGGGGACCCGATGGACGGGAGCACGGGGGACCTGATGGACGGGAGCACGGGGGAGAGGGAGAGGGGGAGGCCGGAGGGAGGGGAGAGGGAAGCGGGGGAGGGGGACGAGGAGGACGAGGGGCTGGGGGAGGGGTTAGTGGAGGCGATGAGAGGACTGGAGGAGGAGCTAGCCGGGTTTCCCATGTTCAAGTCTTCAGCGCCGCTGGCCCAATGTGAGGAGAGCTCCATATGAGACAAAAAGACACAACGTACAATACATGTACAATACAATACAAGACATACTAATATCACGCATACCGTCCAGGGAGGCGCTTTTACCCAAAGCGCCTCACAGTACCGCAAATGGGAATGGAACCCTCAACCCTGGTGGTTGTAACTGCCATGCGCTACCCAATGAGCCACACAGGAAACATACTATGGGTTGCTTTCACTCCAACCATTCTCTCTCCCTAAATAAACAGACGGTTACTTGGCGGTAGACCAAATGGCCACCCTACCAAATGGCCGTAGGTGGAAGCCGAGACATAAAAATGAAGGATTAACACGGAAGAGAAGCCTGGAATGAGTGCAAATAGAGAGAGAGACATGAAAAGAGAATATATATAAAGAGGTATATGCTTTAGCATGTGAAAGAGACGTGCGTGTATTGATATTAGAACTGGGTTGTTAAAGGAGATGAAGGAGAATACTTCACTGGACAATTTACACGTCACGTAAACCTAATACAAAGAACACCTAGGAGAGAGGAACAGAGCCTGAATGTCCTTTAGAGAGAGAGAGACTCTGAAAAGACAGTTGACTTGGGACATGGGATTGAACACGATGTACAGGGCAGAGCGGAAGGAGAGAGAGAGAGCACTTCAAACACCACGACGGAATCAAAGACGAAATGTTTACACGCGTAGACATGGAAAAGCCATATTCTCTCTCTCCTTTCTCCCTCTTCTCCCTTAATCGCAGTGCAAAAAGGTACTTTGATCATCCTCCACCACCTCTCTCTCTCTCTCACACAATCTCAAGTAAGTCCCAGACCTTAGGGACCACTGAGGGGTATGTAAGCCCAGGCAGGCCAGCACCCGTCCTGCGCTCACTCACACAGAGGTCAGCCTCTAAGCACAGGACCCCCAGCTGTCTGTAGATTTAAGAACTACAAATCTATCAGATGGACTACATCTGTCGCAGAGGTCAGAGAGAAGGGTTGAGATTTAACTGTCAGATTTTAATAAATTAGGAGATTTTGGGACATATTGCATGCGAAGATGTATAGTCAGGAGGGCAGGGGGGGGGGGTGCTCCCTGCAACAACCTGATTGTTCCACCAAGAACCTATTTTTTTTAAGCTACAGTAGCAACAGGCTTGAGAGAAGCACTGGTCCTGGCTTCTGGCGCTACTATGCAACTGTTGCAAATCCATGCCAAGCACAACAGTGCTCCTTTGCTAAAGTTAAAGGGTTCGTAACGTCCAGTGCCTGCAACACTGAGCGCTCAAAACATTCCTAGCTCATAGCGTCAAAGAGGCACTTCGCCCAAAAAAAACAATGCTGATTTATTTTGCACATAATCTCACACTCCAAAAATTATAAAAGGTTTTGCACACATTCATTTAGTTTTGACAGTTATTAAGAGTATATTAATTATAATATGGCCACACCAGGGACCTGTGATCATCGGAGACATTGAATCCTTGTGTTGTGTTAATTACAGCTCAAAGAAATGATAAAGTAGCAGTCCCTATAAGACAAGGTATTGCTATTTTTTCATCTACATCATTTCATGGTCCTGTAACGTCTGATGACGTCACGTTTTTGGATGTGTGTGAGATTATGTGCAAAATAAATCAGCGTAGTAAAGTGCCCCTTTAAGGCAGGAACAGACAACAGCACACACTTTACAATATGATAAATAAATTAATAAAAAGCCAATGTTCTAAAGAGAGGACCCTGGTGGACAAACATCTCTAAAGTTCATATCAAGCTGTGTCGACAACACAGAGATAATGAAACTACTAGGAAAAACTAAGTGTCAAAATCAGATAATGAACTATGATGGAATTACAGATCCTGTCAATCTCTCTCACGGTGGTTCACGCCAGATCCACAGGCACCGCTGAGCCGCACGCGCCAGACACATGGAACCAGAACACACGCCGGCTCTGCCCTCGAGGTCTGAACACATGGAACCAGAACACACGCCGGCTCTGCCCTCGAGGTCTGAACACATGGAACCAGAACACACGCCGGCTCTGCCCTCGAGGTCTGAACACATGGAACCAGAACACACGCCGGCTCTGCCCTCGAGGTCTGAACACATGGAACCAGAACACACGCCGGCTCTGCCCTCGAGGTCTGAACACATGGAACCAGAACACACGCCGGCTCTGCCCTCGAGGTCTGAACACATGGAACCAGAACACACGCCGGCTCTGCCCTCGAGGTCTGAACACATGGAACCAGAACACACGCCGGCTCTGCCCTCGAGGTCTGAACACATGGGACCAGAACACACGCCGGCTCTGCCCTCGAGGTCTGAACACATGGAACCAGAACACACGCCGGCTCTGCCCTCGAGGTCTGAACACATGGAACCAGAACACACGCCGGCTCTGCCCTCGAGGTCTGAACACATGGAACCAGAACACACGCCGGCTCTGCCCTCGAGGTCTGAACACATGGAACCAGAACACATACGCCGGCTCTGCCCTCGAGGTCTGAACACATGGAACCAGAACAGACCCTCGGGGTCTGAAGGCGGCACATTTAGAAGTAAACCTTGGTGAAGTCACGTGTCGGGTTCTTAAAACGACTTCTCTGTACTAACTTACCTGCCGTAAACAAGCCTTTGCGAAAAATTCTAAATAAAAGCCCACGTATGCACGCTGACAGCAGCCCAAGTGGCTTTGATACAGAGAAACTGAGAAACCTTCCCTGTACTTTAACCCTTTCACTACAACACTACAGACGGTTAACCATCTGTAGTGTGGTAGTGAAAGGGTTAACCTTCTGTAGTGTGGTTGTGCAAGGGTTAACCCTTTGTCGTGTGGCAGTGAGAGGGTTAACCTTCTGTATTGTCGCAGTGAAAGGGTTAACCCTTTGGTGTTGTGGTAGTGAAAGGGTTAACAAGGTGACGTTGCCAGGAATTAATTGCAGGTTCTGTGGGTCTGGCATGTCGGCCCTAAGGGCACCACCTAGTTTTACGACTGGAGGAGGTATCGGTTAAAAAAAGAAGAAGAAAAAAAGAAAGAAATTCTCTTCTTGTTTTGTCATTTTTGTAATAAAAGCCTGAACATTTTACTGTAAACTTGTTATTATCACTATTCCTATACAGTACTGAACACCGTACTTAAACATCACTCTTGGAATCGTTTTTTTTTATTTTTTTAGATCTTGAAAAGCTCTGGAAAAGGATACATGTACCAAAAAATATTGATATATCGTGGAAATAATGTTAATATAGTCAACTTTTCTCTATTGGTCAAATGTTTAATGTGAAGTGTGGCTGCTAGTAATCTTTGAAGAAATAATAACTCAAATAACAAGCCTATTTAGCGATTGTTCTAGGTAGTCAAAATAAAAGCCTGGTACATTCAAATCAGCTATTCAACAATGAAGGTTTAACATGTACACCGACAGAGCTCATAGAAGATTCTGCTATTTGTCACGGACCAGTAGTCCTGGAATGTGCTCAGTAAACGGGTCAGTAACCCTGTAAACAGTATATTTCCTTTTCAACAGGCGCAGATCCTTTTTAAAGCTACAGTAGGCAGATGTGAGAAATCAAGAGTGAGTTTGCCTGCCCAGCAGAAATATAAATATTTCCCAGCCTCTGATCGGCAGGTGGTTTTGCACATTGTGTGTTTGGTCCTTTGATTTTCAGATACCACCCCAGGAACACTGTTTGCTGGGCAGGAAAAACTCACTCTTGATCATTTCTACAATGTTGCCACCTGCAGCTTTAAAGGGGAACTATCTTATAAATGGCCTTTTTGAGTGTTTAGCATTGTTTCCTAGCTATGTGGACTTATATTAATATGATCTATGTCTCTAATTCTCATATTGGCGCATTCTTCCAATTCTCCTCTCACAATATTCACCCTCACTGAACTGAGTCATCTGAAAATGTGATGATTTGTGATGTCAGAGAGACTCAGCTGCATGATAATGTGGCTGTGTGGCATCAGGCTCATGATGAGCTGCACACAGTGGTTGGAGCCCAGCCTCAAAACGGCTTAAGATCTTGAGGTAGAAAAATGCTGTTTTTGAGGACTTGATTAGAAATACAAAACAATGAATTAAAAAAAATAAAAAATTACAGAGGTGTTCCATAAACTCACAGGAATTATGTAAAAGTGCCCAAATAGTGAAAGAAATAGTAAAATAGTTCCCCTTTAATGCTTAAGTGTAAACAGTACTGAGGATGTCTCTCAGACCTGGGCATAGATGTATTTGGAAAGTATTTAAAGCATTTGAAAAGACAAATAAACTTGGTGTGTGCTTGATTTACTATACCAGACCACTAGCAACCACACAGCCACGCTTACTGTCCTGTGGCTGACTGCTAACTGCAGTGCCAGTGCTGTTGCAGCAACAAGAGAGACATGGAGCGCTCCCTGCCCACTAGCTTGACGCCCCATGGAAGGGTATGTCAGCCATGGCCTTCTAAGGGTCGGACGTGTCACTCTACACGCACACCTCATGCAATGGTCCCTGACGGCTCAACTAAGCCAACATGTCTTCATTGAATGGTGACCAACATTGGCCTTATTCACACGGCCACCATACCGGCTGATGAGGTGGGAAGATGTGGGAAATACCTATTCACTTCAATGTTAAAATTAAATACAATCTTTACCCGTACAAATACCAACAACAGTCAGAATTACAGACTCATTATTACCTGAATCAGATTGTTTTTAACTGCTGTAGTTTTTGTGTTTTTAAATATATGGTCAATCGAATAAAATTAAAAGAGCTCAGCTGCATGAGTCATGTAGGAACAGTTAAATGTTCACTTGTCATTTTAATAATTCTGATGCTAAAATAGCCGATTCAAATGAGTAGCAACCATGGTATTAGAGTCAATGTGGTTCTTCTGGTCATCCCACCCAGGCTCATCAGAAAACGTAAATAAAGTACTAATCGGCCACAGGGAAAAAGGTACATAATGTACATTATGTTATAGCCATAAGTAATATTTACGTATTGTATCAGCAAAAGTCCAAAACAATTGTGGTCAATTAGTACTGTATTTACATATTTTAAGCGAGATCGAGCTGCAATGAAAGATGGCGAGGATGTGAATTAGGCTAATGTCACCAGGTCACAGGAAATGACACACGGTCCCACAGGTATGTGTTCCTGTGTGTGTGTATGTATATGTGTGTCTGTGTGTTTTCAAATACTTGAAACATATCCATCTATTTTGCCCAGGACTACATGTAGTGTCACCTCTGATGTCAATTATGGAGCCAATCCCACTGCCACTCCCAAGGCCCAGTCTACATACAACAGAGGTTTTAAAGTAAGGATCAATTGTTTGCGTCACAAGCACCTGGGAGTAGGCTATTACCTGGAAACAGGGTTGCACGGCCATCTTGACGTTTTTGAAACGGAATATGCAATTGCATTCAGTCACACAGACTGATCATTGCCAATTATGAACAAAACATTCAGCAGTCATTTGATGATACTTATAAAAGTTACCTGGTTTGACGGTGAAATCCGGTTTGCTGAAATACGTTGCCTTCATCTCGTGAACCGTAACTGCAATCTGTTTTTATTTGAAGGAAGGAGTACCTTTACAAGATTTATACATCTTTTTATATATATAACTGAATGCCATGGCAAGAGAAATGTAAAGTTGCCTGAATGGGCAATTTAGTAAACCCACCAAAGTGTTTATTAGTGAGGTAGGGAAGGATGGGAGTAAAATAAAGTGAGATTTAACACTTTGCACCAACAATGTCCTCCTATGTGTAATTACACAGTATGAGTCTTTGTCAAGGATGCTTGTAGGTATATGAAATTGACCGTTATCATTCAAACATGTATACATTATATATGAAAAACACGTATCTAAAGAGTCATGTAATTTTTGCACTGCCCCTTACAAGATACATTTATTTTATTAGCCAGTGAGCAACATGGTTGAGGGGTTGATTGACATTTCATTGTTAGCCTATTAGCCAGTGAGCAACATGGTTGAGGGGTTGATTGACATTTCATTGTTAGCCTATTAGCCAGTGAGCAACATGGTTGAGGGGTTGATTGACATTCTGCTCAATTGATTCAAATCTAATTGAAAATGTAACCTAAAGATTAATTAATTCTCAAACATAATAGGCATTATAACAGACCACCCACTGACATTAACAAATCCACTAACGAATTCTAATCATTTCTACGTCCAATGACTAGAATGAAAATAGATAGGCAATGTGAAATGTTCCGTTAAAGTTACAATCTGTAATGCCGCCAAACAGTGACCTCTAGGCAAAAGAGCAGCTGCTTGGAATTGCACTTTGTTTACATTTTATGTTTTCGGTCTGATGTGTGGGGTGGAGCTGAGTGGGGATAAGGGGAGGGGTTGCTATTGCTAAATTCACACTACTACAAGTCGTTTTAGACATTACAAATGTCCAACCCACACATGTAAAGGGCATTACAGATTATATATTTAAAGAGAGATTTTAAATTGTATGCAGTTATTTATATTGACCTTGTATTCATCACGTTGTGAGGACAGGTGTGTACCGGCACTTCAGCTAACATGTAAGCATTGTTGACATGTCTACTAAAACCAGTGGGCACTGCTAGTCACAAGCTAGTTAGCTCTCAGCTACCTGTACCCATTGGTTTCAATGAGTAGTAGCTGTGCTAACAAGCCTTTTATTTTAACCTGTTCACTACCACACTACAGAAGGTGTAACCCTTTGTAGTGTGGTGGCGAACGGGTTAACCCTTTGTCGTGTGGCAGTGAAAGGGGGTTAACCTGTATTGTCGCCGTGAAAGGGTTAACCATTTGGTAGTGTGGCAGTGAAAGGGTTACTGTAGCTGCAGAACATGCAAAACCCGTTTCCTAACGTGATTAGAACAACACTTAAAATTCTAAATGTACCAAGTATCCCTTTAACACAGACATGACGTCTTCATGCAGCACTTCGTTCGTCCCTCACCCTCTTTCACCTGCTGTGGCTCAATCTCTCAACATATTTA
Organism: Notolepis coatsorum; assembly: GCF_963971535.1. Classification (NCBI taxonomy): domain Eukaryota; kingdom Metazoa; phylum Chordata; class Actinopteri; order Aulopiformes; family Paralepididae; genus Notolepis; species Notolepis coatsorum. Next base: position 108,655,987 of record NC_140165.1, read on the forward strand.
ATGTCATCAGAAGTGTGAAACGGTGTACAGTGCACTCTGGGATTTTTATTTATAAATGTTGATGATTAATATGTAAATCTATACTGGAGCTTTTCTTGTCATGTGTGCAAGCGTGTGTGTGTGTCCATGAAAATGCTTTGTGTAAATAAATGAAAAAGAAAAAGACCTACCTCCTACAAAGTATTTATGTGTGGTTTTCTTTGTCAGGAATGTTTTGTTGCCATTTGAGAAGGTTTTTCTCCAAGGACCCGCATCTGACAAGATGAATATTTTTGTGGTGAGGCTAGAAGAAGATTACTTTATTATCAACGCAATTAAAATGTGTCTTTTCGCCTATCCAGCCTAGTTAGTCCTCATATCTCTCCTAGATACACATACACAGTCCTCATATCCCTCCTAGTTACACATACAGTCCTCATATCTCTACTAGTTTCACATACAGTCCCCATGTCCCTCCTAGTTACACATACACACAGTCCTCATATCCCTCCTAGTTACACATACACACAGTCCTCATATCCCTCCTAGTTACACACAGTCCTCATATCCCTCCTAGTTACACACAGTCCTCATATCCCTCCTAGTTACAAACAGTCCTCATATCCCTCCTAGTTACACACAGTCCTCATATCCCTCCTAGTTACACACAGTCCTCATATCCCTCCTTGTTACACACAGTCCTCATATCCCTCATAGTTACACATTATACACAGTCATCATATCCCTCCTAGATAGACACAGTCCTCATATCCCTTCTAGTTACACAGTCCTCATATCCCTCCTAGATACACACAGTCCTCATATCCCTTCTAGATACACACAGTCCTCATACCCCCCCTAGTTACACACAGTCCTCATATCCCTCCTAGATACACACAGTCCTCATATCCCTCCTAGATACACACAGTCCTCATATCCCTCCTAGTTACACACAGTCCTCATATCCCTCCTAGTTACACACAGTCCTCATATCCCTCCTAGTTACACACAGTCCTCATATCCCTCCTAGTTACAAACAGTCCTCATATCCCCCTAGTTACACACAGTCCTCATATCCCTCCTAGTTACACACAGTCCTCATATCCCTCCTAGTTACACACAGTCCTCATATCCCTCCTAGTTACAAACAGTCCTCGTATCCCTCCTAGTTACACACAGTCCTCATATCCCTCCTAGTTACACACAGTCCTCATATCCCTCCTAGTTACAAACAGTCCTCATATCCCCCCTAGTTACACACAGTCCTCATATCCCTCCTAGTTACACACAGTCCTCATATCCCTCCTAGTTACACACAGTCCTCATATCCCTCCTAGTTACAAACAGTCCTCGTATCCCTCCTAGTTACACACAGTCCTCATATCCCTCCTAGTTACACACAGTCCTCATATCCCTACTAGTTACAAACAGTCCTCGTATCCCTCCTAGTTACACACAGTCCTCATATCCCTCCTAGTTACACACAGTCCTCATATCCCTCCTAGTTACACACAGTCCTCATATCCCTCCTAGTTACACACAGTCATCATAACCCTCCTAGTTACACACAGTCCTCACATCCATCCTAGTTACAAACAGTCATCATAACCCTCCTAGTTACACAGTCCTCATATCCCTCCTAGTTACACACAGTCCTCATATCCCTCCTAGTTACACACAGTCCTCATATCCCTCCTAGTTACACACAGTCCTCATATCCCTCCTAGTTACAAACAGTCCTCGTATCCCTCCTAGTTACACACAGTCCTCATATCCCTCCTAGTTACACACAGTCCTCATATCCCTCCTAGTTACACACAGTCCTCATATCCCTCCTAGTTACACACAGTCATCATAACCCTCCTAGTTACACACAGTCCTCACATCCATCCTAGTTACAAACAGTCATCATAACCCTCCTAGTTACACACAGTCCTCATATCCCTCCTAGTTACACACAGTCCTCATAACCCTCCTAGTTACAGTCCTCATATCCCTCCTAGTTACACACAGTCATCATAACCCTCCTAGTTACACACAGTCCTCACATCCATCCTAGTTACAAACAGTCATCATAACCCTCCTAGTTACACACAGTCCTCATAACCCTCCTAGTTACACACAGTCCTCATAACCCTCCTAGTTACACAGTCCTCATATCCCTCCTAGTTACACACAGTCCTCATATCCCTCCTAGTTACACACAGTCCTCATAACCCTCCTAGTTACACAGTCCTCACATCCATCCTAGTTACAAACAGTTATCATAACCCTCCTAGTTACACACAGTCCTCATATCCATCCTAGTTACAAACAGTCCTCATATCCCTCCTAGTTACAAACAGTCCTCATATCCCTCCTAGTTACACACAGTCCTCATATCCATCCTAGTTACAAACAGTCCTCATATCCCTCCTAGTTACACACAGTCCTCATATCCATCCTAGTTACAAACAGTCCTCATAACCCTCCTAGTTACACATACACACAGAGTGCAGGGTCGCCTGCAGTGCAGTGCCCCTGGAGCAGTTTTGGGGTTCAGTGCCTTGCTCAAGGGCACTTAGGCAGAGATGGTGGGCATCATAGATGCAATACCAGCCATCATTCAGTTACCAGCTCACAGATGGAATACACCCACCTATCAGTGGCAGGGATCAAACTGGCGACATTCCGGTTACTTGGCCGGCGTCTTTAAAATAAAGGGGCTACATTTTTCCCAACCAAAAGCAATTTACATGTTTAGTATAAGAGTGTAATAATCTGAATTTACAATTAGTTGCACTCATACAATACAAGAGAGCGACATGAATCCTACAACTAGGGACACCATACTTCAGTGTCCATCTTTCCTGTCTTGCCCGAGGCTCCGCTGCCCATTTGGCCTCAAACTAGTTACTGGAGGCAAAAGCGGGATGAGATTGTACCATTTGAGGCAAAATATGGGTATTAGAATAGAATAGACTTTTAATTGTCATTGCACACAAAGTATACAACGAAATTTCAGGGACGCTCCCACATGACCGTAGTACAAACATACATGTAACACATAACATAACACTGTACATATAACAGAAATATTTTAAAGTGCATGATGAGCGGTAAACATAATAGTTATCAAGTCCGGGTAAAGTGCATGGTGCACGTGAGGGGACAGTCAATGAGAGTTTAGCAGTCTGCTTGGGGGAAAAAGCTGTTCATAAATCTTGAGCTCTTAGCATTTATGGACCGGTATCTCCTCCCTGAGGGAAGGAGCTGAAAGAGGTGATGTGATGGGTGAGACTGGTCCTTGATGATACACTTGGAGCGGTGGAGGCAGCGGGAGGTGAAGACAGAGGTGATGTTTGGTAGAGGAGTCCCAACGATCCTGCCTACCGCCTTCACCACCCTCTGTAGTCTGTAGAGCCTCTTGCTCTGCCTTTGTGCAGCTAGAGAACCACACAGACACACAGTAGGTCAGCACACTCTCAACCGCACAATGATAAAAATTGACAAGGAGATTTCGTGGCAGGCCAGCCTGCTTCAGCTTCCTTAGGTAGTATAGGCGTTGCTGAGCTTTTCTGATCACTGAGGCGGTGTTGGTGACGCAGGACGCCTAAATATTAAAGGCAACCAACTTGTGTCTAGCCACGCCCCCGCGGCGACGCGGCAGCAGCAGAGCGGAGCTCCGTCGCGGCAGCATTATGTAGCAGTAATCCCCCCTTTTTTTACCATCGACAACTAGCTCAACTGGCAGCGCTGCCTTGCTGTGGATCCTGCGGTCCGTTGGTGACAAGTTTTTTTAACGTGCATTCTTTCGCCGGTTAAGTTTAGGCATGTTAACTTTAAGCATTGTTTCGGAGTGGGTTAAGGTTAAGGTTAGGCATTGTTTCGGAGTTGGTTAAGGTTAGAAGGGTTAAGTTTAGGCGCTGTTAAGGAGCTGGTTAAGGTTCGAGTTTGTCTTAGAGAATGGCAATATTCTTTCGGAGTTGGTTATGGTTAAGGTTAAGGTTAGGCATTGTTTCGGAGTTGGTTAAGGTTAGAAGGGTTAAGTTTAGGCGCTGTTAAGGAGCTGGTTAAGGTTAGAGTTTGTCTTAGAGAATGGCAATAGATAGTTGAGGTCCATACACCAGGTGGATCCAGAGCCAACTGACAGTTATCTGAGAGACGTAATGGCGTCGGTGAGAGGAGGAAGGCACGGAGGAGGGTTGGACCCGGTCGCTCGGAGAGAGAGAGGGAGAGAGAAAGCGGAGTCGAAGCAGGGCGGGGGAGGGTCTGAGAATTGGGAGGAAGTGTGTCGGCGGATGGACAAGAGCATAGACGAGAGGATGCTGGCGCGGAGTTTGGAAGTTGATGACAGAAAGTTATGCGGAGAAGTGGAGGCGGCACCGGGAGTGGAGGGTGGGATCCCGTTGTCTTGCTGACCTTTCGGGGGAAGGCACGAGGTACCCGGGGGTTGTCTCCTGGATCGACGGTAAAAAGTGCCGGGTCGAGTTAGACGGCTTTATCGGTTACGAGGAGATGGATGTGGCCGCCTTGCTGATCCACGATGAACTGCTTTCGCCGTTGGGAGCTGGGGCGGGTAGTGAGAGCGAGGGAGATGTCGGTAGGGACGGGGATGGTAGTGACAGGGGAAGGGAGTCAGATGGTGAAAGTATGGAGGGGGGTGAGAGCGGGGGAGAAGGGTGGAGTAAGGTGGAGAAGAGGAGCAGGGACAGTGGGAAGGGGATAAAGAGGAAGAAGGGTAGGGGAGATAGCTCGAGTGGGTCAGAAGGCGAGGGTGGAGGAAATGGTGTTGCAGAAGTGATTCATATAGTGGTTAGGTTTGAGGGGGAGGGGGGAGTGAGTAAATTAGGATTTTTCGAGTTGCCCAAACTCATAGGTAAGCAATTAGGGGAGGTAAAGTATGCGAGAGTTTTGGAGGATGGGAATCTGGCCGTAGGGTGTGTTAGTGTGGATCAGGTGGAGAGGGCTAGGAAGATGAGGAGCATTGGAGGGGTGGGTATAAGTAAGGTGGTGAGAGTAGGGGAGAAGAGGGAGGGGGGATGTAAAGGGGTGATAGCTGGGGTTTCGGTGGAGGTTAGCGTAGAGCAGCTGGTGGAAGAGTTAGGGAGAGATGTGCGTAATGGGAAAGTTAATGGTGCAGAAAGGATGAAGAGGGGGGCAGATAGGGTAGTGACGGAGACGGTTGTGATTAAGTTTGAAGGTGAGGTTGTTCCAAGTAAGGTGTATGTAGGGAGTGGGGTGTATAGGGTTAGGGAATTTGTTCAGAGTCCTCTGAGATGTTACAGGTGCCAGGAATTTGGTCATATAGCAGTTTCATGTAGGAAGGGACAGAGGTGTGCTAGGTGTGGCGGGGAGCATGACTATGGGAAGTGTGGGGAGGGAGTGAAGCTGAGGTGTTGTAGTTGTGGAGGGGAGCATAGTGTAGCGTTTAGGGGGTGTGAGGTGATGAAGAGGGGGGTAGTGGTTCAGAGTGTTAGAAGGGAGGGTAAGTTATCGTATGCAGAGGCGGCTAGGAGGGTAGGACACGGAAGTCAAGTTAGGGTGCAGGGGTTTGTAGAAGGGCAGTTGGCAGAAAGGGTAGGGCAGGAGGATAGAGAAAGGGTGTGGGAGGAGAAATTGAGTATTGTGGGCTTCGTGGCAGGGGTAATTAATACTGCGGCAAAGATTGAGGGTAGAACAGATAGAACAAAGATGATTGTTAGGATAGCGATTCAACATTTGGGTATGGAAGGTCTGACATTGGAGGAGGTGGTTAGGGAATTGAATAAAGGGGCAGCGGGTGACCAAGGAGTACAGAGTCAGGCAGCAGGGGGCAAGGAGTGTCTCGCAGAGGGGGGCTCAATTCTCCACTTGCACAATCTGAAAGTAGCCACTTCCGGCTGACTTCCGGTTGCCAATGGCACTTCCTGTCCCATCCAAATACATTGGTTTTAGCTACTTTTCTCCCCTTATTTAAACAACTTTGTCGTCACAGAGAGGCAATGAAACGTTTGTATTATTATAGTATAGAATGTATTTAATAAGCAAACGTTTGTCAGCAGGGTTTTTGGGCTGTATTTCATGTAGAAACGTTTACTGTTAGTTTCCTTGCTCAGCCAGCATTAGCTAACAGAAGCTAGTGGTTAAACAGGCCGGATTAGCTTTGAGCTAACTATCTTTCCCGACCCATGTATTCATTCCATTCTAAACATAACGTTAGTTTACAAAACATGACCTGTCTATATAACGTTGAGGAACAAATTATAAGTGTGTGGGTGTGTGTTTTGGTGAACATTGGACTGCAAACAGAAAATGCATCACAGTTACAGACAGTAGCTACTGTTAGCTGCACTCAGGCTGGCTGCACTCAGGCGGCGCGATCAGCCTGTTGGACAGGGAATGAAGATCTCCAGCGAACACTTCATTGCCTCGGATTATGTTGTTGGGGGTGGAAGGTTTGTCCAGAAGACCACTAATCAGCTGAAGCCTGATGCGGTTCCCTCGGTCTTCGACAGACAGACCGGCGCAGGCTCCCGGGAGCGATGGCTAGCTAGTTAGCACCAGCCGAGGACCGGCGTTAGCTGCCGGGAGCGATGGCTAGCTAGTTAGCACCAGTCGGGGACCGGCGTTAGCTGCCGGGAGCGATGGCTAGCTAGTTAGCACCAGCCGGGGACCTGGAGCGATGGCTAGCTAGTTAGCACCAGTCGGGGACCGGCGTTAGCTGCCGGGAGCGATGGCTAGCTAGTTAGCACCAGTCGGGGACCGGCGTTAGCTGCCGGGAGCGATGGCTAGCTAGTTAGCACCAGCCGGGGACCTGGAGCGATGGCTAGCTAGTTAGCACCAGTCGGGGACCGGCGTTAGCTTCCGGGAGCGATGGCTAGCTAGTTAGCACCAGCTGGGGACCTGGAGCGATGGCTAGCTAGTTAGCACCAGTCGGGGACCGGCGTTAGCTGCCGGGAGCGATGGCTAGCTAGTTAGCACCAGCCGGGGACCGGCGTCAGCTCCCGGGAGCGATGGCTAGCTAGTTAGCACCAGCCGAGGACCGGCGTTAGCTGCCGGGAGCGATGGCTAGCTAGTTAGCACCAGCCGGGGACCTGGAGCGATGGCTAGCTAGTTAGCACCAGTCGGGGACCGGCGTTAGCTGCCGGGAGCGATGGCTAGCTAGTTAGCACCAGCCGGGGACCGGCGTCAGCTCCCGGGAGCGATGGCTAGCTAGTTAGCACCAGTCGGTTGGTCCCCGGCTGGTGATAACTAGCTAGCCATCGCTCCCGGCAGCTAACGCCGGTCCCCGACTGGTGCTAACTAGCTAGCCATCGCTCCCGGCAGCTGACGCCGGTCCCCGACTGGTGCTAACTAGCTAGCCATCGCTCCCGGCAGCTAACGCCGGTCCCCGACTGGTGCTAACTGGCTAGCCATCGCTCCAGGTCCCCGGCTGGTGCTAATTAGCTAGCCATCGCTCCCGGCAGCTAACGCCGGTCCTTGGCTGGTGCTAACTAGCTAGCCATCGCTCCCGGGAGCCTGCGCCGGTCTGTCTGTCGAAGACCGAGGGAACCGCATCAGGCTTCAGCTGATTAGTGGTCTTCTGGACAAACCTTCCACCCCCAACAACATAATCCGAGGCAATGAAGTGTTCGCTGGAGATCTTCATTCCCTGTCCAACAGGCTGATCGCGCCGCCTGAGTGCAGCCAGCCTGAGTGCAGCTAACAGTAGCTACTGTCTGTAACTGTGATGCATTTTCTGTTTGCAGTCCAATGTTCACCAAAACACACACCCACACACTTATAATTTGTTCCTCAACGTTATATAGACAGGTCATGTTTTGTAAACTAACATTATGTTTAGAATGGAATGAATACATGGGTCGGGAAAGATAGTTAGCTCAAAGCTAATCCGGCCTGTTTAACCACTAGCTTCTGTTAGCTAATGCTGGCTGAGCAAGGAAACTAACAGTAAACGTTTCTACATGAAATACAGCCCAAAAACCCTGCTGACAAACGTTTGCTTATTAAATACATTCTATACTATAATAATACAAACGTTTCATTGCCTCTCTGTGACGACAAAGTTGTTTAAATAAGGGGAGAAAAGTAGCTAAAACCAATGTATTTGGATGGGACAGGAAGTGCCATTGGCAACCGGAAGTCAGCCGGAAGTGGCTACTTTCAGATTGTGCAAGTGGAGAATTGGGAAGTACATTAGTTAAAAAAGTAGTAGAACACGCTCACCTCACTAGACTTGACACTGGGTGCTGTAACCTCTGATATCATACATAAAAAATAGGGAAACAATGTCCAGGCACGCACTCCAGGTTTTTCCAAATTTATTGGCAGCCTGTAATCATATGACGTTTCGGTGTGAACACACCTTCTTCAGAATGGCTTGCATACAAGTGGTCGGCCGCCGTTAAACCTCAAGAAGAAGAAGAAGAAGAAGAAGAAGAAGAAGAAGAAGAAGAAGAAGAAGAAGAAGAAGAAGAAGAAGAAGAAGAAGAAGAGAATGGCAATAGACAGCCTATTTCCGCGCTGCAGCGCGAGGCAATAGACAGCCTATGGCTCTCGCGCTGCTGCGGTCACATGGGCGTAGTGGCCAATCAGAGAAACGCTAAACACAAGTTGGTTGCCGAAAATATTCACGCGACTTGGCAACATGGAGGCATAATGCGCAGTTCGTCGTCGAGATAGAAACTGAGCTCGGTGTAGAGGCGTCTTTACAATTCGTAGCCGCATTTCTGCAGACCCCTCTCTGATTGGTTGAACTCCATTTTTGCAGACCCCTCCCATTTCTGCAGACCCCTCTCTGATTGGTTGAGCGAAGCCCCTCTCTGATTGGCCCCCCGCATGAGCCGAGACAGGCTCCTCTAGCCAGGAGTCGAAACTCCGTTAACTCCAGAGAGAGAGGCTGAACGCAATTTATACGCATGGAAGTATTGATTACGGCATAACGAATCATTAAAAGATATATACCGTTAACTGGAATATGTTGTGTGTGCCTTTACACATGTTGGATAGGATTATGTAATTGGTTTGTATAGCGTCGCGTATAACGTTATTTCGCGTGACTTCACGGTTTATTCACATTTCACAATTCATCGTCGTGTTTACATCAGGGTCCCCCATGTTCAATTCATGATAACATATATGACATACAGGTAGACAGATGGACAGTACTGCTACATCTAGACATTTATGACATACCAGATTTTGAACTTGTGGTAGGCCTAGACATTTTCAATTCATCGTCTTGTTTACATCAGGGTCCCCCATGTTCAATTCATGATAACATATATGACATACAGGTAGACAGATAGACAGTACTGCTACATCTAGACATTTATGACATACCAGATTTACAAATACAGTACTGTTTGTGATACAAAAAGAGTCCAGAAAAGAAAGGCTATACATTTGACGTAGAAACTGTACATTGGAGGAGGTTGGGTGGGGGGGGGGGGACTATACATTGCTTCTTCTAAGTGTCTATGCTTTTTTTTGTCAGTATTTACTGGCTTTCAAAAAAATAACATCTTGTTGCTTGTGTGTTGAAGGACTTTTACCGAAGGGTTACACATATCATGTCTGCACGTACAGAGTGCGGTGAACCCATCCTGGACCTGCGTTGACCATACCTCTTTTGAGGCCACTGTGCGAATGACTCACCAGTCTGAGGAGGAGATCCTGGTGTGGGCAAGGTCGATGCAGGTCACCTGGAGAGTGGCCCATACATATATGTCATATATGTTATCATGAATTGAACATGGGGGACCCTGATGTAAACAAGACGATGAATTGAAAATGTCTAGGCCTACCACAAGTTCAAAATCTGGTATGTCATAAATGTCTAGATGTAGCAGTACTGTCCATCTGTCTACCTGTATGTCATATATGTTATCATGAATTGAACATGGGGGACCCTGATGTAAACAAGACGATGAATTGAAAATGTCTAGGCCTACCACAAGTTCAAAATCTGGTATGTCATAAATGTCTAGATGTAGCAGTACTGTCCATCTGTCTACCTGTATGTCATATATGTTATCATGAATTGAACATGGGGGACCCTGATGTAAACAAGACGATGAATTGAAAATGTCTAGGCCTACCACAAGTTCAAAATCTGGTATGTCATAAATGTCTAGATGTAGCAGTACTGTCCATCTGTCTACCTGTATGTCATATATGTTATCATGAATTGAACATGGGGGACCCTGATGTAAACAAGACGATGAATTGAAAATGTCTAGGCCTACCACAAGTTCAAAATCTGGTATGTCATAAATGTCTAAATGTAGCAGTACTGTCCATCTGTCTACCTGTATGTCATATATGTTATCATGAATTGAACATGGGGGACCCTGATGTAAACAAGATGATGAATTGAAAATGTCTAGGCTAATAAACAACTTGTGACAAATAACTCTTGACTTGACCACCAGCCTCTCTCTCTTAAGGCATTAACTGGGTTAATTAATCTAAATGTTATATTGTAACTGTCTAGTTATTGATTGATTGAATTGATTGAAAACTTTATTAACAGATTGCAGAATGGGTATACAGTACACAGTACAGCTCAATACATACAATTGTTAAGGGAATGCAGACCCCAGAGAAAGACTTTCGTCTTGTTTACATCAGGGTCCCCCATTTTCAATTCATCGTAACATATGACATACAGATAGACAACTGGGTTAATCTAAATGTTACATTGTACAGTAAGTGGGGAGTGTAAACAAGTTGACCGCTGGCTGTGTTGTGAAATGTGAATAAACCGTGAAGTCACGCGAAATAACGTTATACGCGACGCTATACAAACCAATTACATAATCCTATCCAACATGTGTAAAGGCACACACAACATATTCCAGTTAACGGTATATTTTTTGAATGATTCGTTATGGCGTAATCAATACTTCCATGCGTATAAATTGCGTTCAGCCTCTCTCTCTGGAGTTAACGGAGTTTCGACTCCTGGCTAGAGGAGCTTGTCTCGGCTCATGCGGGGGGCCAATCAGAGAGGGGCTTCGCTCAACCAATCAGAGAGGGGTCTGCAGAAATGGGAGGGGTCTGCAAAAATAGAGTTCAACCAATCAGAGAGGGGTCTGCAGAAATGCGGCTACGAATTGTAGAGACGCGGTGTAGAGACCTATGGTAGAGACTGGGAACATCGAGGGTCGTTGTATTTCCTGGTCGGTGAACGTCGGAGACCTAAGCGACTGTAAACCCTGTCTGGTATCTGTGAGTACTTCATTATTTTAGCCTGTTTCTGACGGGAATCGTGTTGTTGTTGTTTTCTCTTTATTTCTTTGGGGGTGGGGCGCTGAACTCAACTGAACTCACGTGTCGTGCATTGTGGAATGAACTGATTTGGAATTTCAGGTGTGAAATTATGTTGTTTGTTTTGTCATTACACTATACCGTCACCGTGGTCGTGTTGATGGAGCGAAATTGCAATATTGCGTTTGGTGCAATGTTTATCATCCCAGCACTGTTTGCATAAATTATGGCTTTTCTTGAAACGGAGCTACGCAATCTGACACTTGATTGCATTTGAAATTGCAGGTGACTGACCATGCACCAGTTAAGTGACCGGTAACTTAGAGGTGCAATAGTGAAATAGAGATACAGCATTCAATACAAAAACATCACACAATAACTGCTTTCCAGTCAAAGTATGTCTGGAGGTGAGGTAAAACTTGAATAAAAAATCCAGACTCCAGTAAAATAGATGTAACAGAAACAGTCAGTATAAAAAACACAACTTAAATTACAAAGATTGGATTAGTGCACTTAGCATAAATCAGGATAAAGAGGTCGAGGAACGCCCTACCAAAAGCTGTAAAGGAATGTGAATCACTACCCACTTTCAAAACCACTCTCAAATAACACCTACGGGCAGTGTTGCAGTGCTGGTATAACGCGGTATAACGGCGTTTTACCTCTGTCACTGAGGCTGAAGTACGCGCAATCGCGCACGGATATGTTCCCGCGTGTACGCGCAGTCACGCACACAAAAATCCGCTGTTCCCATTCGTTGTAACTAAGTATCGGCTCGGCCCGCGGCCACCGTTTTTACATAACAAAAGCACAGGTAGAGTAGGCTGACCAAACGTCCTCTTTTGCCCGGACATGTCCTCTTTTCACGCCCTGTCCGGGGCGTCCGTGGGGGGGGGGGTTTATTAATTCATCGAAATGTCCGGGGTTTCACTTTTTCAGTTTCAGTTTCACGGCCCTTTGCGAGCATCTGAAGGCTCGGGGCTGCATTTTTCACCGAACATATAAATGACCGAATAAAGCGCTATTCGTTGCCGTTCGAATGCCATCTGGATCGCCAAAATCCGTGCCTCGGTTCTCGAGTTACATGCCGATATGTCAGGCATGCGACTTTTTACATGGCATTATCCAACCGGACTCCCGGAGAAGCATGCAGCTGCAGAGCCGCAGAGCCAGCGGCGCTCTCTGGGCCGCGCGCTGACGGCCGCGCTGTGAGGCAATAGTATCCAGCTGCAGGACGAGAGCACCAACACTCTCAGGACCGCAAGTCCGCAACACTTTAAGGACCCACACTTTAAGGACCCTCGCTTCCATTGGCTGATTTGGGTCACATGACCGTCCCACCCAATGGCTGAATTGATTGATTGATTGATTGATTGATTGAAAACTTTATTAACAGATTGCAGAATGGGTACAGTACAGCTAAATACATACAATTGTTAAGGGGATGCAGACCAGAGAAAGACTTTCGTCTTGTATACATCAGGGTCCCCCATTTTCAATTCATCATAACATATATGACATACACGACATACAGATAGACAGTACTGCTACATCTATACATTTATGACATATACCAGATTTGCAAATACAGTACTGTTTGTGATACAAAAGTTTCATACGCTGCTACCTTTTTCAGCTTCACTATTTCAAGGCAAAAAAAAAGAAAAGAAAAAACTGCCAAAAAAAAACTGTGCATGCGCGTGTGCATGCGCGCGTGGAGCGTTTGACCTACTGTCAATTTGCCACTGCACCACTGACTGAGACTAGGTTGAGTCAGCAAGGAGGATCCTATTCTGACTGAGACACATTTAGACGACAGAGATAATTGTATACATCAAGTGTCTCAGCAGAGCATGAAAGGAGTTAACTCCAGCACCACAAAACATTTAGCTGACGCTGCAGCACATAGGCTTCCTCAACACAATACTCAGGCAGCAACCTGGAGCTTATGAAAGCTAGCCTGCTTATTAAACTTGAGCCACAGGGGGGCAGTATAGAGATGAGTGCAATAGGCCCTAAACAGGTTGCACAGCAGAGCAGAAATGGAACTTCTTCCTCAGCATGTTGGCTTGAGCATACAGTACATGCCGCTGTCGGTACATGTCATCATGATCATAATCACTCATTTGATCAGTAATAATGTGACCCGAATATTTAGTACTACAGCAGACAGCCAGTACCTGCCCAGATAGACGGGTCAATCTATGGGGGAAAAAACACCTAACCTCAAAAGAGAGGTTTTTCCAATGGATTCTGGTACCATTGGTCATGCTAAATAACATACTAAAAGTCTACTCAAATCTAACCTTGCGAAAGGGGTAATTTTCAAGATGGCGGCCGCCAATACACTATAATTCACTACAGTTGAATAGGGTAAAATAATTAACTAACTGATATCACCATGAAACTTCCCAAGTTGATTGCTAAGATCAATACAATAATTTTTCTTGTATTAAAGTTTTTTGAAATTGTATGTTTAAATATGCAAATGAGGCAATCTCTTTTTTGAGGTTCAACCATATTATTGACCCGTCTAAGACGGATAGAAGGAAGGAAAATAAATATCCTATCACTTTTAGTCCTGCAAATCAGAATGGCTCTTCTTAGTATTGTGGTCTGCCAGGCATTAAAGCGTTCCGTCTTGAGACAGAATTCCGTCAATTTGATTCGGAGTCTGACGGATTTCCCGTCAATTGGCTAAGATAAGATAAGATATTCCTTTATTGATCCCCTTGGGGCTACCTGTGGCTATCTAAAACCCTGCCCTTTTCTTGATCCTCATCAAAACTGTTGCTTTTCTCAGACAAGGAAAGCAACAGTTGTGATGGGAAGATCAAGAAAAGAGGGCATGGTTTGAGATAGGTCAGTGACGTGGAACATCGACACTTGACATTGACTGTACAACACAAGCACATTGAACAGTTTGAACAAAAAAAATACATCTAAGTGGACTTAAGCGGTTCATCTGAAGCAGGGAACAAAATAAGTACCAGCCAACCGCCAATGGCTGGTAAAAGATCTGCCTGGCTGGTAGTTTTTAAAATCTACCAGCCAAATGGCTGGTAAGTCAAAAAGTTAAGTTTGTTCCCTGAGAGCAGAGCTACACAGCAGTGCGCCTATTTTGCGAGCCTGTGGTTTTTTCTTCTTCTCACAACGGGTCAAATGCATCTAACATGCATTGCATCGTCGCCATTCCTTTATGCCCACATCGCCCGAAATGAACGTTATGTTAGCGTAAGCTAACAAGCTAATCCTGATCAGCGGCAGAGCCATAGAGAACAGCAGACAGTGTGGACTGGGGAAAGGGAAATGGGGGGGGGGGGCACTCTCCCTTTCTCTGTGTGTGTGCGTGCGTTTGGAAAGACGATGAAGTCACTAGTCAGGACTCAGGAGAGGAGTATATTGTAGTAAACTGAGGATTACTGAGGATGCACAGATAATGTTGATATTCAAATATAAAAAGGTTTCGAGAGGAGTGGAAGTTTGAAGACAGACTAGACTACAATATGATGCGGGGGTGGTGAGTTGAAACAGTGTGTGTCCCCGACCCCACTTCTATGTTTCAATAAATTATTTGCATTTAAAACTATTAATGCTGACTCATTCCTTCAGTCCACTCAAAATTATGCTAATATTCCTTATGTTGTTTATGATATTAATTGAAAATAGCATATGAGAGTATTATATAGTAATAATAACACATGACGATATACTAAAAAGCTATTTTTAATTTTTGGCTGGTAAAAAATCTGCCTGGCTGGTAGTTTTTAAAATCTACCAGCCAAATGGCTGGTAAGTCAAAAAGTTAATTTTGTTCCCTGATCTGAAGGCTTGATATATTTATTTGAATTGAGTAAAATATCAGCGTTCTCTCCTCAGGTGAAGCTGGATCGAGTCCGTCGTTGTGAAGCACTCCCACGGTCGAATAAAGTACACGAGATAAAGGTCGGTCACTCGCTCCTTCTGCTACATTCATTGCACACACACCCACATGCACACACTCACTTTATAAACATCCATTCACTTTAGACATTTTAAACACTACACCATATTTTATCTATTGTATCCATTTATTACTAAAAAGATTTGCACTACATCTCTACCTCATTTTAGAAATGTGCTTGCATTTTGTACTTTAGTTTTGTATATTGTTTGGTCTTTATTCTTTTTATACTTTTTCACTGTATGAAGCACAATCTCATGAGGCTCATACAGAACCAAGCATTTCACTGTAATGTACATGTACCTTATGTGACAAATAAAACGTTTAGTATAAGACATGGTACAGGTGACATAATTATAGTACAGTGGAGAAGTAAAACATTTAATAAAAAAGCAGTGTAAACTATAATAACAAATCAATATAATTAACTCTGGACATGTGCATATGGGCAACAAGGTGCGAGATGAGGGTATGTATGCCCTGTTATATTTGCCCTACAATAAATAGTTACAATATATAATCTAATAATCTAAATCTAATCTAATATATAATCAAAAAATGCTAAATATATGATCTGATGAATTATACAGTATTCACATAAGGTACGGTATGCATAAGGTCATTTTAGGTGGGAGTCAGCTACTAGGTACCTAGTAGTTGGATGTCTGGCAGCAGTCCCTGCCCACTGTTGTGGAGCCTGATGGCCGCTGGTATGAAGGACTGTCCGAGGCGGTTAGTTTGAGGGGGGGGGGGGGGGTTTATGAGTCTGACTAAACGTGCTTATCATCTTGACTAGCTCATCGTAGAGGGGGTGGGAGCGATTCTCCAGGATTGCAGCCAGCTTCCTTCTCATCCCCCTCTCTGCCACCACCTCTAGTCTGACCAGCTCGACTCCCACCACGGAGCTAGCCTTCCTCACCAGCTTGTTCAGTTTGTTGGTGTCCCTCAAGTTAATTAACTCTGAATATAAGAATATGAGTAGGGTTGCCGCGGTGATGGGACATTTCCCATGACTAATAAACTCATGACAACACCAGTATTACCAATAACGCCAGACATTTTATACAATTATGCTCAATATCTGCAGAGCGCTTACTTTGATCTTCAATGTCATGTAGCTACATTGATCCACTGTTTGTTCGTCTGTCTGTTTTTTATAATTATTTTTATTCATTAGGAGTATCCATTTGTTGGACAGACAGACTTGACATTAGGTTCTAATTTACAAATGCCAACGAACAATAATACCTTCTGTCAATACCTTCTGTCAATTTTCTATCTGTTCATTGACGGGTAACAGCCTTATTTATAGTGCATTGCACAAACATACTGTTGCTGTTCTGGACTGGTCCTTTAAGTTTGAGCTCCTCTCCAGTCAAGCTTTCACTGCTGCAGGGTTTAATGCGAAAGATTGCTAAATCCTCCACCATCGTCGTATCTAGAGCTTTCTTTCTCTCCTTCACGTGAAGTTAAATCTAGTCTTAAGAGTGAAAGTGAAAGCTACTCTGTAGGGCTGGGCGATATGGCCTAAATATGATATCACGATATTTTCTGACCTTTCGGCGATACACGATACGCATCACAATGTTTTTCTTTTTTTCCCCAAACAATTCATTATGAGGCTTACCAAGACAGTATTTGAGTTTGCAAGCTAACATTAAAGACAAAATAAAATACCCATGCATTTAGCATTTTTATATTATATATTAGATTTAGATTATTGGATTATTAGATTATATATTGCATATATTTAGCAATGAGATATTATGATTATGAGATATTATGACGGCCGCGCTGTGAGGCAATAGTATCCAGCTGCAGGACGAGAGCAGCCAAAAAAAACTGTGCACGCGCGTGGAGCGTTTGACCTACTGTCAATTTGCCACTGCACCCGACACTCCCTCAACCATGCCAGGTAGTAGCGCACTGCCTCGGTTCAGGGCCTTAACCTCTTAACACTTTGGATGCCACGGGTCCCGTGGTTTAAAAGCAAGTGTATGCCACCACCCACTTCAATGATGGAGCACTCGCATTTATGAACGCATTTACTTAAATTATGGCTGTGTCTAATCTGGCCGTCGCTTATCAATGACTTGTTTGCAGTCAACATTGTCGAAACAGATTGTTTTTTAATCTGTTCATTTCCCTTTTATACCATTTTGAAAAATGCTCGTTTTATGAAAGTTCCAGAAGATTCTGTGATAAACGCCCTTTACTGTAATACACAAAACACGTTGTAATTTTTCCGCCTATTTATGAATTGTTTTCAAATAAACGCTAGATTATCGATAGTATATGTGTACTTATGCACGTTATAGAAGCGGCCTGATAGAAGCGGCCTGAAAAATCGAATCTCTTATTTCCTGATCGCACACACACACACACACATGGGGCCCACGTTGATATCTCTGTGAAAAAAGGTCTGATTATCCTAAGACTGGTCAAATAGATTCCTTACTTCAGATCAGATGTTCTCCAAAAAGATTATTCCAATTCCTGATCGCTATTCCAAATATCGATCGCGTTTATTGATCCAACGCTGGGTGGTCGAAACACATATTCCACGCTGTTCTGATGGTCCAGAATGAATCCGATCATCTCGGGTGACTTGTCTGAGAAGTAAAATGAGGAAGCGGGATTTCCCCCCCCCCCCATGCTTTTCATTCAGTCTAATCCAATGGGGTGCAGTACCACAGGGAGAGACGATAGGGGGTGGTATTTTCCCAATGGAGCTCAGAGAGAGTTCCAGTGGTAACAGGAGGCTAGATTGATGAAATATGAATGGAAATCGCTAATAAAAAAGAAAACGATTAAAAACGAGGTCTCTCTGGCACTCAACGGTCGGCATGAACTAACGAGAAATCTCGTCGCTGGCACTCAAAGTGTTATGCCCGAGCAGTCCGGTGGTGGACCGCAAATGACATCACGCCATAAATCCATCTCTAGACTGTATGAATTGATGTTTTATTTTTCTTTAAATGTAGCCAAGAGTAAAGTAAAGACCCTAACCCTGTCAAAACATCATTCAAAGTGTGTATTTTCAGCGTTACGTTTGTTTACCAATGATTTTAACTTATTAGTGAAATATACGATTATAGAAATCTCAGGGCATGTAGTCTGAAACGTGCAAATATTGATGCTAGGAAATGCGCGCCGCCATTTTGTTTGTAGTCGTATGAGGAGAGGAGGAGACCCAGGGCTTTCGATGGGCTTTGGAATTTCGAAAAACTACACTACCCAGCTCATGCCAGCCCCCTGTCAATCATCCGACTTCTGTATTTACTTTCTTATTTATCTTATTTTTTCGGGATTATCTCTCTCAAACCTGAACGTTATTGGCATAAATTAAATGCTGAAAAGAATGATACGAAACATACCATGGTAAAAAAAAAAAGTTGCCAAAACTTTGAAAATAGCTTACTTTATTTAGGTTTAGGTTTTTTTTGTTTCGTTTTTTTTACACTGAAATTCGAATTAGAACTTGTCTACAATTCTGCAACAAATTTCGAATTAGATTTTTTGTTAAAGTGACAGCCCTTGTCTGCTCGTGACATCAGACGTTCAGCAGGGGAGCTTAGTGTTGAATCACGGGGGACGTTTCTCAGGTTTAGGAGATTGAAGAAGACATCGGTTCCATCTCTGTGAGATTTCTCCATCAGATGCTTGGGACTTAGGACCGCTCTCTCTGCGAGCCCGTTAGACTGTGGGAACTCTGGGCTGCTGGTGGTATGGACAAAATCCCATTGTTTGGCAAAGTCCTTGAAACGCTGACTGGTGTATTGTCTAGCATTGTCAGAGAAGAGGGTGTGCGGTGAGCTGTGGACTGAAAAATTATAATATTCAGGGTTTCAAACATGTGCTGAGTAAATAATCCACCTTGTTCATTTTCACATAATGTCACTAGCTAGGTAGTTTACAGTAGCTGCCGTTATGAAAGGCTTCTTTACCAACTGTAGTCCGAGGACGATGCCAGCCAATCAACTTGAAATACGCTGTACACTTGGGGTTAGGGGCTTTGAGCCCCACTTGCCATCAGGTTTATGTGGTCTACTGTGAATGATGAAACACTCTGATAAGGCTGTCCCCGAAGCCTGTTTTTGGGATTCGAACTTCGTCAGGGTTTTCCGAACAAGCGTTCGAACCTTCGTTTTTTTTTTTTTATATATTTCAAAATAATTATTTATTAAATCAACTTTCTTTAATGAATATAACTCATCAGTTTTTAATACTATAATATTAGTGTAGCCTAATCTTTATCTGCAACTGTGAAGAAAAACACCATTGGTTTAAACAGAATGAATAGATAGACACATAAACGAACGAAGGTTTGAACGTTTGGGCTCAGCCCTACACTCTGAGCATGCACACTTGGATTTTTCCACGTACAGTACACCCTGCATTGCTGGAGACGGGCTAGCGCCATTCATGCTATTTTAGACTTAACTCATTCAACGCCAGGCACGATGATAGTCGGGTTAACTCTCCATCGCTTGAGCGCCAATCACGAGTATAGTCGGGTTTTAATCGTTGTTTCTTTTATTAGCGATATCTATTCATTTTCATCCATCCCCTGCTGTTTGTTTGTTTGTTATTTTAACTTCACTGTTTTCTATACTTCCTGTTTCTTTTATTTTTTAGCCTTGACTTTTAGCCCTTTCACTGCCACGCGGCGGCGGGTGGCCCTTTCGCTGCCGCACTGCAGAAGGTTAACCCTTTACTACCCGTCGGTAGTGTGATAGTGGGGGGTTGACCTTCTGTGGTGCGGTGGGGGGGGGTTGACCTTCTGTCGTGCTGCGGTGAGGGGGTTAACCTGGCAGTGAAAGGGTTAACTGTCTTGCTGTGGGTTTTTTTCTACGATCTGTAAGGTCTGGGTGTCGTGAAAGGCACCACCAAATATAATGTACTATTATTATTATCCAGCCTGATGTTATCGTTGGCAATGGGTCTGAGCTCGCAAAAGGGCAAAATACCACCGCCTACGGCTACGCCTTCCGGCTGGTATTGCACTCCACTGGGAATGGTATCGTGTTTTTTTTTCCTGGGAAGATCCAAGCCGTGCGGGCATGGTTTAAATAATCAGGCGAGGTAACCTGATTTCAACAATATATCTGCGAGGCTGTTGAATGTGGCACGGACCTCCGCGCCCAGTACTTCAAATGGCGATCAGATAATTGGATTATTTCTTTTGCATTACATCAGATACAAGGTAAGAACATTATATATAAATTTGATCGTTGATCTGATATGTATTTCTACCCCGATCGATGCTGTATCTGTGTGTATGTGTGGCTGTTTTCCGTTGGGTGCAGGAGGTGGGGGGGGGGGGGGGTGCCGCCGCGCTACGAGGGCCATTTCATGTATGCACGAGGAAGGACAATAATCAATCTAGCGTTGATTTCAGGAAGATTCGATAATCAGCCGAAAGATGCCAACCAACGTGTTTTGTGTATTCCACTAAATCACCACTTATCGCGTCTTTCTCTGGAATTACAAACTATACTCGGTATTAGGGGTGGGAATCACCAGTTTCATCATGATACGATACGATATCGATTCTTTGGACAACGATACAATATTTGCCGATATCACAAAGTCTCTCACGATACAATACGATACGATTAGATTCAGGTGCCTGCGATCGATATGAGATGATATCATATGCCCATTTAACACAATCAGTAACATTTAGATCAACAAAAAAAAGGTAATGAAAATATCATTTGACATTTGTATTTTTGAGCTCTTCCAGACATTTAAAGGAAAATCAATCTATTGTTTTTAATACAAATAGACCTCCTGTTCACTGTAAAGTGCCACGTTTTTATATATTGAGCTTTAAACTTTAAGCTACATTTTTTGGAACTCAAAACTCACAACCTCCCTCTCCCAAACCGTTCCTACAACAATTTGTTGATGTTGCATGATCATGTATACGCCTACATTTATTATGTATTATATTGTTTATGTTTAAATAACATTTAAACATCAAACTCCTCTGACCTCATCTGGTCTTTCCAAAGACGCGCGCACACACACACACAGAAAGGGAGAATGCTATGCTGTAACATCTACACACACGGAGCTACTGCTGTTGTTCTTGGGCGGATATGAGACTCGCCACAGGATTTTCAAAATAAGAGTATCGATATGAATCGATCTTATTACATTGCATCGATCCGATTCGATTGTTGATAATTACATCGATGTATCGATCTGGATCGATGTATCGTCCCACCCCTACTCGGTATAGGGCTGTCTTAAATACTTCGAAGCTTCGTTCGATGTGTGTGTGTGTGTGTGTGTGTGTGTGTGTGTGTGTGTGTGTGTGTGTGTGTGTGTGTGTGTGTGTGTGTGTGTGTGTGTGTGTGTGTGTGTGTGTGTGTGTGTGTGTGTGTGTGTGTGTGTGTGTGTGTGTGTGTGTGTGTGTGTGTGTGTGTGTGTGTGTGTGTGTGTGTGTGTGTGTGTGTGTGTGTGTGTGTGTGTGTGTGTGTGTGTGTGTGTGTGAGAATGATAAATAAAAATCTAACCGTGACTAACCTTACTGTCATGCACTTGTCCTAATAAACTAACCTACACTGTAACACGCAACACTTTGATGAACATTGTTACTCAGCTGATAGAGTTGTACCCTTCTTGCTGTCTTGTCGTACAGAACTTGTAAGTCGCTTTGGATAAAAGCGTCAGCTAAATGACTAAATGTAAGTGTGTGTGTGTGTGCGCGCGCCTTGTAGAATTCCACACATAAGAAAGAAAGATACTGGGATGAATAAACAAAATGGGAAATAAAATGTAGAAATGCATGCAATACATAAATAAATATGAATCTCCATATATGAAATATAACATTTAGATAAGGTGCTACTGAGATGTTTTGGTGAGTTCTTTGTTTTTTGTGGAAGTTGCCCTTCTTAAAAATGCATGAACATTCACTGATAATTGGTCTGTAGTGGAGTCTACAAGGTCTACATTGCCGGACCATGTAGAATCCGGACCTTGTAGACTGACATAATTCTGTGCATAGTTTAGTCTACACAGGCCATATTTCAAATAATCAAAATCTTACTTCATTCATCTTAAACATTCTTGATTTTGGGGATTGGTAGTTCCCATGAAATCTGAAGTTGTTCAAACGACAACAGCGATCCACCTTGAATTAAATCACACAGCCGAGTGAAACCTTGTTGGATGCGTCACAGTCACGAAAGGGGCTACTTAATTAATTAATCCAACCCACTTTATTTATAGAGCACATTTAAAAACAACAAAGTTTACGAAAGTGCTGTACAAGTCCCACAACATAAGATAAAAAAAAAAAAAAAAAAAATTATTTTTTGAAGCTTCGAATTAAAATCGAAGCTCGGCCCCGAAGCTTCGATTGCCAAAAAAAGCTTCGAAGGTCAGCCCTAACTCGGTATAAAAAAAACGGTATAAAACGGAAATGTACAGATGAAAAAACAATCCGTTTTGTACATGTTGACTGCAAGCAACTCACTGATAATCGACGAGTGTATTAGACCCATAGCCATAATTTAAGATATATTTTAATGATCGGGAGAACGCAATCTGAAACGGCAAGGTAGAGAGATGACATGAACTAAAATACTATTACAATGTAGGCGGCTGAGTGGCGCAGTGGGCAAGGCTAACGCAGGAGATGCTGGTATCGAGCCCAGCTCTCTGCGTTGCTACCGGCTTGGCCGGCCGTCATACCAACACAATTGGCAGTGTTAGAGGGTGGGAAAGCCGGTGGGTGGGGATTGGACGTTGTGGACAGCGACTCCTACAGGTCGGTTGGGTGACACCGGTGCGGCGGAAGCAGGAAGTAGCGGGGGCAGCGTGAGCCTCCCACGCGTTACTCCTCGCCACAGAGTTCGAGCTGCTGCGGTGAAAAGATGCGACAGGCTGCCTCCTCGTGTACCGGAGGGGACACGTGATGCAAGGCTTCTATCCTCACTACAGCCGACCAGTGGGAGGCATAGTCTAGCAGTAGCAACGTTCAAGACAGGGGAGGGAATAATTGGAAATAAAGAAAATTGGGATGGGGGAAAAATAGAAAATGGGGAGAAAAAGTGGATAAACATTTTTTTAGTAAGATGCTATATCCATTAGGGCTGTCACATTATTTTTCGATTTTAATTTTGAATTTACATAACACAAGATTCGAACTTGAAGGGAGAAATTACAATTGGAATCTTTTTTTTATGAAAACATTTAGTGGGCATATATGCATACATGGTGACAATAGAATCAAAGTATATAAGAGAATTGTGAAATTAAGTAATTGGTGGAACTAAGAACTACTGCAAGCATATGTAAACAGGATGAGATACAAGACGATGGCTCAGGGCCATATGCCGCGGTGGGGCAGGAGAAACCACTCTGAATAGTTTGAGGCAGGTAAGGTTCAACACTGCAGGCCAGACCGAAGGCGGTATGAAGCTGTTCCATGGCACCGGTGGTGCTCATGTCCAGTAGAAGGTCACTGGAATGTCTATCGATAAATTCGAGACGGAGACGGGGGTTAAAACATTTCTTACATCCTAAACTAAACTAGACAGATTAAGCTAAGGGTGCCTTTTTTCTTTATAGATCCGGCAGCACCAGCTTCCTCGAGATGTCATCCACCTTCCAATATGGAACCAGTTGCAGCCCCAGCCGGATCAATGCTGTCAAAACCAGCCAACCATGGGAGGAGGAGACGGGTGAACAAACTACCGCATGCCGGAATCTATTATTTAACAAATGCAAGTTTGCACATACCGTACTTATGTCTGACTCTCATCCATAGATGGAACCGATGGCTGTAACCCAGATCAGCTTTTCCAGTGTCCATATGACCCGAGCCACCAGATCCGAGCCTGCCGCATTCCTTACCATTTGATTAAGTGCAGCAAGGTAAGTAGCCTTGAGTGAAAATGTTTGTAATTTAGCTGGAAAATAATTCATTCTCAGACTCCAGTCACCTAAACCCGTTTCATTCTCAGACTCCATTTATCAACAACATATCAATTGTCAATGCTCAATGTGGGTGGTAAAAACTGCCCAACGCATCACTGGTACATCACTCCCTACTATTGAGTCTATCCACCACAAACGGTGTCGGAGGATGGCCCGCAGCATTGGCAGGGACCCCTCACCCCAATCATGGACTGTTTGCCCTCCGGGGGACGCTACAGGAACCTCCGCTCCAAGTCTAGCAGACTCTAGCTGTCATCTCTCTGAACTCTGTGCCACGTTGACACTCGGTAGTACTAACGTGTATACTTTGTACCCAATTTAACCACCTGTACATTGTATATTGCTGTTGCACTTTACTGCTAAATTTGCACTCTGGTTGGATGCCAAACGTCTTTTTGTTGTACTGTACTTGTGCTGTAGGATGACGATACATTTTAATCTAATCTGTTGCAGAATCACCCTAAACTGGCCAGTGAGCTGAAAACCTGTCCCTTTAACGCTCGCCACGTGATGCCAAAGCATGAGCTCTCTCACCATGTTGCCAACTGTACGGACAGGAGCACCGTTAACACTGAAGATCGTAAGATATGTTATTTTGTTTCACACAGACGCTGACCTTTTTATGTACAATCCTACAAAATAATAATTGGGTCTTGGGAGTGAGTCTCACCGTGTTCTGTTGTTCACAGTGGGAACTGAAGAGATGCAAAGTAAATGGAAGGTCCCTGTCAGTACCTGGACAAACCCCAACACGGATGAAGACTGGGATAAAGGTTAGAATGCATTTGACACTAAAGATGACTATGTATAGGGCTGCACGATTTTGGGAAATAATCTAATTGCGATTTTTCTGACAGATATTGCGATTGCGATTACATTTGCGATTATAATAAAAACATATATAAGCAGCCCCACAGAGGTTTATTGTAAAATGCGGCTTGCATCTGGCCTACGCGGTGGGTCTTTTCGGGACACCGAGCCTGAAAATGTTTATTTTTACCTGGGAATCAATACCGGTACCCAACGGTACCTTTTTTTCCTGTACTTTACTCTCCCTCTCTGAAGTCTAAACTTCACAACACACAATCTAAAACCCCTTACCTCCCTCTCCCAAACCGATCTTGTATCTCAATGGGACTTCCTGGTAAAAGTTTAAAAACATATCAAATTTTTTATTGCATCATTCCAAATTGCGATTTCGATTAATCGTGCAGCCCTACTATGTACGATCTTATGCTGATCCAAGTTGTTGAGGAATTTAACCACTTTTTAACCAAGCTCAAAATAACAAATGCCAGTCCATAAAATTGTAGACATTCATGAATGTAATTCAAATTGGAACGTTTTAAAGAATGTATTCAGAAATATAGGATTCTGAGAGATTGCAATGCAATGATCTATATTGGCTATTTGCAGATGCTCTATATTGGCTATTTGCAGATTATCTATATTGGCTATTTGCAGGCAACATTTAACCCAGAGCCCTTTTTCTTTACCATAGTAATAAATGGTTCTTAACCCTTGGTGTCTTCAGGGCTAGTTGCCTGAGTAGGACCATCTTGAATTTTGAATTTCTACACACTTTGAGTCCAGTGCTTATAAAACTGCGTGCTGTGCTTGTTACAGAGGTTGCAGAGGTGGAAGACTCTCCCGCGGCTCGTCCCTGGGTGTGGGGCGTGTCTATGGCTCTCACTCCAACGTTAGTCGCCTACTTCTCCCTTTCAACATAAGTCATGTGGTTTCTTATTTTTGCTCATTTAACCCAAAATCTTCTGGTTTCTTTGCAGACCGGAGCCAAGCACCACTAACAATCTCGTTCCTGGTTTAAGAGCACCAAGAACTCTTCCCTGGTCATGCAAACAATAATTCACATGTTTATTCCAGACAGGAACTGTTTCGCATATCACAAAGGCCAAATGTCAAGTTAGACCGCGCTCTCAAGATTCGACACTGGGTGCTGAAATCCCATTAAGTATTATATAAAAAAGAAGCAGTGAAGCTAGACCAGCACTCTCAGGTTCAAGAATTTAATGGCAGCCTGAAACAAACATGTTTCGGAATTACATATTCCTTCTTCAGTGTTATAGCTTTGGCAAGCTATAACACTGAAGAAGGAATATGTAATTCCGAAACAATTCCGAAACATGTTTGTTTCAGGCTGCCATTAAATTCTTGGACCTGAGAGTGCTGGTCTAGCTTCACTGCTTCTTTTGCATATCACAAAGGCTAAATGTGATTCAGAACAGGCGGAGACAACCATGAGGGTGTTTTTTAATATATATATAGTAGGGCTGTCCCCGACTAAGGATTTGGATGGTCGACTATGATTGGCCAAAATTTGCCGTTAGTAGACTATTGGTCGACTAAAAAAACAAACTTATAATATATATATATTTTTTGATCTTTTTTTTTTTTTTATCATTCCATTTGGGCTGTGGGGGGTGCTTAATGTCTGAATGAGTCGACTGAAGGCTTTTTGTCCTCTGCAAAAGCATGCAATTGGTCCACTGATGGATACATCTTGATATTTGTCTAGTCTAGTGTGTTCATTAGATGGGTGAAATCCTCTTTCAGTGCCTCTGTGCCTGTTTTTGTAGGCAGTTAGCCTCTGGTATGCGTGCCATTAGCGTTAGCCATGCTTCTATGCCTCTTTTCTTTTGGAAAGAATGATAACAAATATATATATATTATATATATATATTTTTTTTTTCTTATTACCATTAGACTAAGAGGTTGGTTAGTCGACTACGGCTCCTTTCGACCGATTAGTCGACTAATAGGGGTCAGCCCTAATATATAGTGATATTGTACAATACAGGGTTGAGGTTTCTTGTTTATTATTGTTCTCTAACTGAATCATATATATTATGATAGCCCAGGTTGTTCTGAAAAGAAAGATGTACATCACTTCATTGTACAATACAGGGTTTATGTTTTACAAGCAGTTTTATAAAAGTTTACATTGAACCTGAATTTGGTATAAAAATACAGATTGAAAAACTGACTTCTATGGCAAAAATTTCAATAATTATTTATGCGTATAAATTAGGATATAGTTCAGCCCACGGCACCAGCTGCCTGAGGCGATCACAGAACAGGCAGATAAATCCCACAAGGCCACGGCTGGCCGCCTGTTTTGTGTCCACTGTAAGAAGATGAAGACCCCCTGGAAGTGTAAGGCATGTGATGTGGCCCTCTGTCTCATTCCAGACAGGGACTGTTTCGACAGTTTTTTCCCCCCCCTGAATTTGTATTTCCTGTGTATATAGTGATGTACAATACAGGGTTGAGGTTTCTTGTTGAATATTGTTCTCTATGTTTTTTTATAAAATTCTGTGATATTCAATTACCGGTTTTTATTTTTTGTATATATAAATACTTCTACATTCATGTGACATAAGTGACGCATATATATTCTGATAGCCCAGGTTGTTCTGATATATGTACCTCACTTCATTGTACAATACAGGGTTGAGGTTTTAAAAGCACTTTTATAAAAGTTGACCAGGCAACTTTATATAAAAACACAGATTGTAAAACTAACAGACTTCTATTACATTTATTATATATAGTGGTATAACTCATGTATACCTTGATCTGACATGACTGAAGCTTAGATTCTGATAGCCCAGGTTATCCTGGGGTAGACCCCTGGCAGTTTTTCAAAAGGTTTAATCTGGATAAAACTGATCCGGATGTGGAAATCCTATGTTTTGCTATCCAGGATCACGTAATCCAGTTTGTTTTTGGGACGTTTACTTTGATCCGGATACAAACTTTTCAGGATTACCAAATCCGGATAACCAGTGCTCGAAATGGGATGGGCTATCACAATGTAGGCTAGGTAGAATAGAATGTGGTGGGTCACTTCAAGTGTTTTTGTTTTTTTTTTTTTTAACAGAAAACAAAAAAAAAGTATTCTATTTTTGGAAACCGGCCGTCCGCTCATCTGAGACCTAATATACATTACTCACAAATACTGTACATTGTGGATATTTAGAACAAGTTTAAAATAAAGATGAATTGAATAAAAAGGCTAAATGTCCAATACTTACCAAAAATAAATAACTTCAGAGTTCTTCATCATCTGCTTTTGGAAGCTTGGCTTTTAGGAGGCGGATCTCAAGTCTAGCCTTGCTTTGCTGTAGTCTGGTACGAGTCAGTTGTTCCTCTGCCAGACGAGTCTGTACTTCCGCCCTTTCAGTCTCTCTTTGCAGAAGTGCCTTATAATCACCATCTCCGTTTGCCAAAGGACACTTCGAGCCTCTTTTCTGAGCTACTGGCTCTACCAGTGAGGATCCACCTTCTTCCTCAATGATGGGGCTGAGATCCAAAATAAATGTGTCCTCTGGATCAGGAGGAACTGGCTCACTTTCCTCTCCAATCGCAGGCTCACCATCCCCTACAACACCTTGAATCCCATGCAGTTTGTGACGTCTCACCTCCAATAATGTCGAGTACCACACACGTGTAATCACCCCTCTTAAAGGGCTTGTTGCCTGTTTAGGTGTTTTTGGCTTCACTGTGGTCCTTTGTTGCCCTAAGATTCTTCCATCTAGCTTTCACTTGCTCTGTGGTCCTCTTCTGGCCAGACCCCATGGCATTCACATTCTGGGTGATTTCTACCCAAATATAATTTTTCTTTTTGTTGGTAAGTTCTCCACCTTTAGCAGAACTAAAGCTCCCTACTATTGAGTCAAATAGGCACCTAACACCCTCTAGTAGCGCAGGTTTCGGCAACAGTGAAATTAGGGCCTTTTGAGTCCATGGTTCCATCGCTTTGGTAGTGAACATAGTTCATTTATAGGCCTTGGTTATGATTGCCTTAATTGAACACAAGTAAAGTCAAATGACTGATGACCATGTCAGTGTGATTAATATACAGTGATAAGTGACAGTTTATATATTTGTGTTCAATACTGACAGCTGTTTGGGGGATTCTTTTATGAGGCCAAAATCTTTTGAATTTGCTGTACTGAAAGGCTGAATACATAGCATAATGTCTACTTTATATATTTGATCACTAGCGGATGAACAAATTAAGTGAAAATCTTATGAATAAATGTATATACTGTATAATCCAAATATTAGATACAAATTTTAAAGTTTCATTACATTTTGTGACTGAAATCCACCCTGAATCCACCGTTCTACTGGGATCAGTTTAATCCTGATATTTTTTTGGATCAAAGTGATCCCAATCCTACTAAAGGTTTTTGAACAACGCATACTGAAGGTTTGATCCGGATTACGTAATCCAATCCGATTTCAGAATCCTTTTTTTCTTTTTAACAACCCATTTTCAAGATTTGATCAAATCTGTTATCCGAAATCCGATCGGGTTACTTTTGAACAACTGGGCCCAGGTTTAAAGGCAAGCCAGTGTTGTGGATCATCTGCTTTGAATGTTTGGCTGAGCTTCACAAAAAAGATGGAATACAGCAAGCGTAGACCAAAAGACTATATTTTATGTGTCGTGGTCTCCTGCGGTTAGCGTTAATATTACAACAAGAGACGTTCAAGTGTAAAAATATACTGACCGCTGACATGTCTTTTATATTAGAGGTTATATTAACTATAATCGTAGATGCAAATTAGTGGTTAAAGCATGTTTAGCAGGGTTACATTTAGCAAAGCAATAGTAATTACTTTTGAGTTCCCTTTATCAAAGTTATAGGGAAAGCCACACAATGTCAGTTAATGCAGCCTCCCATTTACAGCTGATTATACTAGCAGAAAATACAGGTACTTGCCCATATCACTTAACATGCCTTCCATTGTCAAATAAATTATGTCTGTCTGCCTCTGATAATCTCACCGTGTATTGTGAAGCTAATTCCCAAACAGGAATAAATTGTATTGTGTAGAGGAAACATCTAATGTACAATCACTTCAATGTATAGTCTTACTGCAAAAGCAGGCCATTCGGAACCTTTTCAAGGCTGGTTACTATATGAAAAAAAAAAAAAAAAAAAAATATCCTAACCCAACCCCCTCCAATGTACAGTCATTTACCTAGTATGGTTTTGTCAATAGTCCAATGTACAATTTTGTTTGTTTGTACAGTGTCTCCCCCCCCCCTCAATGTACAGTGTTGCTTGTTTATACAGTGTGCCCCCCCCCAACCACCTCCAATGTAAATTACCCAGTATGGTTGTCAATATCCCAACGTACCCAACCCCCCCCACCCAACCTCCTCCAATGTACAGTTTCTACGTCAAATGTATATACTCCCTTTTCTTGACTCCTTCTGTATCACAAACAGTACTGTATTTGCAAATCTGGTATGTCATAAATGTATAGATGTAGCAGTACTCACTATCTGTATGTCATGTATGTCATATATGTCCTGATGAATTGAAAATGGGGGACCCTGATGTAAACAAGACGAAAGTCTTTCTCTGGTCTGCATCCCCTTAACAATTGTGTGTATTGAGCTGTACTGTATTGTACCCATTCTGCAATCTGTTAATAAAGTTTTCAATCAATCAATCAATCAACACACAAATCCATTGTTTATAAAGTCTAATATGAAATTTAATGATTTGGTTTATTATAAAACTATGCAAATAATGTACAGAGCTAAAGCAAAGTTACTCCCAGACGGGGTGCAAAGGTTTTTTTCAATACATGAAAGAAAATATGATTTGAGAGATATTTGTAAATTTACTGTTCAAAAAGCTAAGAAAGGGATTAAAATGAGATGTATTTCTATTATTGGGGTTAACTTGTGGAACAATGCTGATATACAGGAATGAGTAATTCGCTTTTGGTTTTTAAGAAAATGGTTTGTAAAGCTATTTTTGAACACTACAACCAAGGGTGAATAATACTGTTTTTTTTGTTGCTATTTTCTTTTAGAATACTGTTTGAGTTTTTTTGTTAAGAATATAGGACAGGCATAATAAGCATTATGCTTCAGTCTGTACCTTTTCAGTCACTGTAAAATCAAATATTGTTAAACAATGGTGTTGTATTGTGTGAGATGATGACTGAATAAACGACTACTACTACTAGTTCAAATAACGCTGACGTCAGCATACTGGGATTGGGGAAATCACTCAGCACGCGCCAGCCGAGCGCTTGCCGACCAGTCCAGTTTAAACTGGTCAACAAGCAGGACGCGCGCGCCAACTCCCCCAGTCCCAGTGCTGACGTTAACGCGCGCGCTAACTCCCCCAATCCCAGTGCTGACGTTAACGCGCGCGCTGACTCCCCCGGTTTCTTCATCCACCAGACCATCTAAAGTTGGTTCACCTGGTAAACAGTATGGCAACAACAACAAACAACGAGACGGCTACTCAATGTAAAACAACCAGCCCACCCCTTCAGGTAACTTACTGTATAGGTAACCTATATATAACGTTAGACTTTGCCTCTGCCAAAACAGAGAAACTATACTGACACTGTTGAGCTAACGTTAAGTGCTAGCTAACATTAACGTTACTGACCTAACTAACTGCTAAAAGAAGTTAAGCCAATAAAGATGTCGTATAACGTCAACTTGAGCTTGTTTAAAAGACGTTTACTTTAAGTCACAACTTTTAATATTGACAAAATAAGAATGACCTTCATCTTTGCTTTACCCAGAACCATGGCACATCGAGGACGCTCGGCATGCAGCAGCATCGAATCAGGTTTGGTCGATTGATTTGAAATCTTTTTTTATTTTTTATTTCGAACATGTAAATAAATACAAACAAAATAAATAACTAAACAAAATCAAAACATAACTCAAACAAAATAAATAACTAAACAAAAGCTAAACATAACTGTTACAAAGGGTCAGATTAAACCGAATATATATATTTACTGATTGATATATATTGCATAATATTTGTATATCGTTTGATATCCCTTGTGTATTCTTTGTACATATACACGGAATATCCCTTTAACCTAGTACAGACCATAATATTTCGTTCTCTTATTGAATAGCGTTCCACCAGCGCCACTGCCAAGCCCCCAATGCCGAGTTCAAAGCCACCGTCAAGGCTTGTCTCAACATGCCCGGTTCTGCCCAAGACTACGAGACAGGAATAAGGCTGGTACTAGTTTATTCGCCTAACATATAAATATGGCGCAGGTGAATACAGAAGTAGTTCGAGTTCGAGTTACCCAAGTGAAGCCTTCACCACGATACAACGTGCTGTGAAGTGGGCCCGTTTTGCCCCAAAATAGAGTCTTGTCTTATCCTAATACGTTTGTTCAACGTATCGTTCGCTCCTTACTAGTAAAGCCTTCATCACGAGTCAACGACCAAGTGAAGTGAGCAACCGTGCGTCTAAATAGAGCACTTATAGCCGCGTGCGAATAGGATAGTAAAGTGTCAGAGCTTAGTGGAATAACGTCAAGTTCTACCTAGTTAATGTGAAGTACCACGCACCGGAGAACCTACACCGGTGAATGCAGAGCCCCTTTGCGGCTGGATTATTATTATTATTGCTTTGGACCAGGCTGTTGGAGCGGAGAAGAATCGTCTACACCCACTACTGTGGGATTTACCCGTGACGTGAGGAGCATCACTCGAGCCCGTCTCAAGGAGAGGCTGGCCGGCTTTCACCTGTGCTGCACGCATACTGGGATTACAGCTGTTGCTTTCGTCTGCCGATCAGGGAGTAATATACCGCCTCCCCTAGCTAGGGATGGGTATCGTTAGGATTTTATCGATACTACTACTCTTATCGATACTGCTTAACGGTTCGGTACTTTATCGATACTCTTATCGGTTCTTTTTGGTTCTTTTTTTGCAAGAAAAAAAGACAATTAATTAAGAACAGAATCAACATTGCTTTATTATTTATAAATACAACTTTATAAATAAGTATTATAAATAAATATAATTTCTTCAGCAACAGCAGCAGCAATGTTCTTTTATATAACTTTATAAATAAATATAATAAATTAATATAATTTCTTCAGCAACAGCAGCAACAATGTTTTAAATGTGTCTGACTCTGAATTATAGACTTTTTATAATAAACAACAAATGCAAAAGGCTAACAGAACTGTGACACTGGTTCACCCTATCCTCTGTCATCCTTCCTCTAGCTGCTAGGGATAAAGGACTTTGGGTGGTGGAGGGAGGTAGAGGGAGGATGTGGTGGCCCTGGGCTCACTGGCCTGGGACATAGTGGCTGACGCCTCAGCTTGACGATCTATAAAAAGTTTAGATTGTAGTATTTGTAGCTAAACAATTGTTTTGTTTATTAGCCTATTTGTAATAATTCGTTATTAGCCTAGGCAACTCCGTATCTTGGCTTACGGTTACGGCTGCAGTGGATGCAGATGGAACACTGCGCGCAAGGCAGTCGAATACGCGCATTTCTGCACACTAATATCATGTTTTGCCAACAGATGTTTTGATAAATTGATTTGCTCGTATTGCCACCCTTACTGGCAAATGTTTTGTTGCACTTGTGGCAACGTGCATTGTCGGCATTGACCCTTGTAAAGTATATCCATACTTTAGAACGCTTCGCTCTATCCGCCATGATCACGACTCAGTGCATGCAGAGCTGCTGTCTGTGTGCAGAGCGCTATAGCACGGGGCGTCGGGGACTTTCATTAAGGAGTACCCGTATGTAGTACCCGGATGTCTATGTGTAGCACTAGCGAGCGACTCGCGAGGAGTGTGTGTAATAATTGACTCGCTGGCTGCGGCTCGCTTCTCGTGCAGAGACAGAGAGGATCGTTCGCAACTTTTAAATAATAATAATAATAATAATAATTTCTCTAGAGTATCGATAGCAGTACCGAGGACGTCAGAGCTTATAAATACTCCGGTATTTTCTAATATAGTACCGGTTCCCGTTTAAAACCGGGGTCCGGGGGGCATCCCTACCCCTAGCAGGATCTTATTGAGTCCCCGTGGATCCAGACTTTGCATTCGAACATTTCCTCCCCCTGCTGGCTTACAACCGGTGGGAACCCCCTACCAGTATCTCCCGCTGCTTCCCCAGAGTACCATAGATATAATTCCTAAGATTCAGGTTGTATTATTATCTCATGCGTAATATGAGAATGGACATACGTTATTGATTTGCCTACGCACATTCCTTTGCCTTATAAGCGCATTGAAAGTAAAGTATATTATGTATTCTTGCTGCTAATAAATATTCGTAAACCCAGATTTGTGTGGAAACCGTGTCATTGTGGAGGAGTTCTCATCATATACTCGTGTACTGTATGGCCAGTAGTAATGTACATAAGACGGTAGTGGTTTAATGATACCATACTTATTAATACAGTCAGGGAATTGTACCCCTCAGTTACAATAACTACATTTACATGTTCGAAAAGGAGTATAGAAGAAGTATACACTTATTTAATCCTACCCTGGCCCTACCCAAAGCTGTAAAGGAATGTGAATCACTACCCACTTTCAAAACCACTCTCAAAGAACACCTATGGGAGACTGCAATTCGAAACTGGCCCCTGTAAATGTCCTAACCCAATCCCCTCCAATGTACAGTAAATGTCCTAACAACCCAATCCCCTCCAATGTACAGTAAATGTCCTAACCCAATAATACACGAGACCCTCTTCTTGGGACCAAGTAAGGTTTCGTGGATAATCCAATGTACAGTTACCCCACCCCGCCTATCCCCCCCACCCCACCCAACCACCTCTAATGTACAGTTACCCCCCCCCACCCCACCTACCCACCCCCCCCCTCCACCCCACCTACCCAACCTCCTCCAATGTACAGTTTCTTCGTCAAATGTATATACTCTCTTTTTTAGACTATTTTTGTATCACAAACTACTGTATTTGTAAATCTGTTATGTCATAAATGTATAGATGTAGCAGTACTGTCTATCTGTACGTCATGTATGTCATATATATGTTATGATGAATTGAAAATGGGGGACCCTGATGTAAACAAGACTAAAGTCTTTCTCTGGTCTGCATCCCCTTAACAATTGTGTGTATTGAGCTGTACTGTATTGTACCCATTCTGCAATATGTTAATACAATTTTCAATCAATCAATCAGTTCTCCCCTCAGATTATAACCCCCTTCTCTATCAAAGAACAGTTCTTGATTGTTTCCTGGAAGCACATTACCTTTTGCTTTATACATTAATTGTGCCATTTTAAATTCCACAAGATCATTTAACTTTAATGTTTTTGACTTTAAAAATAATATGTTTGTGTGATCACGATAACCTGCAATGTGAACTATCCTCATGGCCCTTTTTTGGAGTATAAAAAGTGGTTGTAGTGTAGAATTATAAGTGTTTCCCCAGACTTCAGTGCAGTAATTTAAATATGGTAAAACTAGTGAACAGTAGAGAATGTAGAGTGATTTTTTATCCAGAATGGTCTTTACTCATGACTGAAATGCTTTTTGACAGTTTAGTTTGGACATGTTTTATGTGAGGTTTCCAGCAGATTTTATGGTCTATTATTACACCTAGGAATTTATTTTCATAAACTCTTTCAATAATCACATCATTTATTTTAACTTGTACTTGAGTATTTAATCCACAGTTTCCAAATAACATCATTTTAGTTTTGCTCAAATTCAATGATCAAGATGAACAGTTTTGGACCCAACACTGACCCCTGGGGGACACCACAAGCAATGTCCAAACATTCAGATTTATAATCTCTCATCACAAATTGTTGCCTTTTATTTAAATAGCTTCTCACCCAATCCAATACTACCCCCCTGATCCCATATCGTTCCAATTTCCTGATTAATATATCATGATTAATAGTATCAAATGCTTTTTTTTAGATCAATGAATACTCCAGCTACATGTTTTTTTTGTATCTATGGAATTTGTGATTTTTTTCAATGAGTTCTATTAATGCTAGTGATGTTGACCGGTGTGATCTGAATCCATACTGGCTATCTGTGAGTAAATTATGTTTATCAATGAATTTATCTAATCTGTTGTTGAAGAGTTTTTCTAATATTTTTTTAAACTGAGGAAGTAGAGAAACAGGCCTATAATTTTTACGAAATTACGTTGTACACTTAGGGTTAGGGGCTTTGAGCTCAACTTGCCGGTTGATTGATTGAAAACTTTATTAACAGATTGCAGAATGGGTACAATACAGTACGGCTCAATACACACAAGGGGATGCAGACCAGAGAGAGACTTTCGTCTTGTTTACATCAGGGTCCCCCATTTTCAATTCATCATAACATATATGACATACATCACATACAGGTAGAGAGTACTGTTACATCTAGACATTTATGACATACCAGAGCACAAAAAGAGTTTAAAAAGAGAGTATATACATTTGAGGGGGAAGAAACTGTACATTGGAGGAGGTGGGGGGGACTGTACATTGGAGGTGGTTGGGGGGGGGGGGGGGGGGGGGGGGGGGAAACTGCCATCAAATTTATGTGGTCTACTGTGAATGATAAAACACCCTGAGCAAGCGCACTTGGATTTTTCCACGTACAGTACACCCTGCATTGCTGGAGACGGGCTAGCGCCATTCATGCTATTTTAGACTTAACGATCGGGAGAACGCAATCTGAAACAGCAAGGCAGAGAGATGACATGAACTAAAATACTAATATTTTATATGCAATTTAGTAAGATGCTATATCCATTAGTGCTGTCGCATTATTTGTCGATTTTTTTTATTTAATTTTGAATTTACATAACACGATATTCGAACTTGAAGGGAGAAATTCGAATTTGAAAATGTTTGACAATAGAATCAAAGTATATAAGAGAATTGTGAAATTAAGTAATGGGTGGAACTAAGAACTACTGCAAGCGTATGTAAACAGGATGAGATACAAGACGATGGCTCAGGGCCATATGCCGCGGGGGGGGTAGGAGAAAGAAACCACTCGGAATAGGTCGAGGCAGAGCAGGTAAGGTTCAACACTGCAGGCCAGACCGAAGGCGGTATGAAGCTGTTCCATGGCACCGGTGGTGCTCATGTCCAGTGGAAGGTCACTGAAGGTCATAGAAGGTCTATCGATAAATTCACACGGAGACGGGGGTTAAAACATTTCTTACATCCTAAACTAAAATAGACAGATTAAGCTAAGGGTGCCTTTTTCTTTATAAATCCGGCAGCACCAGCTTCCTCAAGATGTCACCCACCTTCCAATATGGAACCAGTTGCAGCCCCAGCCGGATCAATGCTGTCAAAACCAGCCAACCATGGGAGGAGGAGACTGGTGAACAAACTACCGCATGCCGGAATCTATTATTTAACAAATGCAAGTTTGCACATACCGTACTTATGTCTGACTCCCATCCATAGATGGAACCGATAGCTGTAACCCAGATCAGCTTTTCCAGTGTCCATATGACCCGAGCCACCAGATCCGAGCCTGCCGCATTCCTTACCATTTGATTAAGTGCAGAAAGGTAAGTAGCCTTGAGTGAAAATGTTTGTAATTGAGCTGGAAAATAATTCATTCTCAGACTCCAGACACCTAAACCTGTTTCATTCTCAGACTCCAGGGCCCTCATTTATCAACAACATATCAATTGTCAATGCTCAACGAGGGTGGTAAAAACTGCCCAACGCATCACTGGTACATCACTCTCTACTATTGAGTCTATCCACCACAAACGGTGTCTGAGGATGGCCCGCAGCATTGGCAGGGACCCCTCACCCCAATCATGGACTGTTTGCCCTCCGGGGGACGCTACAGGAACCTCCGCTCCAAGTCTAGCAGACTCTAGCTGTCATCTAATTTCAAGGTCCTGGTGCTCACTTTTAGAGCTTTGCATGGCCAGGCACCAGAATATTTAACAGACCTGCTGGAACCATATGTGCCCAGCAGGACCCTGAGGACAGCTGACCAGGATCTGTTGGTCATTCCGCGCACCAGGTTGATCACCAAAGGTGACAGAGCCTTTCAATATGTAGCGCCTAGACTCTGGAATGCCCTTCCTCGTGGCCTAAGAGCTGCAGCGTCTGTTGACATTTTAAAAAATCTGCTAAAAACATTACTGTTTAAACAGGCCTTTGGGTAAGCTTCTCCTCCAGGTATAAAATATGTCTTGTTTTCTCTGTGATGCATTGTGTTTTTGTTCTGTCTCATCATTTGAATGGTTCTTGCTTTGTATTTTTATATTTTATATTTAATTTCTGCTGTATGTAAAGCACTTTGTGAGTTCTCTCTGTGAAAAGTGCTATATAAATAAACTTTACTTACTAACTTACTTACTAATCTATCTGAACTCTGTGCCACGTTGACACTCGGTAGTACTAACTTGTATATTTTGTACCCAGTTTAACCACCTGTACATTGTATATTGCTGTTGCACTTTACTGCTAAATTTGCACTCTGGTTGGATGCCAAACGGCTTTTCGTTGTACTGTACTTGTGCTGTAGGATGACGATACATTTTAATCTAATCTGTTGCAGAATCACCCTAAACTGGCCAGTGAGCTGAAAACCTGTCCCTTTAACGCTCGCCACATGATGCCAAAGCATGAGCTCTCTCACCATGTTGCCAACTGTACAGACAGGAGCACCGTTAACACTGAAGATCGTAAGATATGTTATTTTGTTTCACACAGACACAGACCTTTTTATGTACAATCCTACAAAATAATAATTGGGTCTTGGGAGTGAGTCTCACCGTGTTCTGTTGTTCACAGTGGGAACTGAAGAGATGCAAAGTAAATGGAAGGTCCCTGTCAGTACCTGGACAAACCCCAACACGGATGAAGACTGGGATAAAGGTTAGAATGCATTTGACACTAAAGATTACTATGTACGATCTTATGCTGATCCAAGTTGTTGAGGAATTTGCAGATGCTCTATATTGGCTATTTGCATATCTATATTGACTATTTGCAAGCATAATTAACCCAGCGCCCTTTTTCTTTACCATAGTAATAAATGGTTCTTAACCCTTGGTGTCTTCAGGGCTGGTTGCCTGAGTAGGACATTCTTGAATTTTGAACTTTCTACACACTTTGAGTCCAGTGCTTATAAAACTGTGTGCTGTGCTTGTTGCAGAGGTTGCAGAGGTGGAAGACTCTCCCGCGGCTCGTCCCTGGGTGTGGGGCGTGTCTATGGCGCTCACTCCAACGTTAGTCGCATACTTCTCCCTTTCAACATAAATCATGTGGTTTCTTATTTTTGCTCATTTAACCCAAAATCTTCTGGTTTCTTTGCAGACCGGAGCCAAGCACCACTAATAATCTCGTTCCTGGTTTAAGAGCACCAAGGACTCTTCCCTGGTCAATGGGCAAACAATAATTCATATGTTCTGGTCATCTTCCCAAGATAACTATTTGACCCACAGGCATTCTTTGAATGCAGTCTGCAGTGTTCTGTTGATGCATGCGTGAGTTCAGTTCCCCACAGGTGTTTTTAATGCATAACTGCTTTGTTTAATTTTCTCTTTAAATTGTGTGCGATCACTGCCCGGGTGATGGGGATTGGGCAATCCACTATTGAATTAGATTAGATTAGATTGTATTTTATTGTACTTTATTGTCATTATATTTGCATACAATAAGGCTGTCCCCGAAGCCTGTTTTTGGGATTCGAACTTCGTCAGGGTTTTTCGAACGGATGTTCGAACCTTCGTTTTTATTAAATCAACTTTCTTTAATGAATATAACTCATCAGTTTTTAATCGGTTTAAACAAAATGAATAGACGCATAAAGAAAATATATAATTTTTTTTTCTTTTTTATTAAAAATGAACGTTTTTGCCTGTGGTAACAATTAAAAAAAAATGTATAAAAAAATTGTGATGTTTCATTAAGATCTTGATGTGTTGTGGAAAACTATGTGGGATTAGATCGTTCTTGGAAATTGTATTTCAACTCTAGTTTGAATGTCGATGTTCATGCAGTACATTTACTAATCACTGCCCAGATTATATTTGGTAGACTTTTTTATGTCCTTTTTTGCTGTAATTAAAGCAACCATTTTTGTGGATTTTATTTTATTTGACATTTAAAGGGGAACTATCGTACTATTTCTTTCACTATTTGGGCAATTTTACACTTCCTGTGAGTATGGAACATATTTGTAAGTTATACATTTTTTTATTCATTTTGTATTTCTAATACAGTACTGTAGAGCAGCATTTTCTGCCCTTCAAGATTCCAAGCTGTTTTTGGCTGGGCTCCGCCCATACTCACAATGCGCTTTGAGTGACTGTGACCCACAGTCTGCGCTGCAATGCACTGGCAGATACCTTTTGGGGGAGAGAGATGGAGAGGGACTAATTAATTTCGCTGCGGGGGGGCATAATCCCACGGTACAATGCATTGGTAACTTGTTTCAAATGACAATATATACCCCCGTGATTAATATAATATTGCACGGATCAGAATACGTGTGGGAGCGTGCGCTATGATATTTTGCAACAGGTTGACGGTGATACAAGCGAGTACTGTAATACGAGAGAGGGAGAGCCTCCTCCCAGTCCCATTACCTTCCCACCCGTTTTATATAGTTCTCTATTAGCTTGCGGTCTGCACTAAATAATGGTTGAGTGTGAGTGGTGGAACTAAACCACAGAATGGGTGGAGGTACGCATATCATTATGCAAATAATTCTGCTTCCATCACAGGGGACCAAAATTCAGAATGGCTTGGTTCAGTGGGGGAGGATCTTCTCTCCTCTGAACTGGAGGACTGCGCCAAAATGAGAATTTGAGACATAGACAGTGTTGTACACAAAAAGGATGCTACACAAAAAAGTCACGTGTAAATTTTGTAAATAAAATAAAAGGGGTTTCACTTGAAATGTATAATTTGTCCTCCAATCTTCCCTGGGTAAGATATTTATATAATGTAGCCTAAAAGTGCTGAAACATGAATCACACTCAGAAATCCTGTGAGGCTTGAGTTGCAGGAAGACAACAGTGGAAGCGTGAGAAAGTTTGTTTTGATTGATTGATTGAAAACTTTATTAACAGATTGCAGAATGGGTACAGTACAGCTCAATACATACAATTGTTAAGGGGATGCAGACCAGAGAAAGACTTTCGTCTTGTTTACATCAGGGTTCCCCATTTTCAATTCATCATAACATATATGACATATACGACATACAGATAGACTACTGCTACATCTATACATTTATGACATACCAGATTTGCAAATACAGTATTGTTTGTGATACAAAAAGTCCAGAAAAGAGAGTATATACATTTGACGTAGAAACTGTACATTGGAGGAGGTTCGGTAGGTGGGGTGGGTTTGGGGGGGGACTGTGCATTGGAGGTGGTTGGGGGGGAGGGGGGGGGGGGGGGTGGGGGACACTGTACAAGCAAAACTGTACATTGGAATATTGACAAAACCATACTTGGTCATTTACTGTACATTGGAGGGGGTTGTGTTAGGACATTTACAGGGGCCAGTTTCGAATTGCAGTCTCCCGTAGGTGTTCTTTGAAAGTGGGTAGTGATTCACATTCCTTTACAGCTTTGGGTAGGGCGTTCCACATTGATGTGGCATAATTGCGAAACGTGTTTAGTCCCTTGTTTGAGCCGAATCTGGGTTTAACATGATTTGTGGAGCTCCCTCTGGTGTTGTGGTCATGGTATTCATCACTGGCCTTTGGGAAGTATTTTGACATGTACATGGGTACCTTGGTCGTGTAGTGTATCTTGTAGACCAGGCCCATTGCAAGTTGCTGTACTCTGTCGTCTACTCTAAGCCATCCTAGGTTGTCAAAGTGGGCAGGGGTGAGGTGGGTTCTAGGAGTAAGGTCAAGCAGTTGGATGTTGCGTTGGAATATAGTTAGATTGATTGAAATTTGTATTAACAGATTGCAGAATGGGTACAATACAATACCTACAGCTCAATACACATAATTGTTAAGGGGATGCAGACCAGAGAGACTTTCGTCTTGTTTACATCAGGGTCCCCCAATTTCAATTCATCATATCCATACCAGCTGTAATGTGGGAACACTGACACAAAACATGTTGGCAAACTATCAGAAAAGCATACACTGTCTTTTTACGTATGAAGCACAATCTCAGGGGGCTCATACAGAACCAAGCATTTCACTGCAATGTACATTATATGTGACAAATAAAACAACTTGAACTTGTGTTGTTGGCCATTCCACTCGAATGTAGACACTGTCCATGCATGTTGAGACTAGAGACCATTGAATAAAGTGTATCTCTAATATCTGTCAACAAGACCTAGCAGTAGTTACATAATATTGGCTACGGGAGACTGCAATTCGAAACTGGCCCCTGTAAATGTCCTAACCCAACCCCCTCCAATGTACAGTAAATTACCAAATATGGTTTTGTCAATATTCCAATGTACAGTTTTGCTTGTACAGTTGTACAGTGTTCCCCACCCACCTACCCCAACCCCCCCCCCCCCCCCACCCCCACTTACCCAACCTCCCCCAATGTACAGTTTTTACGTCAAATGTATATACTCTCTTTTCTGGACTCTTTTTGTATCACAAACAGTACTGTATTTGCAAATCTGGTATGTCATAAATGTATAGATGTAGCAGTACTGTCTATCTGTATGTCATGTATGTCATATGTCCTGATGAATTGAAAATGGGGGACCCTGATGTAAACAAGACGAAAGTCTTTCTCTGGTCTGCATCCCCTTAACAATTGTGTGTATTGAGCTGTACTGTATAGTACCCATTC
This sequence comes from Notolepis coatsorum, assembly GCF_963971535.1. Taxonomy (NCBI): domain Eukaryota; kingdom Metazoa; phylum Chordata; class Actinopteri; order Aulopiformes; family Paralepididae; genus Notolepis; species Notolepis coatsorum. The sequence goes on from NC_140165.1 coordinate 108,698,697, forward strand.
TGCAATCTGTTAATAAAGTTTTCAATCAATCAATTGTAACATTCAAGCAATGTTTTTTGCAGCTGGCCACAGTGGGGAGGGGGGACTATCGTTCTCGGGAACGGAAGCAACCGTTCCTAATAATAATAATAACTTTATTTGTATAGCACTTTTCATACAGAGGTTGCAGTTCAAAGTGCTTCACAACAGTAAAAAATACAGGCATAAAAAGATAGACAGGTAGAATCACAGTGTTTCACATTAGGATCTAGCATCCCAATAGGCTCTCCGCTTACAGTTTTCAGTAACACAAATAGTAAAAATAGTTTAGCGAGCATAGTAAGATATGGCACAACAGTAAAAAATACAGGCATAAGCGAGCATAAAAAGATAGACAGGTAGAATCACAGTGTTTCACATTAGGATCTAGCATCCCAATAGGCTCTCCGCTTACAGTTTTCAGTAACATAAATAGTAAAAATAGTTTAAAATGATTCAGTTTAAAAATAGTAAAATAAAAATAAAATAAAATAAAAATTATAAAATAGAACGGACATAAAAAATACAGGCATGAGCGAGCATAGTAAGATATGGCTACTACAGCCAGGACACAGTTAACCTGGTTCTACAATGCTACAGCCAGGACACAGTTAACCTGGTTCTACAATGCTACAGCCAGGACACAGTTAACCTGGTTCTACAATGCTACAGCCAGGACACAGTTAACCTGGTTCTACTACAGCCAGGACACAGTTAACCTGGTTCTACTACAGCCAGGACACAGTTAACCTGGTTCTACAATGCTACAGCCAGGACACAGTTAACCTGGTTCTACAGCCAGGACACAGTTAACCTGGTTCTACTACAGCCAGGACACAGTTAACCTGGTTCTACTACAGCCAGGACACAGTTAACCTGGTTCTACAATGCTACAGCCAGGACACAGTTAACCTGGTTCTACAATGCTACAGCCAGGACACAGTTAACCTGGTTCTACTACAGCCAGGACACAGTTAACCTGGTTCTACTACAGCCAGGACACAGTTAACCTGGTTCTACTACAATGCTACAGCAATGCTACAGCCAGGACACAGTTAACCTGGTTCTACAATGCTACTACAGCCAGGACACAGTTAACCTGGTTCTTCTACTACAATGCTACAGGCATGCAGTCTGTTCTAACAAACCAAATTGCCATGTATTAAAGTTTACAGACAATCCATGCTGATTGATCTGCCATAAGCATAGTGTTTCACATTAGGATCTAGCATCCTAATAGGCTCTCTATTCAGTAATTAAAAAGTGCAATAACCGACGGACATAAAAAATACAGGCATGAGCGAGCATAGCAAATAATAAGAATAGTTTAAAATGATTCAGTTTAAAAATAGTCATCAGTAAGAAGTAAAAAGTGCAATAACCGACACATGAATTTGATAGGCAGTGTAAAAGAGTAGGCAGGGTAAGAATAAATACAAGTTGTGTCAGGATATCCCTGATGTTTCCTCTTGCCACTAGGTGGTAGCAGATATCTATCAGTGAAATGCCTGAGCAAAGAGATAGGTTTTAAGCCGTCTTTTAATGTGAAAACGCCCTTAGAGGTATTCAGAATGAATAATGTTACTGTTGGGTCACACTAACTACCCCCATTAACACTTTCCGTGCCGGCGTCCGTTTCCTATTTACCCCCTTGAATGCCACCACCCACTTAGATAGAGCTCTCATATTTGCGAACACATAAATTACATATTAAATTATGGCTATGTGTCTAATGTGGCCGTCGCTTATCAATGACTTGTTTGCAGTCAACATTGTCGAAACGGATTGTTTTTTAATCTGTTCATTTCCGTTTTATACCATTTTGAAAAACTCTTGTTTCTTGAAACTTCCAGAAGACTTCAGAAGATTCTGTAATAAACGCCCTTTACTGTAATACACAAAACACGTTGTCATTTTTCGGCCTATTTATGAATAGTTTTCAAATAAACGCTAGATTATTGATAGTATATGTGTACTTATGCACGCTATAGAAGCGGGCTGAAAAATCGATTCTCTTATTTCCTGATTGCACAGACACATATGGCACGCTGATATATAGGTGAAAATAGCTCTGATTATCCCAATACTGGTAAAATAGATTCCTTACCTCAGATCAGATGGATTATTCCAATTCCTGATCGCCATTCCAAATATCGATCGCATTTATTGATCCAACGCTGGGTGCTCGAACACATTATTCCACGCTGTTCTGCGGGACCACAAAGACTGCAATCGGCTCGGGTTACTTGCCTGACAAGTAAACTGTGGATTCCGGTCTCTTTTTTTTCCCATGCGTTTCATTCAATCCATTCCAAAGGGGTGCAGTACCATCCGGGAGACGATAGGGGGCGGGTATTTTCCCAATGGAGCTCAGAGAGAGTTTGCAGTGGTAACGTGAGGCTAGATTGATGAAATATTAATGGAAATCGCTAATAAAAAATATAACGATAAAAAAACGGCATATCTCGGTTGGCATGAAATAACAAGATATCTCGTCCGTGGCACTCAAAGTGTTAAGGCTGCGGTTACACTAGGGCCATTTTCATTTCGTTTCATTCGCTTTTCAGAACGCTGCATCAATCGTTGGCAGGCAAGTAAGAGTTAAGTTAGACGTCGTTTTGTCTCGTCTACTATATACATGTAGTACAATGCCAAAGCAGTAGGCGGCGATGTAGTTCAAACATGAAGGCCATTTTCAACCAATCAGAAAGGTTGAATGAGACACTCCACATCCTGCTCAAAATCTCAAAAGCCACCATCTTTATACCTCACATGAGCCATTTAGCCACATAGCATTTATTTTTCAGCAAGAAATAAAGTGCAATAAACAAAAACGGATACATTCACTGTGTGTTCTGCCTCATTTGTTGATGATTTGTTGATGAAACAAAACTAACATCAACACAATTGACCACCAAGAGCGGAGTTTAGTCTCACAAAAAGATCGCCGATTTTGTTAGCTTACGTGCTAACGTGATTGGGATATGCCAGTATAACAGTATAGCATTGTGGCTAGCAGCGAAGTAACGTTAATGCTAGCAGAATGAATGGATGTAAACGTTATTTAACAGATTGCAGAATGGGTACAATACAATACGGCTCAATACAAACAATTGTTAAGGGAATGCAGACTGTTGTAGCTTGTTATATTAATCAGCGTCCCCAGAGCGATAGTTCAACTTGACTAACTGGGTCTGAAAGTAACGTTAGCTAGGTAGCTAATGTTAGCTCACGAGCGATGCTAGCCAGCCAGCACCTGCGAAAACGAATGCCAAACTGATGATATCAGACGTTGATATCAGGAGCTATCAGTAGCTAGATAACATTAGACAACGCCTCATGTATTAAACAAAAGTGAATAGATGACTGGGCCATTTTGTTTAATGCTTGTTATGTTGAAAGAGGAGCTCTGCGCTGCTCATGCAGTCGACTCTTGCATGGTAAGGGTTTGTTGACATGACATAGGTCTGGGAGGGGGAGAATTTGGCGTCGGTCTTTACTGCGCATCGGCATTGGGCAGAACGGCTCCGTATCCGGCTCGTGCAAATTACATGGCACCATTGTCGGCAAGTTTCCAAAATGAAAACATCTTTTCAGCGTTCCCGCTAGGGAAACACGTTTTCCTGCCAAAACTGCGTTTCTTTTTAACTTGGACATGCAAACGTAATCATTCAGCAACAAAAACAAAAACAAAAACCCCAGTGTAACCATGGCCTAAGTCTTAGTACTAGGGATGCACGATAATTATTGTTTTTTTTTTCCTTTTTTCTTTTCATGTCAACGTAACAATATATGCTTACTTAGGATTTGACTTGATTCAACAACAAAGCAGTCGGAGCAATGGCAAGCTGAAAACGGTCGAAAATGTGGTTATTTGAAGTTTGGATTTTTGGATTCCCCATTGAACAGAGTGCTGGCCGGCTTCTACCCAGAAGGTAAACAACGACCCCTCCTAGCGCTGAATGAGTAAAACATTTTTTTTTATTTTTTTTAAAGTTCCGGGGCTAGGAGAAAAACATCCAGGGCTAGAGCCCCGGAAGCCCAGGGCTAACAATGCCACTGTCAGGCAGTGCGACTTTATAGAAAAAAAACCTGTGCCTTTGCCAGTAGTGTCGTCCAGAAGTCCACATCTGGCATGAGTCGCACCACCTCACAGTCTTTCGTCGTCCACACAACAAAGTCACAAAAGTTTGACATAGTCACAAAGATCTGAGTTTGTGTTTGCCTGTAGTATTTGTGTGCCTGCTTCAAGCAAAACTTCCCGTCTGTAAATTCAAGGCAAACGTTTTTATCTTCACAAGCCTGCAGGATAGTGTTGTAGCGGTGCTTGGATGGGCATTTCACTTCCAGAGCCAGAGTGTCTAATGGTAGCAATGGCTTGTTTACATCATGTGGTCTTCCGTTTCCCCTTGATGATAGACTACCGCCACCTGCTGGTGTGGGGTTATTTGATCTCAAGAATCAAGAGGTTTATTTGTCACATACATACCAGGGCATACAGTGAAATGCGGGTGATCTTGCCCGCATTGATTGTGCAAAATACAATAATAAAATAGAATAAAATAAAATAGGCATCGAAAAAATAAAATAGATAAGACACAAGATATGCATGGTAAAAAAAAAGACATGCTAGGTTCCTGAGAAACTGGTTCTTATATACACTACTATGCAATATACAATTTACAATGTTGGCTCTTACTAAACTAGGGCTGCAACTAACGATTATTTTGGTAGTCGACTAATCTGTCGATTATTTCTGTCACAACCTCCATCTCTGCTTCCTGTGGGCGCGGCTCTTTTCCCTGGGCTCCAGTCAGGCCACGTGAGCGGATCGGCGCGGGCGAGAAATCCGCTCTTCGCTCTTTAAAGCTTGGTCCGCTCCGCTAATCGCTCATGTTGACCCCGCCACCAAGTCGCTCTCCGCTCGCTCACCGCTCACCTTGAATCGAGCGCTCCCCGCGCCAGATCGCTCGGCAGATTTTTTTTTTTGGAGCATGGTGTAAATTAGCTCAAACTACAACAGTCTACACCCCCTGGGCCCCTTAACAATTGTTTGTATTGAGCCGCATTGTAATTGTACCCATTCTGCAATGTTAAATAACGTTGTTTATCCATTCACTAGCTCTATTAAGCGATGATAGCTAGCCGAGCCACAATGCTATGGTCGCTGCCATTAACGTTAGCATGTAAGCTAACGACAACAACAATGGCGTCGATACTTTTTCTAACAGGAGTGAGTGACAGCCTGAACAGGATATCACAGGTTCACCCTTCTCATTGGTTGAAAATGGCCTTCATGTTTGTACATCGCCATCTGTTGCTTTGGCATTGTACTACATGTATATTACATCAGTGTTAAACCACTGTGAGCGGCCTGGAGTGTATTGGAGCGGAGGAGAACTCTCGCTCCGGACGTCGCGCCGACCCATTTTAAAACCCACTCCTCGCTCACGTCAAAACCGCCCGCTCCGCTCACGCGCCGCGCCGCTCACATGGCCTGGCTCCAGTGCATGTTTTACCTCACATGCTCAAGTCTGCACACCTGTGAATGTCACCCTGTTGTCCAGTCCCTCTACCTTAACATAACATGATCCCATAGCAAATAAAAATAATGACTCATGAAACATTTGAATTAGGATCTTAAAGGAAAACTCCAACATTTTGGGAAATTAGCTTAGTTGCCATCTACCCTGGAGTTAGACAAGAAGATACATACCTTTTTCTTCTCTGTGCATGCAGTATGAGTAGGAAGACGTTTGGAACTAGGCTAATGGAGGAACCAGAGTAGATGCCAAATAAGCTAATTTCCCAAAATGTTGGAGTTTTCCTTTTAAGCTACTTGCTTAATCAAATGTATTTAATAACAAATACAATAATCAATCATAATAAACAAATTAAATAATACAAATTAAAGTGCAAGTTTAAATGTAAAGATAATGTTTTAAAAGTAGCAGCCTCTGCCCCAGCACCGCGGTTCTGATGGGGCTGTTATCCTGGTCCAGGAGGGTGACGTGGATCCACTCACTAGGCTACACCATCTCCAACAGCTGTAGGGTAGAGGAGAGGAGGACGAGTCAGATCAGACAGACTTCTAGGTCTTTTGTTTGCTGTGTCTGTGTGTGAGTGAGAGGGGCTGTGTGTGTGTGTCTTACTCTGATCTCCTGCAGAGGAACACACAATTTACAAATGACAGCGTCCATAAAGGAACCCGTGATTGCATTGCTATAGCAAACTTATAAATGATCAGATATAAGATAGCTAGCACTAACGTTCCATGTCTCTGCAGTCTTGCCTGTGCTTTAGCCCAAAAAGTTCAACTTTTTTCAAAAAAAAAAAAAAAAAAGCATCCTGGCTAGAGACCATGGCGCTATACAGACCGTGGACATTAGCACTAGCTATCTTAAAGGAAAACTCCAACATTTTGGGACATTAGCTTATTTGGCATCTACCCTGGAGTTAGACAAGAAGATACATACCGTTTTTTTTTTTTTTTTTTATTATCGATTTGAATTCATATTTCATCAATCTAGTCTCACGTTAGTGCAGCACAGTGGCGTCATTTCAGTAAAAGGCAAGGTATAGCGAGGGGGGGGGGGGGGGGGGGGGGGTGAAGGGGATTTCCACCAAGGGGAATTCCACCAAATTCCCCCTTGGTGGAATTTTTTTGTCAAATCAGTTGTGCAATAGTCACTTTTGGTGAGTTGTTTCTATACAATTCAGTTATATGACATTTAGGTATGACACAGGACTACACAAGCATTTTTAGTATAGAAATGTGTCAACAGACTAAAGCAGGGAACCACAATATTTAGCATACGAATTATGCAGAATGTAATATCATAACTGTCTATTACTTTTCTTGCAATTGAGCCAATTTTCCTTAGGTACGGTTTTGAGGTGTGTGTTCAACAGAATGTAGTATCAAAAACACATTCACAAAAAGTATGGGTTACTGAATGCTGAACTGCACTGTTATAATCACTAAGCCAGACCTTACCTGTGTCCCTGTATCACTTATCTCTGCTGCCCTTTGATAAAAAAACGTCCCTTAGTCACAGTAAAAGTCACCTAGTAAAAGTGAGATAATTGACAATATCAAAACATGCTAGGGCTGTACCGAATAGTTTGAAGCTTCGTTCATAATGTTGACATTCGAATTCTAAATCAACATAAAAAATTGTAAATAATTGGATGGATTATCCAAGGCGGGGGGGGGGGGGGGAGCGAGCGAGAGCATATATGTATAGGGTATTAGATAGCAAGTATTAGGTGTATACCTTGTATATTACATTTATTTAAATGGTAATTTCATTGGATGTGCACTGTTAATTAATGCTTGTATATCTAATTTTATGTTGTCATGTTTATGTTTATGTGTTTGTTTAAAAAATAGTAAAAAAATATATATATAAAAAAAAAAAAAAAAAGTTTTTTTTTTATTTTTTTTTTTTACATTTTTATTTGCCAAGGTATGGCGAGTGCCATACCTTGCCATACCAAATTGACGCCCCTGGTGCAGCAACCTCTCTCTGAGCTCCATTGGGAAAATACCGCCCCCTATCGTCTCTCCCTGTGTAACTGCACCCCATTGGATTAGACTGATGGGGGGAGAAATCCAGTTTCCTCATTTTACTTATCCGGCAAGCCATCCGGAGAGATCCAAGTCTTCGCCGACCCTCAGAACAGCGTGGAATCTGTATTTCCAGTACCCAGCGCTGAATCAATAAACGCGATCGATATTTGGAATGGCGATCAGGAATTGGAATAATCTTTTTGGAGAACATCTGATCTGAGGTAAGGAATCTATTTTACCAGTTTTAGGATAATCGGGATTTGTTTTCACAGAGATGTGTGTGTGTGTGTGTGTGCACGCGCTGATCAGGAAATGAGAGAATAGATTTTTCGGCTCGCTTTTCTAGCGTGCATAAGTACACATATACTATCGATAATCTAGCGTTTATTTGAAAACGATTCATAAATAGGCCGATTTTTTTTTTGTTTATTCCAGAATATTCCAGTAAAGGGCGATTATCACGGAATCTTTATATTTTCCTGAAACTTTCAAGAAAACTAGGGTTTTTCAAAATGGTATAAAACGGAAATGAAGCGATTAAAAAAAACCATCCGTTTCGATAATGTTGACTGCAAACAAGTAATTGATAAGCGATGGCCAGATTAGACACATAGCCATAATTTAAGACATAGATTATGCGTTCACAACGCTATCATTGAAGTGTGTGCTGGCATTCAACCATGTTCTGGGGCACCAAGCTCCGGCATCCAAAGTGTTAACATACCTAATTAATACTCCAGTCTGCAAAAATACGACACTTGGTGCTAATTCACGGAGCTGTAAACACCGGTAGCCTAGCCAAGCTCTAGTGTGCTCTAGTAGGCTGTAAGCTTGACGCTGTTTACCTAACGTTACTTACAGCTCGTTGGTGGACATGCAGCCTCAACATAATAACTGATTATTATCCATGAGACGTTCTGGTTTCCAACATGTAAGCTTACAATACTATGGCTAACTAGCTAAAACTTACCCATGATCCGAGTAGTGTCATCACGGTTCCAGTGTGCTTGCTCGTGCATCACTGTAGTGCTCCTCGCTGCTGCTTTCTTCTTCGTCGTTAGTACACAGAATGCAGTCATGGCAGACAAGGGAAATGATACTGCCCCAGCACTTCCTGTAGTGCATTGCAGTTACAAATGAACATTTGCGCCGTTTTGAATGAACGTTACCGGCTCTCTGTTTTTATACGACGCATCGACACAAAAATTCCGCATCGACGAGTTTTTCATGATCGACGTTGTCGATTATGTTGACTAACCGTTGCAGCCCTAATCTAAACTATACAGTACCTCCTTATTTTAAAGTGTTTCTAAAGATCCTATTTTTTAAAGTGACATTTTGTTTAAAGTTTTTTTTAGCGGTTGCCGCATGAGTGGTGTGTGTGTGTGCTCATGTGTATTTGTGAGTGGAGAGTTCAGTGTTCAGTGTTCTGATGGCCTGGGGGAAGAAGCTGAGTCGGAGTCTCTTTGTTCTTGCAGCGTGTGACCGTAGGCGCTTGCCTGACCGCAGCAGCTTAAACAGGCTGTTGTTGGGGTGGTGAGGGTCTTTCATAATTCTGCAGGCTCTGGATTTGCACCTCCTGTTATATAAGTCAGCCAAACGTTCAAGCGTGTACTGCTGTTAGCCGTGATCCAGGAAAAGTAAACAAGAGTCTCTGCTCAACTGATGCAACCGCATAGGGCTGGGCGATATGGCCTAAAAATAAAATCTCAGATTTGTTCACACCATATCCGATTTACGATTTTAATAGATTTTTTCTCTTAAAAACTAGAAATGCCAAGGAAATCATATAGTTTTTATTTGACACACAAATGATCAAACCAAGATGAATTTCGCTATTGGGATTGAAGCGCAAACCTAACTTTCACCAATATTCACTTAAATTTTTTTTTTATAAAAAATGAAAATATGATACAGTATAAGGTTACTCTTGATCAAACAAAGATGAATGTCCCTATTGGGATTAATAGTGCAATAACTTGCTTTTTCACCAAACTTCACTTAAAACAAATAAAAGGTGCCTCTTGATCATCAAACAAGAATGAATTTCCCTATTGGGATTAATAAAGTGCAAATCTAACTTTCACCAAACTTCACTTTTTGTAAAATAAAAGATGACTCTTTAAAAAAAAATATATATATATATATTTTAAAAATTTCTTTTTTAAATCGATTTTCGTTTTTTTAAATCATTCTTTCGAATTAATCGATAACATCGATTAATCGCCCAGCCCTACAACCACGTTAGTCGCAAATGCAAATGCAAGTGAACGTTAATAGTTATTTAATTGAGAAGGTGGGAAAGTTGCCACGTTGAATGGTTTGTTACGGTCCCTAGCAGATAACAGTTTAGCAGGAACAGACCGTATCGATGGTAGATTGCAGCCAGACAGTTTTCCAAGCACATTTGTCATATTTTGGGTGGGTTGGTAAATTATTTTGGTCAATATTGAGATTGTGATTATTTTACATGATTACTCACTGACTTTGGAAACATGCATTTATTGAACTTGAACTGAACAAAAATAATTTGGCTTTCATAATCATTGGAAGCCAAAATAGTCAATTAGATTAATTCTCCAGCCCTAAAATCATGTTATGAGTTTCAAGGTTGATTATGAGATTCTTAATCGAATGAGTATTATTAGTAAGTAGTATGTGTGTCTCATGGATATACTGTATGCAAAATAAAAAAAGACGTCCCTCAGGAGATAATAATGAATGAAATAATAAAGTAGTACCACAAGAAATGTAAGATTAAAAGGTATTGAGACATGTTTTCCCTGTGTGTGTAAGATGGCGAAGGCTAACTCTCGAAGAAAGCCACTGAAGCGGCAGCTGGAGGAGGTGAAGCAGGAGGCGACCAGAGCCGTGGCTGAGGCCTGCGGGGGGTCAGAGGTCAACACACTCGGGTACGGCGAGGAAAACACCATGCAGTACAGACTCATTCGATTTCAATTTGTCATTCACTCACTTACTCACTCTCCGTGAGTACCATGTGAAGGATGTCTTGTGTTTTTCAAGGTGTATATAATGTAAAATATTGGTGGATGACAGCATCTACTTATAGCCATCTCAGAGGAGGAGGATGACAGAGAGAGTCAGTGTGTTAGCAGCAGACTAAGACAGAGCCCAGGGCTTCGAGGTCGTTCAGCAGCTTGCTAACATAAACACTAATAAGGACTGAGAGCAGGCAGAATGGTTAGAGAGAACTATGGAGAGGTTGACATCAATAGAACGGACGTTTAGTGTGTGTTAAAGGTGAACAACAGTTGTCATGACAGCGTGTCACATAGCAACGAGAAGAGGGGCCGGGCCTGTCGTTGCTATGGCAAGAATATTATGAGATGCGAGTTCCTTCCGGGGTAAGTTAGATTCAGATACAACGTGGAGCCGAGCAGACACCACATAGACTTTGAAACGATTTTCGCGGGGAGGGGTGGAGGGGAGAAATCAAGTCAAGAGTCAAGACTAGGCCTGCCGCGATAAGCAATAAATCGATTAATTGCCGCGATAATTAAAATGAATGCAATGATTTTGACGGGCGCGATTAATTGCTATTTGCGCGTTTGTTTTAATGAGGCGGAACCAGTGCCCATTGTCAGTCACTGTCCGTGTTGGGAGGCGGGCCGCTGACGTTACTACAGAGCAGAGAGCACAGCACAGGAGCTCCGTGGGGCAACACCACATAGCTTAACTACATTTCTCAATAGTGTTGCTCCTTTTAACCAAGTAGCGTTATTTGTAGTGTAACGTTAGCGTTTTAACGTTAGTAGCTAACGTTAAAACTAACTTAAAGTTAGTTGTTCACCAACAATCTCAACATTTGTTTTATCATTAGCTCATGTCGATCTACTAGTAGCATCAGCAAGCTAACGTTAGCTGGCCCCAGTCCACTAGCAGCATGTCGATCTACCAGCAGCATCAGCAAGCTAACGTTAGCTGGCCCCAGCCCATTAGCAGCATGTCGAAGTAGTAGTAGCATCAGCAAGCTAACGTTAGCTGGCCCCAGTCCACCAGCAGCATCAGCAAGCTAGGATAATAACAACAATACTTCCGGTCCGGTCGGTGGGCTTCAAAATAAAAGTCTAAAACACCGGAAAAGACGGAGCGGTGGGCTTCAAAATAAAAGTTTTGGGAAATAAATTTCTCAAAAAAAAATTCTCTAACCAGTCGCAATAATATCGCTTATCGCGATATTTTCGGGGGCAATTAATCGCCCAGCAAAATTTGTTATCGTGGCAGGCCTAGTCAAGACATCGACCACGACATCAGGGAAGGCTTTTGGATAACAGCTAGGCCGCCACGACCACCGAGCGGGGTAACAGGATCATTCGAATAATGAATTTAGTTTCTTCCAAATATTTTTCAAGGACAATACAGAACGGGGTTACATCTGATTACGAGGCTTTGTTTATGGAATAAACAACGTTTTTCCAAGAAAGGTATCACGTTGCCAGTGTCGAATTCTTATTACGGATTGCATATAAGGGGGATGACATAGATTGTACAGCCAGTATGAGAAGGTCGACGTCGGAGAGAGAAATAAACACAACGCAGTAACTACACGAACACAGATGAAGAGGTGATACTGGCTGATTATCATCGAAATCTAACACATGTGTTTGAGAAAGTTTACATTAACTATTTTTCTTACAAATGTACTGTAGACCACCAAAGCCCCCAGTCCAGGACTCTGGCTCCACATCAACAGCAGCTGCCCCAGTGCCAACCCCAACTCCTGCCCTTCAGACAGAGAGCCACAGCAGCCAGCCAGTTAAGATAATGTATAGCCTAATAGGAGAAGGTCTAGCCTTGTAGGAGAAGGTCTAGCCTTGTAGGAGAAGGTCTAGCCTAGTAGAAGGTCTAGCCTAGTAGGAGAAGGTCTAGCCTAGTAGGAGAAAGTCTAGTCTAGTAGGAGAAGGTCTAGCCTAATAGGAGAAGGTCTAGCCTAATAGGAGAAGGTCTAGCCTAGTAGGAGAAGGTCTAGCCTAGTAGGAGAAGGTCTAGCCTAATAGGAGAAGGTCTAGCTTAGTAGAAGGTCTAGCCTAGTAGGAGAAGGTCTAGCCTAGTAGGAGAAAGTCTAGTCTAGTAGGAGAAGGTCTAGTCTAGTAGTAGAAGGTCTAGCCTAGTATAATTTCATTTGGTCGTCCTCAGACAGGTTCGCCAGCGGAGATTCCAATTATTTCGATCCTCCATACATTCGGCCAGTTCCGTAGAGCTCTCCACACCTGTGTCCTTCCTCAGTATGTCCACGTATGTTGGCGTGGGTTGTCCTCTTGGTCGGCGCCCGTGTGTTGGCTCCCAGAGCACTAGCTTGCTAGTCGGAAGTTCCTGGTGTCGGTGGCAGTGACCTGCAAGTTAGGAGTAGGAGAAGGTCTAGGTATAGCCAGGTATGAGAATATATTTAGCCAGGCAGGAGAAGGTCTAGCCAGGTAGGAGAATAGCCAGGCAGGAGAAGGTCTAGCCAGGTAGGAGAATATATAGCCAGGCAGGAGAAGGTATAGCCAGGTATGAGAATAGCCAGGCAGGAGAAGGTCTAGCCAGGTATGAGAAGGCATAGCCAGGTAAGAGAAGGTATAGCCAGGTAAGAGAAGGTCTAGCCAGGTAGGAGACGGTATAGCCAGGTAGGAGAAAATATAGCCAGGTAGGAGAATGTATACTGTCTTGCACTTGTCCTAATATACTAACCTACACACTGTAGCACTCAACACTTTCATGAACATTGTTACACCCCTTCCTGACATAGAGCGACGCGAGTGAGCGTGATTGCGAAAGTGATTACAATTTATTCGTTTCAATCAGACTATCCTGACCTGCCGCGAACGACAGCGAACTGAGCGGCGATGTCGTCCCCCCCTCAAATATTCGCTCGCTGTGTCTCTAGTTGAGCGATTACGCGGCCGAGTCCCGCCCCTAAACACTTTTTATTGGTCGAGAATCGCAGGCTGCTTTGCCCCCTGTGCTTCCAGGTAACACACACACACAGACACACTCGGACACGCGCTGCGTCATATCAGGACAGTGTCGTGCGCGATTTTGTCTCCAGTTTGCTCGCTCGCTGCCTGTCAGGAACCGGTGTTACTCAGCTGATAGAGTTGTGCCCTTCCTGATGACTTGTCGTACAGAACTTGGAAGTCGCTTTAGCGTCAGCTAAATGACTAAATGTAAATGTATAGCCAGGTAGGAGAAGGTATAGCCAGGTAGGAGAAGGTATAGCCAGGTAGGATAAGGTATAGCCAGGTAGGAGAAGGTATACCCAGGTAGGAGAAGGTACAACATTGGAAAAGCATGGTATTACTGTTCCACTGCGGCTTGTTCACAAGATCCAATTTATAAAACTTTGTTTATTTTTCATACCAACACATAGCAACAATTGTTTTACACACAGCAATAATTTTCTCCCCCAACATGGAAGAAAACTGGGCATTCCAAACATTCTGTGCAAAGCCTCTATACTCTATAGTAGTATAACCCCTATTGTGATTATACCCTAATTTGTGTGCTCCTCCCAACCAGCACTGCATCCCATAGGCTTCTCTATCATACAAGTAGTGGTTTCACTGTCAGGTGAAAACCTCACATCTCTTAACACTTTGAGCGCCACTCACGGCAAACTCGGGTTTACGATTGTGACGTTGAAAGCCACGTCACGGCTTTTCTCTGGATTTTTTTTTATTTTTTTTATTAGCGATCTGAAATCATATTGCATCACGCGAGCCTACCGTTGGAGATCCAGGGGCCGCCGGCGATCAGATGTGAAAAAAGCGCCCCCTATCGTCTCCCAGATGGTAAATCACCCTTTTGGAATGGACTCAATGAAAATGGATGGGGGGGAAAAAATATTCCAGTCCACATTTTCCAGTCCACTGATGCAGCCGGAGTTACCAGAGTTAATTCTGGAGCCTCTGAGCCGCGGCGAGCATGGGTTATACTGTACACACGTTGGATCAATATACTTATCGATTTTTTCTAATGGTGATCAGGAATTGGAATATACCATTTGGATACCATCTGATGTCAGGTAAGGAATCTATGTTATCGGTGTTAGGATAATCGGACTAGTTTTCATGGAGATATAAGCGTTTCCACTATATGTGATATGGCTGTTTCACTGTAAAAGCCATGAGGAAATAATAGCAGCGATTATCAGCGCACGGCACGAGCGTGCGTGCGCACACATATACTATCGACCATCTAGCGTTTATTTGAAAACGATTCATAAATAGACCGACAAATGATAACGTTCTGGAATATTCCAGTAAAAGGCGATTATCAGGGGATGTGTTGTTTTTTTCTTCGAAACCGAGTGGTTTTCAAAATGCTATAAAAAGGAAATGAAGCGATAAAAACACAATCTGCTTTGCCAATGTTGACTGGAAAATGATTCTTTGATAAGCGATGGGCAGATTAGACACATAGCATAATTTAAAACATAGATTAGGCGATATTAACGTTACATGGGCCGTGGACCGTGGCATCAACGGGGTAAAAAGGAAAACACGGCCCGGCACTGAAAGTGTTAACACTTTGGGTGCCATGGGTTAAATTCATGATATACCATAGATTGCCAGCTCTATTTGTCTATGGAGAAGTACCCCTTCTTTGCATGGCTATAACTTTTTAAATTCTATTGCTACATTGCCATTATTAGGGCCCATTCAAAGTCCTATATGTATTGTTCATTGTGTAGCAACGTTAAACTTTTTCATTCACATATTCATAGTAAAGTATGGTCTAATGTATAAGTGTTTTCATCTCTTTCTGCAGCTTTCTCCAGAACGTGATCTATAGCC
Source organism: Notolepis coatsorum (assembly GCF_963971535.1). Classification (NCBI taxonomy): domain Eukaryota; kingdom Metazoa; phylum Chordata; class Actinopteri; order Aulopiformes; family Paralepididae; genus Notolepis; species Notolepis coatsorum. The sequence continues at coordinate 108,714,084 of NC_140165.1, forward strand.
CCAAATGCATTATATTGATGATGAAATACAGTTTGATGGCAATCGGGGCGATATAAAAAATTTCAATTGGACGTACTTCTAGAATGATCTACGTATGATCTGATGATGACCGGATGGGCGGGGGATCGTTTATAATTCCGTGGGCAGCGTTATATCATTCATCTAGTGTGGGTCATATGTTCATCATAACAGTTTATATGGAACACGTTAACTTACCCCCCACAGTCTGTCTGGGAGAGTGGAGGCTACCACTTGCTTCCGTGCTTCCGTCCAGCCAATCAACCGCTTCTTTTCACCTGGCAGCGCGGATTCTCACTGAGAGGGCGTAGCGTGTGGAAGGATCACACTATCCCACTTAGATCCTATCCGCGCTTAGCAGGCGCCCCGACCGAACTGTAGGAGTCGCTGTTTACAACGACCCGGACCCACCCCGCCAGCTTCTCCCACCCTCTAATACAGCCAATTGTAGTAGTGTGAACGGCCAGCCAAGCTGGTGACAACCCCGGAGCTGTGAGCTGGATTCGAACAGGCAAATCCAGCCGCTCCGGGGTTGGTGACGAACGCAATCTCCGTTACGCCACCTGACCGCCCCCTGTTCAAATCTTTCTATGAGAAATGCTGGTGTATTGATGTTTGTCTGTGTGTGTACGTCAGATCTGCCCTTACGGATGAGGAGAGGAGGCTGCAGGAGGCTTGTTTCGCCCCGCTGGAGGAGGAGCTAGAGGAGGACCTGGAGGAGGAGCTGGAGGAGGAGCTAGAGGAGGAGCTGAAGGAGAAGCTGGAGGAGGAGCTAGAGGAGGACCTGGAGGAGGAGCTGAAGGAGAAGCTGGAGGAGGAGCTAGAGGAGGCTTGGTTCGCCCCGCTGGAGGAGGAGCTAGAGGAGGAACAGGGCAACAGTGAGCTGCTCAATGACCGCTTGAGAAAGACCAGCGTGCAGGTATGGAGAAGATAGACCTCCCCTAGGACCATACTGTATAATAGGGATGTATCTGAATAGGTATTTGGTAAAGCACATAATGTGATGGAAAAATTCCCAAAGGAATATTCCTTCTACCCGAATTTTGCGTGTTATTAGTCAGGTGAGGGTGTCTGCTCCATGATTGATATGTCTGTGTGTCAGCCATTACATTTCTTTGTGGATGGCCACAAGATCGAAATGCCCGTTCTGTTTGCAACTGACTTGATTTCACTAACTAGTTGTTTCATGATTTAGTTTATTATTTACTGAGTAAAACATGTCGCTCACTCTCCATTGGTTGGCCCATACAGACGGATCATTTTGAACAGATAACAGATATAGATAATGATGTCTCTGTGCACCCATACTGTATACTGAGACCACCGTGTAGCAAGTTATATCTGACTTGATTTGATTGAAAGGATTCCTTTGATTGTGCTTTTGACCCCATCTTTAGCTAATATTGACATTACTGACTGTTGAACAAGACACGAAACCCCCTCTGCTGCTTCAGTGGTGCTGCCAATGGTTGACCCTAGTGATGGACTGATTAATCTGACCGATTTCTGGCATTTTTTAATAATCTCCTAAATGTTAGCACTACCCCCAAGTGTCGAACCCACAAGTGTCTGTAGTATAAATTGGTTCTTAACCTTGCAAAGACAAAGACGAATAATCCACAATTTAATTTATCAGTGTCTGGAGTGACTATTGAACAAGCCATGAAAAGTAAACTTACAATAAACAAAATAATCAAGACAATAATCAAGAAAAACAAATACAAAAATGATTTGCTCTGAAAAGAAAAATAATAAAGTTGTAATAAACAAAACAGTCTCTTGTCTGAAAAGGAATAGTAGGAAGGAGCAATAATGCTCATCAGGTCTCTGTGGTTCCCCTACCGCCAACGGGGCCCCCCGCCCCTCCTGAAAAAGAAAATTATAATTATATTATATATTTTTTTGACTATTAGAGCATGCTTTAATCACAGTAATGTATAGCGAGCTAGCTAAATTATACATAAATCGGTTTTCATATAAATCAATCTTCACTACGACTTTAAAACGGTGGCGTGGCATGGTCTACGGAGACCCAGAAAAAAAGCTACCAAATCCATTCTGAGACAACGGAGCGCAGTGCGCGCTCCGCAAGTCACTGACTAGTGTGTCTCTCTCTCTCTCTCTCTCTCTCTCTCTCTCTCTCTCTCTCTCTCTCTCTCTCTCTCTCTCTCTCTCTCTCTCTCTCTCCCCCCCCCCCCCTTCAAGTAGCCAAATGTTACACTATAAAAACGGACTGGATAGTTGACTTAATGTTATTCTAAAATCATTAAGTCTGCTTAATAGGCGCTGTGTGTGTCTTTGGAAAGACCAGAGGAGTTTGATAGTATTTACTGAGGATGGCCAGATAATGTTGATATTTAAACTTAAAAAATAATTATACAGAGAGAAGCTTCAACAAGTACAAAACGCTGCTGACTGACCAAAGAGAATCCCTCACTGAGGAAAACACAAAGGCCTAACCATCATGTATCACAATGGTGATGTCAGCCAGAGATGGGGAGAAGCATGAACCTTTAACCTTCCAGTCTCCCAACCATAATTCTCGGATAATAACCTTTTATTCATGTGTGTGTGGATAGCGTTGGCTGTATTTTATGTATATGCCAGGAAAGTAGCTCAGTCTCACATCTTTGACTCATAATTCAATAATCCATTTTAAATTTTTAATCACTATTAAACCATGGGCATAATTGTACTCTAGCCTTCCGCCTAGTGCCGGAAATGGTTGACTCCCATGTTAAACACGTTTTTTTAATACACAGCCTGTACAGTTAAAAAAAAAGAAAAAATGTCATCTACTTTTTCTCCCATTTCTATTTTTCTCCTATCCCAATTTCGTATCGTCCAATTCTACCCTCCCCTGTCTCGAACGCTGTTAGGCCATGCCTCCCACAAGCCGGCTGCAATGTGGACGAAGCCTTACATCACGTGTCCCCTCCGGTAGTCGAGGAAGCAGCCGTCGCATCTTTTCACCTGCACAGCGCAATCACTCAGCGTCTGGGGCAGGGTTTCCGTTAGAAAAAATTGTTGCCGGTCTCCGTGACCTGCAAGATTTCAATCTACCGGACAAATGAGATTAATTCCGGTCATAGTTTATTGAGCTTTAAAACAATTGATAGGCAGGCTATATAAAGAATGTCATCCTCAAGGCATGTAGATTTATAATAGTATTACTTAAAACTAGGCTACTTTTGCGTATACAGTCATTAATATATTCCAAATAAAATAAGTCCCTCGATACTCCGTGCTGCTGCTGACTTGAAATAAAATAGACCGTGTATGTGGGCAGTCGGTCCGACACTAAACAGCAGTCTGTTATAATCACATTTTTATGAGCTAACTAATTCCGTTATATTGGACATTTGTATTAATTATATCAAGCGAAGAACTGAGAAAGCAGAGAGACGGCAACATTATCGTGGTTTGCGTGACGACTCTCTCCACCTCGCAACGACTTATTTGCAAAGAGTATGGCGCTGCAGAGCAGCTCATTCAGCTGTTATTGGCTCTTTTCTGGGAACCGCACAGCAGCGCCCCCCACCCAACATTGGCTGAAAATGGCTGAATTGGAGTACTGCTGGAATACTGCATTGTGCTGATGTTGCTCTGGCTCTGCAGCTTCACAAAAGTTCGCACACTCAGCACTAAGCTCTCGCTGACAACGTCGTTGTCATTATTAGAAGCAACGAGGAAACAAATGTAATGATCGTTTCGTTCATCGCATAGGCTATTTAATTTTAGCCTATTTTAATACAATTCAAATAATCAAATTGTGCTTAGACTCAGGGAATTATTTTCACCGGACATTAAGACCGGAGAGATGAAATATGTCGGACTTCAACAGATTTTGCCGGTCAAATACCGGTAATTACCGGCTAACGGAAACGCTGGTCTGGGGTCTGCGTGGGAGGGACACGCCGCCCCCGTCGCTTCCTGATTCTGCTGCGCAGGCGCACCAACCGACCTGTAGGAGTCGCTGTCCACAACGTCCGATCTCCACCCATCAGCTTCCCGCCCCCTAATACTGCCAATTGTATTAGTATGAACGACCAGCCAAGCTGATAGCAATGCGGAGAGCTGGGCTCGAACCCCCGTGTCTCCCGCATTGGTGGTGAGCGCCTTGCCCACTGCACCACCTAGCCGCCCCCTTACAGTTTAAAATTATAATGATTTATAAGTAATATGATACAAGGATGGATGAGGCCTCCAAGATGCAGTTTGTGCGGTTTTCTTTCTCCAGAGGATGGCGCCATTTCTCCATGTAAGCGAGAGACGTTACCCAAAATAAAAGTCTGGTATAGGCTGGTTATGTTTACACAGGTGCAACTGATGAAGGTGATCAGTAATCATATAAAAACGATACTCACTTGGAATGACGTGTTCGATGTCATAGACTTGAGGGCGTCACTATTCATCATCATATACACGCTCGGTCCATATTCCGTTCCGAAGATCATGTCGAGGAAGCGCTGTCACACCGCCGCTCAGCAAGACGGTCTCGGCCCGGCTGCGTCCTCGGACGAGGGGAGTACAGGCGACGAGCAGGACGTGCTGACCGACGACCTGGACATGGACCCTGTCCCGGCCGGGTCCGATTTTGGAGGAGGACAGCGAGGAAAGAGAGGAGGAGGAGGCCATGGAGGTAACGGGGGCCCCCTGGGTGGGAGTCCAAGAGTGGACTGTTCTGGTCCCCGACCAACGTGCTTTACCCTCCACTACCAGCCAGCGGGGATACGTCGCCCCCCCGGCATCACCCGCTATGCGACCGCTCGGATAGCCGACCTGGGTGATTCCTTTTATTTTTTTTATGACGCCCAATATCCTCAAACTCGTCGCGGTCGCCACCAATTTGGAGGGACGGCGGACCAGTGAGGGCTGGAAGGACGTGGACCGGGAGGAGATGGTTGGATACATCGGGCTCTTGCTGTTGGCCGGTGTGTGTTCCGCTCCCGGGGGGAGTCGACCAAGAGTCTGTGGGGGGAGCACACCTCCACTCCCGGGGGGAGTCGACCAAGAGTCTGTGGGGGGAGCACACCTCCGCTCCCGGGGGGAGTCGACCAAGAGTCTGTGGGGGGAGCACACCTCCGCTCCCGGGGGGAGTCGACCAGGAGTCTGTGGGGGGAGCACACCTCCGCTCCCGGGGGGAGTCGACCAAGAGTCTGTGGGGGGAGCACACCTCCGCTCCCGGGGGGAGTCGACCAAGAGTCTGTGGGGGGAGCACACCTCCGCTCCCGGGGGGAGTCGACCAAGAGTCTGTGGGGGGAGCACACCTCCGCTCCCGGGGGGAGTCGACCAGGAGTCTGTGGGGGGAGCACACCTCCGCTCCCGGGGGGAGTCGACCAAGAGCACGGTGGTGTAGTGGTTAACACTGTCGCCTCACAGCAAGAAGGTCCAGGGTTCGAATCCCGCTTGGGGACCAGGTTTCCATGATGCCAGTTACCCAGGTGGGGTATCTCCCAGGCCTTTCTGTGTGGAGTTTGCATGTTCTCCCCGTGCTCGCAAGGGTTTCCCCCCCCGATAAGATAAACCCAATGGAAAAACATGCACAACAACAAGATCGCTAACGCTGTGGCGTCCTTGACGAAGACGGACAGGAGCACTTGGATTGGTCCCCTGGCGCGGCTCACGTGGCGCCTGTCTGCTCCCGGCTGCCCTTGGGGGGGAAGGATGACGGGATGGGTTAATCGCAGATACGCATTGTATGCATGGTTCGCATGTGTGCCAAATGGTGACCTCGGAGCAGGTCCTAAATTATTATTATAATTATTATAAGAGTCTGTGGGGGGAGCACACCGGGGGGAGTCGACCAAGAGTCTGTGGGGGGAGCACACCTCCACTCCCGGGGGGAGTCGACCAGGAGTCTGTGGGGGGAGCACACCTCCGCTCCCGGGGGGAGTCGACCAAGAGTCTGTGGGGGGAGCACACCTCCGCTCCCGGGGGGAGTCGACCAGGAGTCTGTGGGGGGAGCACACCTCCGCTCCCGGGGGGAGTCGACCAAGAGTCTGTGGGGGGAGCACACCTCCGCTCCCGGGGGGAGTCGACCATGAATCTGTGGGGGGAGCACACCTCCGCTCCCGGGGGGAGTCGACCATGAGTCTGTGGGGGGAGCACACCGGCCGAGCCATTTTCCGTTCCACCATGTCGGAGAAACGCTTTAGCCTCCTCTCGCAGGAAGCTACGGTTCAACGACCGGTCGACCCGAGCCGCTCGCCAAACCCACACCCCGGATAAGCTGGCCCCCCGATCCGGGACCTGTGGGACCAGTGGGTGGTCCGCCTCCCGCTGGGGCTGAATCCCGGGGAGGATCTCTGCCTGGGGGGCGAGCAGCTAGTCTCATTCAGGTCATTATCATTTTACTGTATATTTTACAATATTCAATATTACACTTACGGTAGACTTCTGTATATTTTATATTAGAATGTATAAACATAACATAGGAAATGTATATCCCGGAGCTGGGTATTTTTTATTCTTAGGCTTATTTTATTCTTCATTCGTGACTTGTTTTGTCTCCCTAAATGTTTACTGTTTACTGTGAGCGATTTGTAGTGCCAAATTTCCCTCTGGATGAATAAAGTATTTATATTCTATTCTATTCTATTCTATTCTATTCAGAGGCCGATGCAGCTTCAAGCAGAACATGCCCTCCAAGCCGGCCAGGTATGGCCTCAAGATGTGGGCGCTGTGTGACGTCCGGACCTCTTACGCCCACAACACAACTCCCAACCCCCACCCATTCCAAACGCTGAATCGAGAACCTCATCCTTCACTCTGTCATCTTTCTCTCCCATTACAGAAGCCGAGACCCTGACACTGGTAACGTCGAACCGTCCGACTACATGCCAGCTGGACCGGCTACCCTCCCCACTCCTCCAGACCATAGCACCGGACATCCTCCCATTCCTAACTGCAACCATCAACTCCTCACTCAACTCGGGGGTGGTCCCCACCTCCCTAAAACAAGCCAGAGTCACGCCCCTCATAAAAAAACCAACCCTGAACCCCACCGTCATAGCCAACTATCGTCCTGTCTCTCTTCTCTCCTTTCTTTCTAAAACACTTGAACGTGCTGTATCCAACCAACTTACTGCTTATCTCTTACAGAATGACCTCCTAGACCCCAATCAGTCTGGCTTCCGGACTGGCCACTCCACAGAAACGGCCCTCATTGCGGTCACAGAGGCACTTCACTTAGCAAAAGCGAAAGGCCTCTCCTCTGTCCTGATTCTCCTAGATCTATCTGCAGCCTTCGACACAGTCAACCATCAGATCCTCCTCGCGGCCCTCGCAGGAATGGGAGTGGCTGGATCTGCGCTGACATGGCTGACATCATACCTCAACGACCGCTCCTACCAAGTGTCATGGAGAGGGACTCTGTCGGCCACCCGCCCCCTCCGGACGGGTGTCCCCCAGGGCTCGGTCCTAGGACCCCTTCTCTTCTCCCTCTACACTAAATCACTGGGTAACATTATCACGTCTCATGGCTTCTCATATCATTGTTATGCCGATGATACTCAACTCTTCCTCTCCTTCCCTCCCTCAGATATCCACGTCTCTGAGCGGATCTCGGCCTGTCTGTCCGACATCTCCGCCTGGATGACGACCAACCACCTCAAACTGAACCTAAGCAAAACAGAATTGCTCCACCTGCCGGCCAAATCCTCCCCCCTGACCGACCTCTCCATCACAGTCGAGAATGCAGCTGTGACCGCGTCCCCGACCGCCAAGAACCTTGGTGTTGTCCTCGACGACCAGTTGAACTTCTCTGCTCACATCGCAGCGACAACCAGAACCTGCAGATTCCTCCTGAGCAACGTCAGAAGGATACGCCCCTTCCTGACAAAAGAAGCCACCCAACTCCTCATCCAATCAACAGTCATCTCCCGCCTCGACTACTGCAACGCACTGCTAGCTGGCCTCCCGGCCACTGCCACCAAGCCTCTTCAACTCATTCAAAACGCAGCGGCCCGCCTGATATCAAACCTACCGAAGTCGGCCCATGTCACCCCACTTCTTAGGGACCTGCACTGGCTCCCCATTGCTGCACGTATCCGCTTCAAGGCCCTCGACCTAGCATACCGTGCAGCAAAGGGAACCGCTCCCACCTACCTCCGGTCAATGGTCTCTAACTACACACCCTCAAGACCCCTACGCTCTGCATCTTCTGGCCGCCTCAGACCTACTCCTATCCAAGCTCCCGGAGGGTCATCAAAGAGAAGCCGCCTATTCTCAGTCCTTGCCCCACAATGGTGGAATGAACTACCCATCCCAGTTAGGACAGCCGAATCCCGTCCAATCTTTCGCCGTCGACTAAAGACTCACTTCTTCAACCATTATCTGAAATGATATAAAAAAAAAAAAAAAAAAAAAATCTAACCCTGACTAACCTTACTGTCATGCACTTGTCCTAATAAACTAACCTACACTGTAACACGCAACACTTGATGAACATTGTTACTCAGCTGATAGAGTTGTACCCTTCTTGCTGTCTTGTCGTACAGAACTTGTAAGTCGCTTTGGATAAAAGCGTCAGCTAAATGACTAAATGTAAAATGTAAAAATGTAACATGCAGCCTTACCTGGGCAGAGCCGCCGGAGGAGCAGCAGCAGGGGAAGCGGGTCGTCCTGGACCTCACCACTGGGCTCAGTGGTTATACCCTGACAACAGACCATTTCTTTACGTCTCATGCCCTGGCTATGGCTCTACTACTGGAGAGGAAGATGGCATTGGTCGGGACCATCCGGCGGAACACGCGGGAACTACCGCCCCAGCTGATGCGGTCACGTCAGCGACCCGTCCTCTCCTCCCGGTTTGGCTTCACTGCCGTCAGCTACGTGCCGAACAAGGGCAAGAACGTCCTGCTCCTCGGCACCAAACACCGAGAGGAGGCGGTGGTGTCTGGGGAGGCCCACAAGAAACCCAAGATCATCTTGGATTATAACGGCTGCAATGGTGCTGTTGATAACCTGGATGAGGTATTTATTCTTTGTTTACTTTTCTTTTATAGTGCATGCCTGGTGTTGTGCTTTTTCTTGTACGTGAAAAACGTGATAGTATAGGACACAGCGGCGGGAAGCCGAGCACGTGACCTAGCTGTCAGTGCGCACAGGGTGACATGGTGTTCAGGGTGGTTACGGGTGTGTCACAGCTGGGAGCATCGTAATGTTGCAATGAAGGAGAAGTGTGGTAATGAATCACGTCGTGTAAATAAACTATTCACATAAAATAAACTAAACGGATCAGGTGTTCTTTGTGTGGATAAAGACATATACCGCATATGAACATGGCGGGCGAAGGAACAGAAAACTACATTGAACATGGCGGGCGAAGGAACAGGAAACTGTTTTTGCTGTATTTGCCTAACTAATCTTTATTTTTTTTTATCCACTTTTTCTCCTTATTTTTCTATTTTTCTCCCATCCCAATCTCGCCTCGCCAATTCTCCCTTCAATTCTCCCCTCCCCTGTCTCGAACGTTGCTAGACTATGCCTCCCACTGGTCGGCTGCAGTGAGGACCAAGCCTTGCATCACAAGCCTTGCATCAGGAGGCAGCCTGTCGCATCTTTTCACCTGAACAGCGCAATCTCTCAGTGGCGAGGAGTAACGCGTGGGAGGCTCACGCTGCCCCCGATACTTCCCGATTCTGCTGTACAGGCGCACCAACCGACCTGTAGGAGTCGCTGTCCACAACGTCCAATCCCCACCCACCGGCTTTCCCACCCTCTAACACTTGCCAATTGTGTTAGTATGAACGACCGGCCAAGCCGGTAGCAACGCAGAGAGCTGGGCTCGATACCAGCATCTCCTGCGTTAGTGGCGAGCGCCTTGCCCACTGCGCCACTCAGCAGCCCCCCCTTGCCTAACTAATCTAATAATTAAATTTTGGTTTATTTTCTTTTTGTTTCAGCTTGTTGGGACCTACAGCTGTAGGAGGGCGACGCGCCGCTGGCCGACGGCGTTCTTCTCTAATATCTTGGACGTCTCGGCCTACAATGCGTTTGTGCTGTGGCTGGAGTTGGAGCCGACCTGGAACGAGGCCAAATGTTACCGGAGGAGGCTCTACCTCCAGGAGCTCGGCACGACCACGGTTATGCCATTACAACTTGTCCAAAATTCGGCAGCCAGAATTTTAACTAGAACTAAGATGAGGGAACATATTACTCCAGTTTTAGCTTCACTGCATTGGCTCCCGGTTGTCTTTAGGATTGATTTAAAAATTCTCCTGCTTGTTTTTAAAGCTCTTAATGGTCTGGCACCATCTTATCTCTGCGACTGCTTACATAGATATGTTCCAAACCGCCCCCTCAGGTCCTCTAGTGCGGACCTGCTCGAAGTGCCTACAATGAAATATAAAAAATATGGCGAAGCAGCCTTTTGTTTCTATGGGCCGACGGCGTGGAATAATCTCCCACTACATATAAAACAGGCAGCCTCTGTGGATAGCTTTAAAGCACAGCTCAAGACATATTTTTATACTCTTGCTTTTAGCTGATTTTAAAATGCCTGTTGTCATTTATGCTTTTTAGCTATTTTCTTAATCATGTTTTGCTGGTCTTAAAATCCTGATTTTCTTTTCCTTACCTTTTTTTTTTTTTGCTTTATTGTAAAATGTTGTGTTTTTATTTCTTTGCTCTGTTAAGCACTTTGAGCTGCACTCCGTGTATGAAAGGTGCTATATAAATAAAGATTATTATTATTATTATTATTATTATTATTGGTGGCCCGCAGGCAACGGCTGCCACACGAGCCCAGTGCGGCCGCGATGGTGCTAGAGGCGAGGCAACGGCAGGCCGCGGCTGAAGCCCCCCTGACTGGAGCTCCGGTTGGATCCCTGGGCAGACAACGCTGCCATATGTGCCATGGCAACCAGACTCGTTACGACAGGACCTGCAGCAAATGTGTAAAGCACATTTGCAAGGAGCACACTAGGTTGTTCTGCGCCGCTTGCAAATGAATACATGGTAAATAAAACCATTTAAAAAAGAAAAAGAAAAAATCTATTTTGTGTTTCTCTTCCCATTCGGACATTTTCAAATGTCCCAGTTAGTCGCGTTATTCTGCTCCCTTATATTGTTCTTGTCCATTGTGCTTCGACCGTATCTAATCCGTGTTCTCATCCCTTCCCCGCAGTACCGTGCTCTGCCTCGCTCTGACCCCTGCCTGCGTGACGATTGTCTGTGCCCTACTCCCGGAACGTTGGAGCTGCACCCGCTCTTGTCCCTCGCCTGGCTGACTATTCTGCCCCCGCTATGACCCTCGCCTGGCTGACTATTCTGCCCCCGCTCTGACCCTCGCCTGGCTGACTATTATGCCCCCGCTCTGACCCTCGCCTGGCTTACTATTCTGCCCCCGCTCTGACCCTCGCCTGGCTGACTATTCTGCCCCCGCTCTGACCCTCGCCTGGCTGACTATTCTGCCCCCGCTCTGACCCTCGCCTGGCTGACTATTATGCCCCCGCTCTGACCCTCGCCTGGCTGACTATTCTGCCCCCGCTCTGACCCTCGCCTGGCTGACTATTATGCCCCCGCTATGACCCTCGCCTGGCTGACTATTATGCCCCCGCTATGACCCTCGCCTGGCTGACTATTCTGCCCCCGCTATGACCCTCGCCTGGCTGACTATTCTGCCCCCGCTCTGACCCTCGCCTGGCTGACTATTATGCCCCCGCTCTGACCCTCGCCTGGCTGACTATTCTGCCCCCGCTCTGACCCTCGCCTGGCTGACTATTATGCCCCCGCTATGACCCTCGCCTGGCTGACTATTCTGCCCCCGCTCTGACCCTCGCCTGGCTGACTATTATGCCCCCGCTATGACCCTCGCCTGGCTGACTATTATGCCCCCGCTATGACCCTCGCCTGGCTGACTATTATGCCCCCGCTATGACCCTCGCCTGGCTGACTATTCTGCCCCCGCTCTGACCCTCGCCTGGCTGACTATTATGCCCCCGCTCTGACCCTCGCCTGGCTGACTATTCTGCCCCCGCTCTGACCCTCGCCTGTCTGACTATTATTTTTTTTGTGTTATCTTTTCCCCCCTCCTTTTTGCAGTTTTTCTCCCATCCCAATGTCAGTCATTATGCCAATTCCCAATCCCCTTCCTGGTCGTTGCGCACTCTACCCCCTACCGTCGGTCTGGGAGGGCGGAGACTATCACATGCTTCCTCCGACACATGTGTAGCCAGCCCACCGCTTCTTTTCACCTGGCAGCGCGGACTCTCACTGGGGGGAGTGTAACGTGTGGAAGGATCACACTACCTCCCCCAGATCCTTCCCTCACTGTGCAGGCACCCCGACCGAACTGTAGGAGTCGCTGTTTACAACGACCAGGGCCCACCCCACCGGCTTTCCCACCCGCTGACACTGCCAATTATGCCAGTATGAACGTCCGACCAAGCCGGAGGTACCGCGGCAGCTGGATTAGATCCCACTGTCTCTGCGGTGGTAGACAGACGATTAGTCCGCTGCGCTACACGGCCGCCCACCTGTCTGACCATTCTGCCCCCGCTCTGACCCTCGCCTGGCTGACCATTCTGCCCCCGCTCTGACCCTCGCCTGGCTGACCATTCTGCCCCCGCTCTGACCCTCGCCTGGCTGACTATTCTGTCCCCCGCTCTGACCCTCGCCTGTCTGACCATTCTGCCCCCGCTCTGACCCTCGCCTGGCTGACTATTCTGCCCCCGCTCTGACCCTCGCCTGGCTGACTATTCTGCCCCCGCTCTGACCCTCGCCTGGCTGACTATTCTGTCCCCGCTCTGACCCTCGCCTGGCTGACTATTCTGCCCCCGCTCTGACCCTCGCCTGTCTGACTATTCTGCCCCCGCTCTGACCCTCGCCTGTCTGACCATTCTGCCCCCGCTCTGACCCTCGCCTGTCTGACTATTCTGCCCCCGCTCTGACCCTCGCCTGTCTGACCATTCTGCCCCCGCTCTGACCCTCGCCTGTCTGACCATTCTGCCCCCGCTCTGACCCTCGCCTGGCTGACTATTCTGTCCCCGCGCATGACCGGACTGTACGAGTGCTTCCTCTGCGTATCCACCCCCTGCCTGTATACCCGACCACTCTTTATAAATATACCCAATACTGGGTTTGAACCGTTATAATGGTCATTCAATAAAGCCTCATTATAATTATTACCTCTAATAATTGTATGTTATTACATACGATTGTATTTTGATAAATGTTATAATGGTCATTCAATAAAGCCTCATTATAAGTATTACCTATAATAATTGTATGTTATTACATACAATTGTATTTTGATAAATGTTATGGTAATTCAATAAAGCCTCATTATAATTATTACCAATACATGAATAGGTAATAATAATTATAATGAGGCTTTATTGAATGACCATTATAATAGTCATTCAATAAAACCTCATTATAAGTATTACCTATAATAATTGCATGTTATTACATACAATTGTATTTTGATAAATATTTTAGCCCCACACACACACACTGTTTCATATATGCTCCACCGCGCCCACTGGGTACTGGCTCTCCATATTAAAAATCAGGCAGAATGGTGGCCGGGTGGCGCAGCGGTCTAAGCGTCTGCCCACCACCACAGAGACAGTGGGATCGAATCCAGCTGTGGTGCTTCCGGGTTGGCCGGCCGTCCATACTAACACAATTGGCAGTGTTAGAGGGTGGGAAACCCGGCGAGGGTGGGTCCTGGTTGTTGTAAACAGCGACTCCTACAGTTCGGTCGGGGCGCCTGCACAGCGGGGGAAAAGACCTGGGGGAGGTAGTGTGATCCTTCCACGCGTTACACTCCCCCAGTGAAAGTCCGCGCTGCCAGGTGAAAAGAAGTGGTGGGCTGGGTACACATGTGTCGGAGGAAGCATGTGATAGTCTCTGCCCTCCCGGACCGACAGTAGGGGGTAGAGTGCGCAACGACCAGAAAGGGGATTGAGAACGGAAAAAAGGAGGAAAAGGATAATAATAAAAAAAATCAGGCAGAGTGTGAGCTCCAGGCCTACCACTCTTCCCGGCTTCCCCACACTAAGCACTCTCCCTGGGCCATGCTCTAGGGCAGGGGTCAGCAACCTTTACTATCAAAAGAGCCACTTTCCCCCCCTCCCATAAAATAAAATGCTCAGGGAGCCACACAACCTATTTACCCTTAAAATGAAGATAACGGTGTATAACGTTTTATATATTCCCAAGCATACCCCACATTTACAATTGCATACCCAAAGTAATTTGCGATTTATTATACTTTATATACTTATAGCACACAGTTTGTTGCATTCATGGAATTATAAAGCAACCAAAAGAAAAATTTTGACTTTTTATTGCTGTTTTTACCTGTGATAACAAAGGAAAACCTCAAACTCTTATGAAGAGGAGAAAAAATACTGGCTGTGTAGACCTATTTTTAAATAAAACACAGAAGAGGAGACAAAACACTGGTGTCTGTAGACCGACTTTGAAATAAAACCCTGAACTATTCAGGTATATTTGAGTCCTTCCCTTATTTGTGGAACATTTATAAAATAAAAAGTAGTCCACTTTGAAAAAAGACTACCATGTGTAGACCTACTTTGAAATAAAACACAGAAAAGGAGAAAAAACTCTGGCATCTGTAGACCTACATTGAAATAAAACCCTGAACTATGCAGCTCTATTTGAGTCCTTCCCTTATTTGTGGAAAATCTATAAAATAAAAAGTAAATTTTTCGTTGTTCGCAAATTTCGCACCACATATCGGGCATGGTAAGCCTGCATCGTTAGTCGTAAAAGCAAATTTTACGAATTTTATTATCAATTGTTATTTTTTTGTTTTTGTCTTGAGTAAATCACAAAAAAATTGTTAAATCCAGAAAATGAATGAATATTCGATATGCATGGTGAGGACTGAAGATAATAATATTCAGGAAAATGAAAAACATGAATAGGTAATAATTATAATGAGGCTTTATTGAGTGGCCATTATGAAGCAGTGTGTGTGGGGCTAAAACGTATCCAAATTAATTTGCTGCCAATCTTTGACACTCCAGGCTCTGATAATCCCACCAAAAAATTAGGAAGGTGTGTTCATTGATAAATAGATGTTGTTATTTAATCCTGTATTATAGTCTGATCTTTCCTTACCTATCTTATTGTAACATAATATGGGCTAGCACTCATTCATCTCATCTTCAAAAAAATATTTTACTTTAAAAAAGATTTGTTAGGGGCCTTTCTCACTTACCTATTGGGATCGAATCACTGCTCCGGGGAACGGGGGGAGTGTTCTCACTCAGACGGACACACCCCTTTTTGGGATCGAACCGCGCTGATTCGTTTTACCCCCCGCTGAACCTGGGACAGTTGGATTAGGTGGTTTCGGAATCGGGCCAGTGGGAGCGGGGGGCGTGACACACACAACGTCGTTACTGTCATGCTTGCTTGAATTTTGGGCAGATAAAACCACACTGGACAATACCCACAAAAACGATATTTATGGGCAATTTGAGAGTTCAGACCTCAACCAAAAACAAGCATGTGGAACCTCACAGCTCAGTGGATGAAAACATGAAGCCACGTTACAAAGCACAGCACTTCTGGCTCGCATTAGGCCTGGCAATTTTTGTTTGCCATGCTATTTCTATACATTAGTTTCTTGTTTGAATGCATTTATTTCTATTAGACCAGTGGTGCCCAACCAGTCGGCCGTGGTCGACCAGTAGATCAATGACATGTAATATAATTGCCACGAGCGATGGGATAATGTTAGCTGCTGGACAGGCTAAGCTAACTAGCGTTAGCCGTTAGCTTAGCGTTAGCCATTGCTGTATACTATACTTTCTTGTTCGAATGCATTTATTTCTATTAGACCAGTGGTGCCCAACCAGTCGGCCGTGGTCGACCAGTAGATCAATGACATTCAATATAATCGATGCAGCAATGTTACTAGTAAAAGGCTAAGCTAACTAGCATTAGCCGTTAGCTTAGCGATATCGTTAACCCTGCAAAACGCTCAAAAGCGGACTCTACAACACCATCCATTCGTGATAAAATGGGGTGGGTTATATTGACAAGGCTTGACAACAGAGGTTCAAATATAACTTCATATTTATTGGTTATTTGTTCATTTTATATCAGCATCCAGTCTCCGTGTTAAGACACTTCCTGTTTACATTTTCGAACGTGACATCATCGCCTACGGCAAGCGTAAACGCTCAAAAGGCAAACCGTAAACAGAACCCGGAGCGAACCAAGACTGCAGTGTGTACACAAACTAGAGGGGGGAGAGGGAGGGGGGAAGTTCGCATTAGATCTCGGAACGGGCTAGAACGGAATGGAATGGAAACGAATATAATGAGTGAGAAAGGCCCCTTAGACTGGCAACCCCTCAGATCGATTTGAACCATCTGCTCGTATTTTCAAGAAACTAAACATCTGAGGTTAATTCTTTACAGATATATATATTTGTGTACAAATGCATTTATGATTATCACAATCTACCAAATGGTTTTAATAGTTTTGTTTCTTTTAATTCGGATGTTCATTCATATGTCACACTTCAGTCCAGGGACCTGCATATACCTTATTGTGGTACTTTATAGGCAGTTCTCAGTGAGGTATAGAGCAGGGGTTCTCAACCTTTCTGCTGCCAAGGCACCCCTGTGTTCAATAAAATATTCCAGGGCACCCCTACATACGATAAAGACTTTTCCGGTCCTGTCTTTTTTGCTACAATGATGCAAAAGTGCTTGCTTTCAAAATAATGTTTATTTAAGAAACCGGGAAACACATTTGTGTGTATATGCAGGCTATATAATGCATTATTAACAGGTGGTTCAGGTCTACTATTGACATTACACTGCTTGTAGTAGTAAATCAAAGAGCATATTTCTCTTTAAATAAAATTACAGAATTATCACTAAAGTGCTATCTGTTGCAGCTGCACACTTTTCCATAAAAATAGCATATTTGGATAAGTGTGACCATTTCTCAAACTGAAAATCATGTATTTTTTTTAAATACAGAAAAGTATCACTAAAGTGCTATCTGTTGCAGCTGCACTGTTCTCCATAAAAATGGCATATTTGGATAAGTTTGACCATTTCTCAAAAACAGAAAATCATGTATTTCTTTTAAATACAGAAAAGGATCACCAAGTTACCATTTCTCAAAAAATTAAATAAAATAAATACAGACAATAAGCACTCGTTCACTCAGTGGAAATGTCTAGCTCAATGCGAGGTCTGCTGCTGCTGGCTAATAATACGGTCAATACGTGGGGAGATCTTTGACAAGGCAACACGCATGTCATCCTCAAGGCTCAACTTGGCCCTATATTTTGTTTTCAGAGCTGTCATGGATGAAAAGCCAGCTTCACACAGATATGTGGTGCTGAATGGTATCAACACCTTAACTGCTGCATCATGGTACTCAGCACCACACTCTGAAACTAGCTCTCCAGGTGGTATCAGATGAGATTTCAATGAGTTCTTCCAAGAGTTTGGATGGAGATGTGTCAGGAAGCTTTGTCTCAGTGTTGTCTGTAAAGGTTTTTTCTATCCAGAGTAACTTGGTGATCCTTTTCTGTGTTTTATTAAATAATGATTTTCAGATTTTGAGAAATGGTCAAACTTATCTAAATATGGTATTTTCATGGAAAACAGTGCAGCTGCAACAGATAGCACTTTAGTGATAATTTTCTGTAATCCAAAAAGAATAAATAAAATAAAGATTATTTTCTTTTAATTTATTTATTTTAAATCTCAAGGCACCCCTGGCAGCTCTCTGCGGCACCCTAGGGTTGAGAACCGCTGGCTGGTATAGAGGGTCCAATCTTTGGAATGCAGCTGATCCTATGCTGAGGAAATCTCCATCTCTGCTTATTTTTAAAGCAAACTACAAAAAAATGCTCATATCCAAAAAGTTGTAGATAGATAAATATGTCATACATGTAGGTATGCATTTGCTTATGTGGGTGGGTAGGTTTCTAGGCAGGTGGGTGGGTGGTTATGTATTATTAAGTATGCAGTATATATGCATGTATGTACTGTGTGTATGTTTGTATTAACACATATGTTTTGAATGTATTACTGGTATTTTTTAAATAATGTATATTTTTGTATGTTTTGATTTTACATAACAGGGGAAATTCTCGATATGCCTCTATGCTTCTAAACTTCTACACAATATGGTTATGTCTTTTTTTTTAAACTTTTGTTTAACTCTTTGTGTTAATAAATAAATAATACAAAATACAAATACAAAGCGTGTGTGGGGCTAAAACTTGTATCAAAATAAATGTTGCTGCCAATCTCTGACACTCTAGCTCTGATAATCCTACCAAAAAAAATTATGAACATTTATGAATTCTTTATGAACAATTATTAACTTTTTGTGTTTAGAAACCAACCTTTAATCACACAAACTGTAATTTAAGCGGTTAAAAATCCTGAAAATGAATGAATATTCTATATGTATGGTGAGGACTGAAGTTAATGATATTCATGAAAAGAAATTGGAACAATACATGAAAATTATATGTTTTTAATGAGATCGCAGTTTTTTAAGGGAGGCTGGAGGGTTTTAAAGGACATATCTTTGAAAGAAATTACATTTTACAGTTTTTTTCTGATTTCTTTTAAACAAATTATTATTTTGTATTATTTAACTATTTAATTATTATTTAGTTATTGCACTGCACTGGCAGTTGAACTGCATTGAACTGAACTGAACTGAATTCGAAAAAAATAAACCTCATAACTGCACTGGCACTGTTTGCAGATGTACTGTTATTAAAGTTAGTTAACTCATTCCGCGCCAGGGGGCGCTGTCTACCTTCTGGCTAGAACGCCAGGACTTTTTTGGGGAGACTGCGAAATTTGCGAGTGCTTAACACATTGTGCGCCAAAAACGTGATAATTCGTTGTTGCCCGCCATGTGTTGTGCGCCAACAACGAATAAACTTGTTTTTGGGATCAATATTAAATTTTTTCATAATTCATAATTCATAATTCATCCAGCCTCCCTCCGGGACTGCAGCTGGACCCTGTCTGATATTGCAACGCCTCAATACCGCCGCCTGGTGGATGTCGGGCGAGTTACACTCCAAGCCAAACCGGAAGTGGCGCTCGGTGCATCGAGGAAATTTCTACGGCAGTAATATATTGTAACGTGGATCTAGATACACACTCGAGTGCATGGGATCGCTTTCGAAACGCAATAATCAATATGATTTCGCCGTTTATTACGTCATACAAACGGGAAATGGATCTAGCAGATCGACGTCAAATAATTGGAATATTTTTCCTCCAGTCTCATCGGCGAACGGTAAGAGGAATATAACTTTATTTTCAGCCCGATTGTTTATTCATTTCACGGCAATCCATCTGATCAACATATCAACCCATACTAAATAAAGCCGTTACTGACTATCAAGGAATTATAAACGACCCCCCCCCCCCTTTCCTTCATGCATGATGAAGTATAATGTATACCGATCATATACATTTGAATTTTTTAATATAGCGTGTATAGGAAAGAAACGCCAATCGATAATCTATCATATGCGTCAGGGCCTATAACTCGCGTTTTTAGGAATGACTGCAGAAAACCTTAAAAACATACTTATATTCACGAGGGTACTAACACGACAATGTATGAATGAAAAAATATAACGTTCCCACATCCGGAACGATAGATACCCGATGTTGAATGGGCCATAGTAATGTCGATATAGCTATAATATTTAAAAAGTTATAGCCCTGCAAAGAAGGTAAACATCTCCATAGGGTTACAGCACTGGCAGACTGGGCATAAGGATGGGTACAATGCATGGCAGACAATGTGTTAAAGGGGACATGCATTATAAATGGCTTTTTTCTGTGTTTAGCATGGTTTTATAGTAATAGGGGTTAGTATCAATGGGTCTGTCTCTAATTACCATATTGACTCATCAGTCTAGTCTCGAGTTCATGAGATCTTCCCTCACTCAACTAAGCTGTTCTGATTTGACGGTTTTGCTGATGTGAATATAGCACTGATTTGCATAACTAACGCCCCCTCTATGGTTGACAGCGACAGCAGAGCGAGTGGAAAATCTTCACTTCCTCAAACAGAGCGAGGCAGACAACGAGAGAGGGAGAGAGAGAGAGAGAGGAGCAGCTTCTGTCGGGGAAACAAACCGTGCGCGAGGAAGCAGCAGTAACACATACTCATTTACACACAACCTGGACCTCGCGGGGAAGCAGTGGAGAGATAACTTTATGCTCTGTGTCCCTCTCTCTCTCTCTATCTCTCTCTCTGTGCCAGTCGCAGACTGTGTGGATGACTGTCACTCAAAGTGCTTATGGGCGGAGCCAGGCCAACACAGCCTGAAATCCAAAGGGAGAAAAATGTGGCTTTTGAGTACTTGATTAGAAATATAAAACAATGCATTAAAAAAAAAAAAAAAAAAAACGTACAGATGTGTTCAATAGACTCACAGGAATTGTGTAAAGTTGCCCAAATAGTGCTAGGAATAGCAATGCATGTCCCCTTTAAAATATATCTTATATTATAGCTATGGGTCTAATAACACCGTCGATTGTCAGTGAGTTGCTTCTGGTCAACATGCAAAAAACTGATTGTTTTTTCATCCGTACATTTCCGTTTTATACCGTTTTGAATATGAGTATAGTTTTGGTGATTCTTAGTAATCCCAGGAAAAGACGCGATAATAGCGTTTTAGTGGAATGCACTTATCACGTTGTCATTTTTCGCCTGATTATCGAATTGATTATCGAATCTTCCTGAAATCAACAGTAGATTATAATTATTATGTCTCCTCGTGCATACATGAAATGGCCCTCATAGCGGGGCGCCCGCCCGCACGGCTCAGATTGGCCCAGAAAAGAAACTACACCATTTCTAATGGAGTGCAATACCGGCTGGAAGGCATAGGCGGCAGTATTTGCCCTTTTGCGAGCTCAGACCCATTCCCAATGATAACATCAGGCTTTCATAGGGCCCTAGGGTGAGTCATAGGGTGAGTTAATAAATTCACTCTGAAAATCTGCTCTGCTCTGATAAACTGACTCTTCGGTGTGCACTCTGAGCCCTCAGAATTTCCGAACAACTTGGAGTGCACTCGCTCTGACACTGGTTGTAAATAGTTATGAGTGTTGTATGTGCCTCCCTGTATTGTAAATAGTTCATGTGTGTGTTGTCACTACTGTATGTATAATTGTAAATAAGTTAATTTATGTGTTATATCGTTAATATTTATTTACCTAATTTATGTGCAATCGTTTAATTTCAGCTCAGTGTAGAGAAATGCACAGATACTAACAATACTAACATCCACCATTTTGAGGCATGTTATTCTATCACTAATATTGTCTCATCTGCAATATTGTAAATAATAACAATACAGTCAACAATATTCTTCTGTAAATAAATGACAGCTTGTGCAAAATAGGGCTGCAGGACTGGCACAACAAAACATATTAATGTTCTTCTGGAATGTATTCAAATGTTTTTCTCTGAACATGTACTTTACAGAAGCAATTGACATCACTATGGAACACGTACAAACAGTTACTTGGTTCTTCCTAGACAAATATGCGTAGACATAGTCATTTACACTGCAATTTCAGAATGGATTTGACTGCCTAACCAAATTTTCCACATGGGAAATAAATACACCATTAAAAATAATGTGAAAAGGCAATTTGCTGCCATGTGACTGGAACACAGTATTAGAATGTATTCCTCTGTTTAGTTGAATTAATGTATATTAGGTTGACTATTTTGTGATGTGTGTGTATATATATATATATATATATATACTTTTTTTTTAATCTCTTGACATGTGGTATTCTCTTTAGTTTTAGTCTCTTGTATTTATGTCTCATGTCGGTTTTGTTTTTATTGTTATGTGTGCCTATTTAGCATTTATTGTGATGTATGTTTCTGTGTGTCTATTTTGCTTTTATTGTTGTGATGAATGTTTCTGCTGTGTCTATCTAGCTTTTATTGTGATTAAGGTTTCTTGTGGGTGGACCCAGACTAGTGGTTGCTAAGGGACCAGCTAGTGGGGCAACATGTTTTACATTTAAATGTAAATGTAATGGGGATCCTAATAAAAAGGACACATACAACGTTAGAGTTTTTAGTTAACATTAGTTATGAAAAGTAAAACCTTTACCTGACAAACTTGGAAAATTCTGCATTATTCACTTGGTCACTTCTTACTTCCAGTCCTGTGGAGTTGGTAGCAGCTACAGAAATTGTGCCTTTCTTGTTGTCTCGCATCAAACTAACATTAAAGGCTGCGCTCTCCCAAGAAAATATTTCAAAAAGACGAGGCTGCATTCAACCAATGAGAAGGCGTGGCCGATCTGATGAGGAACGGAAACCTAAGCTCCACACCAACACTATACATGAAACGACACCAAAGAGATTCTCTTCTAGCCTGAGAAGTGTTTTTTTGTGCCCATTCTACTCCCAACATGTAGAAGATTCTACTCTGGTGATCACTAAGGATACTCCAGTGATCACTAAGTAGGACTGTCGTGGTATGACATTTTCTCACCGCGCTTGTGTGTGTGGCTATTCACTGCGGGATGCGCTGGTACCGCACTTCTATTAAAAAAATTTAATAAAAAAAGTATTCATTTTTTTATAATTTTTTTTTATATACCTGTGTAGAAGGGTGGATTATCCCTGCTTATGGGAGTAGTTATACACAGCCACCTGGTAGCGGGATACAGTAGATTTCACTCTATCTGAACCCCCGTCTTTGGGCCCGGAATGTCGTTCTGGAGGGCGGGCAGCCGGAGCGGATGGGGCCCAGGATTTACTAACCTGGGGGGTGGTACTCTGGTCTTCCTCGCCTTCCAGGGCGGTCAGCAGTAGCTCCCCACACACTCTCACTTCCCCCAGTACCTCCGTTAGCCCTCCCACACCCGGTGACTGTTAGTTCAATAAAGATATTGGGCTTCCCTCAAAGCAGTACCCTTCCTTGACCACCTGTAGAGACCCTTAATAATATGCTGCGAATAGGGTGGAAGGGTTAAATAAATATACGACAGTCATATATATTTACCCGGTCAACAAGGTTAGAATATGGGCTCAGAAATAGACACTCACACCGTGCTCCCATCTACGTCTCCTTTATGTAAGCCTGGTCAATTAGCAAGTTACAGTTTATACTTTATGTGGTTCATATGGCATATATTCACATTAGGCACCGGGTGCTCTCACTTGCATTATAGGGGAACGCTATTCCCAACATAGGCACCTAGTGCTCAATACATTATTACAAAACCCCGCTTGAATTAGGGGAAGACCCAGGCACATGTCAAGGAGTTCAATGGGAATTCAAGAACGTCACACAGTTATCACAATACAAAAGAAATAGGTTACATGTGGGCCCACGTTACCAAATAAAAACCTACACTAAAGCCGGCTTATAATGGTTGGGGTACCCCTAGACACTGGTCGTTAGCGTTCGCTCAAATGGATACTGTTTTGGGCACACGAAGTACCGCTGTACTTAACCAAGATGGCGGATCCACTCTCACCACCCCTCGTCCGGGTGACAAGATGGCGTCGGGCGATCCCGCGAGCACAGCCAGCGGGCTGGGGTAGGCAGCAGGGGCAGTGGTTGAACTGGAGGAGCGTGCTGTGTTGTGGCGACCTCTGCTGGTTGGAGAGGTGTCCTCTGCGGCGTCGATGAGACGTCCACTGCGGGTCTGCTGGTCTGGCTGGCGCGCTCTAAACTGTTGGCTACCTTAAACACAGCTAAACTGTGGGTCTTAGTGAACCCTCCTGCTATCGTCTGTACTGCAACGCAACGTGGCTGCATGCACCACCGGTCTTCAGCGACGCTCGCCTGGTGGTATACTTGAGTCACTATAGCCGTTAGCAGCATGCTAATACACCGCTCACACTTCTAGGATAACATGTTATCTATGGACGTTAGTTCTTCTTTCCGTATCGCTTACTCACACACTTCACTATCGCTTGTACTTCTAGGATAACCCGTGTTATAGCAAGTACTCTTTATCACCCGTTGCTCTTCAACGGGGCTCTTCAACGGGACTCTTCAAACGGGGCTCGTCCAGAGCACACGCCCGTTCACGTCCTCTCACGTCCGAGTTCACTGTCGAAGAGAACTTCCTTCTGTTCCGCCCTCCAGGTAATCATCTCTCACTCGCTGCTCCTTCCTCCTCCGCTCCACCTGCCACCACTGCCCCCTGCTGGCGACCGCAACTGGTCCCACTATAGGACAACTCAAGGCAGAGAGAAAGATGCTTCAATGTCATGTTAATGGTCCATATCGAAGCCGGAGAAAGAAGAGCACCTCGCATCATTAGTCCGGGCGAGATATCAAAAAGGAACACTTTTTACAACACGAGTTAGTCAGCACTTCTGAATACTTAGCAGAATATTCAGGATGCTACACCTGTATATATTTTTTGTATTATTAAGACATGCAAGTTTACCCACGATCGTGATTAGAAAATATTCTAATGTCGTAGGAGTCCCGAAACTATTTTAAACATGTTTGATAATCTATCCATTTGTCCCTCAACGTTCTGAAATGTGATAACAGTAGATTAGGGTGTTGCCTGCTCCTTTAAGAGTGGTGCGTTGTGGGATATATGCCCTTCTCCAACTTAAAACTAATGTTATTTGAGCGAACATTTAACGTTATTATAACACTATTTTAACATTAGTGAATTTGAATGCACATACATGCCAGTCCTGGTGGGGGAGGTGAGGTGCTGGGTAAAGGAACGCCATGTCTCCTGTTCTTATCTTGACTCTCCGATGTGACCTTGTGCATTCCACATGCTCCAGCAGACTTGAGAGTGTGGGGGGGGGTGCATCAGGGCAGACAATGCTTCCTGAATGCTCCAATTTGATTTAAATTCGATTTGTCACGCTTTTAATTTCCTGCGCGAACCCCAGCATGACTTGAGTTCTCGATTGTTCGTCAGATTGATGGACAGCGAGTCTTTTTACAAGTTCCACGTGGGAGACTTCCAGTCTGGCCACAGCTATCTCCAGACGGTTATCGTCTTTTTCCCCGATTATTCTTGTACAGATCCAGATCCAGATAGCGATCGCTCCCATACCGATCAACATGAATGTGAGGATGTACAAATCCTCAACATCTTCAATCTCAAGGGAATAGAGTTCAAGTTCAAGTTCAAGTTCTTTAATAGTTGTCATACAGAAGTACAGAATACTTTCATACAAAATGCTTCTTACTGTTACGCTCCAGAGACTGTGCTAGACAAGATAGTATCAAATAACATAATAACATAATATAGCATGGATTTAGAAGAAGAAAAATGAGGTCACAGTGTTCGGTATAGACATATGTACAATGTTCTGAGTTACCATATAATATACAATACACAATACTATGCAGTGTACTAATGTACAGTACTATCTAGTGCAAAGCAGAAATGGGATGAGGTACAATTTTAGGTACAATTTACAGTAAGGTGTACGAGTTGTAGTGCAATCCTTCATCCATAAATATAAAGTGTGGGGAGTGGGTGCTACAGTGTGTTTGTTTAAAGTGGGTGTGTGCTATAAAGTGTGTGGAGTGGGTGCTACAGTGTGTTTGTTTAAAGTGAGTGTGTGCGTGTGGATGTGTGTGCTATGTGCGTTTGGTGGTTGTTGTTGTGTAGTGTTCATTCATTGTTCGTTTAGCAGCCTGATGGCCTGGGGATAGAAGCTTCTTCTGAGTCTTTCTGTGCTCGCCTTGAGACTCCGGTATCGCTTGCCTGACCGCAGCAGTTCAAAGAGGCAGTTGTTCGGGTGACTGGAGTCTTTAATGATTCTCTTAGCCTTGCCCTTGCAACGCTTGTAGTAAATGTTCTGGAGGGTGGGGAGCCCCCCTCCAATTGTGCGTTCGGCTGAACGTGTCACTCTTTGTAGTCTGCTTCGGTCTTGTGCAGTGCTATTCCCAAACCAGGAGGTGATGTTGCCGGTCAAGATGCTCTCTATTGTACATGAGTAGAAGTTCTTAAGGATCTTCTGGCTGACTTGGAACTTCCTTAGGCGCCTGAGGAAGTAGAGGCGTTGTCGTGCCTTCTTCACAACACTGTCAATGTGTGTGGTCCATGTCAAGTCCTCGGATATGTAGGCTCCGAGGTACTTAAAGCTGTTGACTCTCTCAACCGGTGCCCCGTCGATGCTGAGGGGGCTGTAGTCCTTGACCCCCGACCTCCTGAAGTCCACAATCATCTCCTTTGTTTTGCTGACGTTCAGGGAGAGGCTGTTTTCCTGGCACCATCCCGCCAGGACCTTGACCTCTTCCAGGTAGGCCCTCTCGTCGTTGGCAGAGATCAGGCCCACCACCACTGTGTCGTCAGCAAATTTGATGATTGTATTGCTACTCCGCTGAGCCACACAGTCGTGTGTGTACAGGGAGTAGAGGAGGGGACTCAGAACACAGCCCTGGGGGGCCCCTATGTTGAGGGTGATGGATGAGGAGGTGCAGTTGCCTGCTCTCACCACCTGGGGTCTGCCAGTCAGGAAGTCCAAGACCCACTGGCAGAGGTCATAGCCCAAGCCCAGGTCCCTGAGCTTGGCTATGAGTATGGAGGGGACTATGGTATTGAATGCCGAGCTGTAGTCGATGAATAGCATTCTCACATAGTTCCCCTGCCTCTTGTCCAGGTGTGATGCTGCTGTGTGCAGCACATGGGCTATGGCGTCCTCCGTGGACCTGTTGGGGCGGTATGCAAATTGCAGGGGGTCCATGTTGATGGGGAGGGAGGAGCAGATGTAGCCCTTTACTAGCTTCTCAAAGCACTTCATGGCTATGGAGGTGAGAGCTACAGGGCGGTAGTCGTTGAGGCAAGCAGGCTTGGATTTTTTGGGTACAGGGATAATAGTGGACTTCTTCAGGCAGGTGGGGATGACAGCCTGTTCTAAGGACAGGTTAAATATGTCAGTGAATACTGGGGCCAGTTGGTCGGCACAGACTTTTAGGACGCGGCCGGGGATGCCGTCCGGACCTGCTGCCTTCCTGATATTCACTTTTTTAAAGGTCCGCCTCACCTCATGCTCTGTTACCCTGAACACTGCGCCTCCATCAGCAGCCCGACCCCCCCCCCCCCCCCCATTGCCGAGGCTTGTGAGCTGGTGTTGTTATTACCAGCATCAAACCTCGCATAGAAGGTATTGAGGTCATTTGCTAAGGAGATGTCACTGTTCAGTTTGAGGGAGGCGCCTTTGTAGTCTGTCATCGTTTTGAGCCCCTGCCACATAGCTCTAGAGTCAGCTTGTTCAAACTGGAGTTCAATTTTATCCCTGTAGCGCCTTTGGCCTCTGACACTGTCCTCCTTACGTTGTATCGCGCCACCTTGTGGTCATTCATGTTGCCTGCCACTAGGCCGTTGTTGTATGCTTTGGTGCGCTCTCTCAGAGCTTCACGGACGGATTTGTCTACCCAGGGTTTTTGATTTGGGTAAACTTTCATTTTGGTAGTGGGGATTGTTTCTTTCACCCTAGTACAAACATAGTCCAGCACTGTTTCCGTGTAGACATTAATGTTATCTGTGTCGAGGCAGATTGACCCCCATTTTCCCCAAGAATCTATGGCAAATCCCGATTGAGAAGTCCCGACTGGACACAGCGGATCAGCTGTGCTCTGCTTCCTTGAAGAAAACATACGATCAACCGCTGCAAATGACCAGCTTACTAGTTGATCCATTGTAGTTTGAGTAGGGAGTCAAGTCTGTTGAAGAAGGTAGAATCCACACAGAGAGGCAGTGAGAGCCGGCGATAGGAACGACCTTGAAGGTCTGGGGAGAGGAAATAAATATGCGACTGGTCTCTGCAAGAGGTGGGAAGTGCTGCCTCTCTCTGCCACACTCGGGACCACACCAACTAGCTAGCCTATAGCTAACGTCGTGACCACACCAACGTTACAGATAGCTAGCCCATAGCTAACGTCAGGACCACACCAACGTTACAGATAGTTATCCCATAGCTAACGTCGGGACCACACCAACGCCACAGATAGCCAGCTCACAGCCAATGTCGGGACCACACCAACGCCACAGATTATCTATAACGTTGGTGTGGTCCCGACGCTAGCCACAGGCTAGCCATCCACAACGCTGGCGTGGTCCCGACGTCAGCCACAGACCAGCCATCTTACATAGCTAACATCGGGACCACACCAACGCTACAGATAGCTAGCCCATAGCTAACGTTGGGACCACGGCAGAGAGGTAGCACCCAATCTGCATGTAACGTTAGTCACTAACATGAAGAATAGAGCTGCAAACGGAAATAAACACCCAGTCCTTGAGAGAACGGTGTCCTGGTTTACTGTCACCACTTTACAGAGGGAATTACCTCAAAGTCCGGCTAGTTATAACAAGCACGTTACATGACTGGCACTTCGGCCCTAGAGTGTACTCCCCTGTACTCTACTACGGTTCAGATTAATACAGGAAAAGGTATACATTGGGGGCTCGAGTCCGGTATATGAAAATAAATCCTGATTTCATCTGAGTTGTAAAATGTATGGAAACGTGAAGTTAGCTCATGCTACTGGAAAACGGACGCCTTGTCATTAAATGGAGTAAAAAATTATGACGCCCCTTTTATTTTACCCGCGGTTGTCGCGGTTGTCTGTTCTACACCCGCAGGTGCCTTGACACACCGCGGGATTGCGGTGATGCGGTTATCGCGACAGCCCTATCACTAAGGATACTCTGGTGATCGCTAAGTATACTCTGGTGATCACTAGGGATACTCTGGGATTGTAACACTTTAGCATTTGCTGTGTATCTTGCCCTGTCATGCCAGAATCCCTGCTCCCACTTTGTTTTGCTTTCTCCACTGCCAACTCACCCGTGCCGTGCCATAGTACCATGCTGCTTTTAGCTACTGCTCTGCGGTGGGTACCAAAGGTCCTATCTGTAGTGCTTTGCGATACTGTAGACCGTTGGTTGGTCAATGGAAATCGTCGCAGAAATGCCAGTCCATGTTTATGTTCACCGTCCGGCACCAACCGCCATTTTTAGATACCACAACAGCAAAGGGTAACGTTAATAACCACACCTAAACGGTTAATTTAAATATGTTTCTGACAACATTTTAGGCAGGAAATAGGTTATGCAATTGCTGGATCTTGATTCATATTTGATCTAGTTTAGATCATAGTTTTGACAGTTTGATCTGAATTTCGTGAGCCTCCTTCTACCTTCCAGACTCTCTTCACATGTCTATTGTGTAATGGAGAAACGTGACTGGTAGGATACAAATGCTTGCCGTCCTGTACCGTGCCATGCTGGCCAATGGAGAGGCGTCACTAGAAAAGATATAAATACATGTTTGATGGTATTCAAATACAAACTGATCGATATGGGTTGCACATTAGAAACATATTTAGATATTTGTCAATTTATAGTTAAGGGATTTTGGTATGGTATTTGACTTATTTCAGTAATGAATCATGTTTTATTTTTAAATTAATTTAGATGAGATAAGCGCCCATTGTATGAAATTGTCTCTTCATCTGAGTTTCTCTCTCTTCTCCAGAGTAATTGCAGCCTTGCTGCTGTCCCCAACGACGAGAGAGATTCAAGGCTTCACTGCTGTGACCAATGTGGAAAGAGCTTCACCCTAAAGACACAACTTAAACTACACCAGTGCATTCATACAGGAGATAAACCCCACCACTGTGACCTGTGTGAAAAGAGTTTCAGTCGAGTGGGAAACTTAAAGAGACACCAGCGCATTCATTCTGGGAAAAAACCCTACCACTGTGACCTGTGTGAGACGAGATTTAGTAAATCAGTCCATTTAAAGAGACACCAGCCCATTCATACAGGAGAGAAGCCCTACCACTGTGACCTGTGTGAGAAGAGTTTTAGTAAATCAGTCCTTTTAAAAAGACACCAGCGTGTTCATACAGGAGAGAGACCCCACCTCTGTGTCGTGTGTGGCAAGAGTTTCGGTCTGGTAGGAGATTTAAGGAACCACCAGCGTATTCATACAGGAGAGAAACCCTACCACTGTGAATACTGTGGGCAGAGCTTCAACCGCTCTGGAACTTTTAAGAAACACAGGCGTGGCCATACAGGAGAGAAACCCTACCACTGTGACCTGTGTGGGAAGAGCTTTGGTACATTAGTCCATTTAAAGAGACACCAGCCTATTCATTCAGGAGAGAAGCCCTATCAGTGTGACATGTGTGGGAAGACATTTAGTACATCAGCCCATATAAAAAGACACCAGCGTGTTCATACAGGAGAGAAACCCCACCTCTGTGTCGTGTGTGGCAAGAGTTTCGGTCAGGCAGGGGATTTAAGGAAACACCGCCATATTCATACAGGAGAGAAACCCTTTCAGTGTGACCTGTGTAGCCAGAGTTTTCGTCAGGCAGGAGATTTAAGGAGACACAAGCGTATTTGTAACTGAGGGGTACAATTCCCTGACTGTATTGTTAGATATGATACTTACTACCACTACCTCTTGTACTTTAGACTCTGGCCACCCAGTACTAGGTATAAATAATTATGATAAACACTCCCACCTGATGAAACGGATCCAACACAAATGTACCAAGTCGAAAGTCTGCGTTTAATAATAATACATAGCAAAAGGTATGTACAACGATCACTTAATTACATTTATGATTTGAAATAGTATGCACTTTTATGGCAAATGAGTATTCGTAGGTAGATCAATATCGAATGTCCAATCTCTGATTGCGCAGGAAGCAAATATACAACCTGGAATATTTAGGGAACAATAGCAATGATACTTGAATGATTATATAGCTGGATACACTAGGGGAAGGTTCCGACTGCTTGTAGGACAGCTGGAGGGGGGGGGGGTAGAGTCTGGCTGTATCCCGTCTGGCCGAGGGTATCCTGGGAGAGCCCACAGTCGTGCGACCCGGTGCCCAGCGATCCTCGATCCACAGATGAAAGCAGTTGGACTCTCTGTGGCCGGCGTCCTCCGGTCCACGATGGAGAGACGTGAGGCGACCTCGTCGTGTAGAGCGTCTTCTCACCTGTCGTCCTCTCCGGGGGGGGTATTTCCAACACACCGCAGTGTTGGCCTTTATCCATAGAATAATCAAAGTACTCAAAGCATAATCCAAGCCGGGGAAGGCTAGCCGTCGTCGGTAGAATAATCCAATATACAGGTCCACTCGCTCTTTGGCCTGGAGCTCCTCGGGTGCAGCTTCACGTGGGGTCAACCACCCTGGATAAGCGTCCAGCTGATGCCCGAAACGATGGGGGTGCTGATTACTATAGAACTCTTACCGCACGAGGCACTACATATGAATAGACTATTATTAGCTTAATAGAATACGTCCAACTCGACGATATAGTGCCAAATATGACTATTCAAATATTAATATACACGATGTCTCAATGCCGATACTGGGCCGAATTGGCCTTACTGCCCACACGTGGTTCGCGGGGAGGCTTTTGCGTCTGTCACTCTGTTGGAGGGTAAGGAACTGGACTAAAAGAAAGCTCTACTTTAATAGCGCAGTATATATACGCACTATGAACAAATAGTACCATT
This sequence comes from Notolepis coatsorum, assembly GCF_963971535.1. Taxonomy (NCBI): domain Eukaryota; kingdom Metazoa; phylum Chordata; class Actinopteri; order Aulopiformes; family Paralepididae; genus Notolepis; species Notolepis coatsorum. The sequence continues at coordinate 108,745,620 of NC_140165.1, forward strand.
AGTGGTGCGGTAGACATATTCCTACGCGGAACTAGGACTTGTCCATACATGTTGAGCGGTACGATTGAACCTGGTCTGAGGGGTATGGCGACCTGGCACCAAGGTCTCGTCCAATGGTAGAATGGAGACTATTATGGGATGTTCAGTAGACTAGAAGGGATATTCAATGCATATTGTACAAGGAATATACAAGGGATATCAGGGGATATACAAATACAATTAAATATATATATATAAATAAATATATATATTCGGTTTAATCTGATCCTTCAGAACAGCCGCCCCCTAATTGGTCCCAACCCAATTAGTTAAGCAGAGACAGATTAACCGCACTGTCTACCACTCAAGGGTTCGCTGTAAGGGTCAGTCAACTCACAAAGTCATAGGGTCATGGTCATCATCGATTGTGTCTGGGAGTCGGGGCAGTTCTATGAGCCTCGCCACAGGACGGGTGTAAATGCGCCCCTGGACGAGTACTTCAGCTGCTCGGACCTTGCCATCGGCACCGGTGATCACTTTGCTTACGCGGCCAGCCGGCCACATAGCTCTGGGTAGTGACTGGTCAATAATCATGACGACTGTTCCTTCCGTCAAATTGTCTCTCTCTTTTACCCACTTCTGGCGGGTCTGTAGAGACGGTAGGTAGTGCAGTAGGAAACTGCTCCAAAACTTGTCGGCTAATACTTGGCTGTACCTCCACATTCGTCGGCCGTTCGCTTCTTCAGGCCGGTACATTGTCTGGGGTAACGCGGGATCTAGCCGCCCCATCAGGAGGGTGTTGGGGGTGACTGGGTCGACATCTGCTACATCACTGGAGACGTAACCGAGGGGCTTTGAGTTCAATACTCCCTCAATCTCCGTGAGGACTGTCATTAGGACTTCTTCCGCCACAGTCTGGGCCCCAAGTACTGCGTACAGGGCTGTCTTTATAGAACGTACTTCTCGTTCCCAAGTTCCACCGAAGTGGGGTGCGTTTGGGGGGTTGAATTGGAAGTCAATCTGGGCTGGAGCGAGGTGGGTCTTAAGTTCTGGGCTCATAGCTTGGAAGCTCTCCCTCAGCTCTCTTTCTCCGCCTTTGAAGTTTGTCCCGTGATCGGACAATAATGTAGACGGTTTTCCTTTCCGTGATGTGAATCTTCGGAAGGCCATAAGGAATGAGTCTGCGCTCATGGTCGGGAGGAGCTCGATATGTATCGCTCTGGTGGTCATGCATTTGAATACAATACCCCACCGCTTCTCGGTGCCTCTTCCTTTCTTTATGTGCAGCGGGCCAAAACAGTCCATGCCTGTTGAGTGGAATGGCTTGTCGCCGAGTCGGAGGCGACATGGAGGTAGGTCAGCCATCCGTGGTATGCTGGGCTGCGCGCGCCACTTTCGGCAGTCTAGACAGGTTCGCTGGAAGCGTCGCACCGCCTCTCTTCCTTGAAGTATCCAGTAACGACGTCTGATTTCCGTGAAGACTCTCTCTGCTCCTGCGTGGTGTACATCCTCGTCGTATTTCTTTATAATCAGCTCTGTGACCTTGTGTCGGCTGTTCAATACGATCGGGTACTTAATGTCATCCGGTAAATTGGGGGCTCTCCGCAGGCGACCACCCACTCTGATGAGGGTATGTGTGTCACTCTCGGGGGCCAGATGAATCAATCTGCTGTCTGATGGGACGGGCTTTCCTCCCTGTAGACAGTCTAGTTCATCGGGGAACGAGTCTCTCTGGGCTCGTTGCAGTAGAAGCAGTTCTGCTTCCTCGTAGTCAGCTGCTGACATATCAGCGGGGGACTTAATCTCTGGGTGGTGCCGCAGGAATGTCCGTTGCTGCGCACTCTCTATGGTAATGCAATCGTCTATGTTGGGGTCTGCGGAGACAACAGTGCTCAATCCACAGAACATAGGTTTCTTATTCTCAGCCTCCTCGTCACTTGCTTCCCTCGGGGTGGGCGTGGGCCAATCTCCTTCCGGGAGCTTGAGGAATGCTGGTCCGTCACTGTAGATGTTACGACGGGTTAAGTCATCTAGGGACATTCCCCGGGTGATGACGTCAGCTGGGTTGTGTTTTGTATCAACATAGCGCCAGTTTGCTTCTCCGGTTAACTCTCCGGTTAACTCTTGAATCTCAGTGACTCTGACTCCCACGAAGACTTTGTATTTGCATGAATCCGATTTGATCCAGGCGAGTACTGTCGTGGAATCTGACCACAGGATTGTTCTATGCACCGGAATGGTGAGCTCACGTTGGATGAGCGTGGCTGGATGCGCTCCTGCGAGGGCTGCGCAGAGCTCTAGACGTGGGATAGACTGTTGCTTGCGTGGGGCTATTCTCGAGCGGGCGAGGATGAATGCTGTGTAGATCTCTCCCCCCTCTTCTTGGGCCCGCATGTAGGCTACTGATCCGTAGGCGACCTCGGAGGCGTCACTGAAGACGTGTAGATCCATTTTACATGTCTCTGGCCTCACCGTGGGTGGGAAGTAGCTTCGGCGTATATTAACGCCTGGGAGTGAGTGGAGTTCCATCTCCCACTCTCTCCAGGTGGATGCAAGGTGTGCGGGAATGGGGTCGTCCCAGCCCTGGTCCTTGTCCCACAATGCTCGTACAATCATCTTTGCCCTGGTGGTGTACGGTAGTATACATCCTAACGGGTCATATTGTCGGGCGAGTGTTCTGTACACACTCCGTCTGGTGGTCGGTATTGCCGTCGACCTTCCCTGCTCCGTGGTCAGGGGTTTGTGTCTATAGTGGAGCGAATCTGTTTTGAAGCGCCACACTAGTCCTAGTGTCATCTCTTGGGCTTCTCCTGGGATTGTGGCCATCCAGGTCTCGCTGCTCGCTGCCTTGTCCTCGGAGGAGAGGCTGCGCAGTACGTGCGGATCGCTGCTGGCCCACTGCCTGAGATCAAAGCCGCCTTTGATCAGAGAGGCGCGGAGTTTAAGTAGGAGAGCCTCGGCTTCTTCCTGGGTCGAAACGCTTTGTAGACAGTTATCTACGTAGAAGCTGTTCTTCACACTGTGTCGGACCTCTTCGTCCGCTGCTGGGTCCTCTGCGACATGTCTCTGTAGTGCAAATGTAGCACAGCATGGGCTGCATGTAGTTCCGAAAGGGAGGACTTCCCATTGGTAGATGGCTGGGTGCTCATCTCCTGGCCTCTCTCTCCATAGGAACCGCAACAGGGGCTTGTCCTCCTCTACTAATCTCACCTGCAGGAACATCCCTTTGATATCCCCGCTGATAGCCACCTTGTCCTGGCGGAAGCGGAGTAGTACGCCTAGTAGGGAGGGGCCAAGTGTAGGACCGGGCAATAGCTCTTTATTCAGATTTTGGGATCCGATCTGGTAGCTGCAGTTAAACACGATGCGGTCTTTGCCGTTGTGATGAACCTTGTGGTGGGGCACGTACCACGATTCAGTCGTCTGGTCGGCCTCTTTAATGTCAATCTTTGTGACGTGTCCCGCTGTGATGAGCTTCTCAATCTCAGCGCGGTATACACTTTCTTGGGCGGGGTCCTTGGCTAAGCGCCGCTCTGTGTTTAGTAGGTACCGCTCTGTGGCGTCTTTCTTTGCGTGAAAGGTAGGCATCCCTTCCCGCCGCAGGAGTGGCGTGGCGTATCTCAACACGCCGCTGACTGGGACTCTCTTTGTTCCCGTCTCGAGGAGGTTAATGGCGTAGATGTCGTCTTTAGAGCGAATGTCTTTCTTTTCGTTCTTAAAGGGCATTTGTTCTAAGGTCCATAGCCTCTCTACATGCTGCAGGAGTGCGGTGTCTCCCTCTGTGACTCGGGAGTGGAGACAGCTAGTGGCTGTGGTTCGGTTGAGAGATTTGGCGAGTGGGCCTTGGAGAGTCCATCCTAGGCGGGTCTCGACTGCTGCAGGACAGCCTCTGGGTCCGGTATGAACCCGGTCTATCGGGACAATGAGGTCTGCATGGTCGGAGCCTATCAACAGTGTCGGGGTAGCACCGTCTATGAGTGGGATCGGTAGCTTGCGTAGATGTACATATTTCTCCATCAGCTTGGCTACGGGGTATGTGTACCGCGAGAGTCCTATTTCTTGGCTGGTGAAAGCGTCTGTAATCCTGTACCGTCGCTCGGGCTGGCCGCTTGCTGCGATAGAGAATGAGACATTCTCGCCCTTTATCGTTTTCAAATCTCTTCTTATTGTCCGAATTGTCATTTGGTTTTCGCTCCCCCGCAGCCCTAGCTGGGCCGCAGCGGACGCGAGCAGAAGGGTCTTCTCTGACCCGTCATCAAGGACGGCGTAAGTGTCCATGACTTTATTCTGGTAGCTCAATGTCACACGGACTACCTTTAAGAGCACTCTGGCTCCGCTGCTGCTGGCGGGGTCGATGTACATGACGCTTGCTTTGCTGCTGGATGGTGCGGGTGGAGGCCGCCGTCTGTTACTGTCGTGGAGTATGTCCAGATGGGCTCCATCGCACCGACTGCACCCTTTCTTTAAGCGGCATTCGGCTGCCATGTGTGATCGCGGACTTTATCCATTGACTCGCTTCCTCCGCATTCATCTTGGGGAATGAGTCACATTGTGACAGCCAGTGTTCTTTCTCACAGTAGGGGCACACTATCTTCCACTTCTCCTTTCTTGAGGGGGTACTGTGGCTCCTACTGCTTGGCACTGACTCCGATTGGTGCATGACAGTCACCGATCTTCTTCCATCATTTAGTCTCCTGGTTCCTTCTCTGGAGCCAGGGGTGCTCCGTCCGAATGTATCTAGCCGTAAGCTGCTGACTTCTCTCGCCAGGAAGTCGGCTAGATCGAGGAGGTTCGGTTCGGGGCCATTAGGGTCTCGGTGGTCTCTCTGCCGCCTAAAGCGCTCCTGTCGGGCGGGCGGTAGCTTCTCCAAGATCCTCTCTACATTTGAGTTGGCGTATAGTTCATGCCTACCCTTTTCCCTCTGCGCTCCCAGCATCCCTACTAGGGACTGCACTCTGATGGACAGGTCGTCCAGTGCTCGATTGTCTGTTGCTGGGGGTAGGCGGTCGATGTGCCTGATCTCCTGGATCACGTAATCCCATATACGTCCATATCTCTGGTCCAACGCTACCAGCGCTGCGGTGTATGGGGTCGTGGAAGTGGCGTAGGCGAGCGCTATGTTGTGCGCGCGGGGTACCTTTAAATGCTTCAGTAGTATCGCGTATTTATGGCGTTCATCAATGACATCCACCAACATTGTCTCCAGACACATGCGGAGCTCCGTATACTGGGCCCGGTTCTCCTGGGTGAAGTCTGGTACCATAGGTGTGCCAATGTATGACGCGGATTGTTGATACATCGGCGAGCGTTGGGGGAGAGGCCTCCTAGGCGAGTCTCCTCCTGCTCCTTGGCGTGGGCTGGTACCGGCTGTGTACCATGGCCCGCTGGTCCAGGTGCTGTTCCTCGGTGCGGGTCGTGCGTCGTGCTCACCCGTGAATAGCGTCGGGGGTCTGTAGCGCAGCTCCGCGGGGGTATAGCCTGGGCTGTACTGGACCTCCTGGTCCGGTAGAGTACTGTGCTGTCGTCGGGCGTGGTTCTCCTCCTCTTCCTCTTCGTCTTCCGTTAGGTCATCTAGGGCTTGTAGTCTCTGATTTAGCCTCTCCGCAGTGTATGCTGCTCCTTCCCGGTGGCTGGGTCTCGCTTGGACCGGTTGGGGAAGGGGGTCTGCGGGGGGTATAAACCTCGTCTGTTGGTCAAGTTCAGGGTCGCTTACTCGGCTAGGGGATGCCGCCCTGGAGTGATGTCTAGACGAGTTCCTGGAGCCTCTGGTGGAGGGAGGGGGTGTTGTCCTTCTGATCAGCTGTTCTATTAGTTGCGCTTGTGCTCTGTCGCGCTCGGCTTCGCGCTTGGTGAGATCCGATTCTCTCTGGGCACCGGTGGCGGCGCGCTGGGCGTCGGCCCGGTCTCTTGCCATATTCTCTTCCATCTGAATGCGTCTTATTTCCAGGCGTATGTGCTCTTCTTCGCTCCGTTGTTGTATCTGCAATCGATCGCGTTCACCCTGGAGTCTATCGCGTTCAGTAGAGGCTTTCAGGCTGACGAGGAATGCCTGCTGTAGTGTCCTCTCTGCCTCGCTGGGAGAAGACGGTTGTATAGGGGAGCCGTCCCTTGGGGTACTCCGTGCGGAGTCTTGGAGCTCTATCTCCACGGTGCTCTCCTCATCTTCTTCCGTGCCGAGTTCTCTCTCGGTAGTGTTGTCTTCCTCCCGGGACTCGTCGGGGACTACTTCTTCGGTATTGGCGGGGTGTAAAGTCATGTCTGGTTCCCCCTGGTCCCCACCGTGAGCTGGGTCAGTTACGTTAGAACCCATAGGGGCCTCTATGGTCGGGGTAGCCTGGTCGTTAGGGTTAGACATAATTTTACTTTCTAGTTTTACCGCGTTTACTGTTGGTAGAAGACTAGGTTGTTGACTGACAGCGTAAGCCTCTAGGTACTGAGGGAGCTGTCGTTTGTGCCGCGGGCGTTGTTGGTTAGGAGGATCGTTTCGTGGAGTGTTCATCATAGGCCATTTTAATATTAATAACACTATATTAATATTACACTGATTACCCTCCGGCTCGAAGGACCAATTGTAACTGAGGGGTACAATTCCCTGACTGTATTGTTAGATATGATACTTACTACCACTACCTCTTGTACTTTAGACTCTGGCCACCCAGTACTAGGTATAAATAATTATGATAAACACTCCCACCTGATGAAACGGATCCAACACAAATGTACCAAGTCGAAAGTCTGCGTTTAATAATAATACATAGCAAAAGGTATGTACAACGATCACTTAATTACATTTATGATTTGAAATAGTATGCACTTTTATGGCAAATGAGTATTCGTAGGTAGATCAATATCGAATGTCCAATCTCTGATTGCGCAGGAAGCAAATATACAACCTGGAATATTTAGGGAACAATAGCAATGATACTTGAATGATTATATAGCTGGATACACTAGGGGAAGGTTCCGACTGCTTGTAGGACAGCTGGAGGGGGGGGGGGTAGAGTCTGGCTGTATCCCGTCTGGCCGAGGGTATCCTGGGAGAGCCCACAGTCGTGCGACCCGGTGCCCAGCGATCCTCGATCCACAGATGAAAGCAGTTGGACTCTCTGTGGCCGGCGTCCTCCGGTCCACGATGGAGAGACGTGAGGCGACCTCGTCGTGTAGAGCGTCTTCTCACCTGTCGTCCTCTCCGGGGGGGGTATTTCCAACACACCGCAGTGTTGGCCTTTATCCATAGAATAATCAAAGTACTCAAAGCATAATCCAAGCCGGGGAAGGCTAGCCGTCGTCGGTAGAATAATCCAATATACAGGTCCACTCGCTCTTTGGCCTGGAGCTCCTCGGGTGCAGCTTCACGTGGGGTCAACCACCCTGGATAAGCGTCCAGCTGATGCCCGAAACGATGGGGGTGCTGATTACTATAGAACTCTTACCGCACGAGGCACTACATATGAATAGACTATTATTAGCTTAATAGAATACGTCCAACTTGACGATATAGTGCCAAATATGACTATTCAAATATTAATATACACGATGTCTCAATGCCGATACTGGGCCGAATTGGCCTTACTGCCCACACGTGGTTCGCGGGGAGGCTTTTGCGTCTGTCACTCTGTTGGAGGGTAAGGAACTGGACTAAAAGAAAGCTCTACTTTAATAGCGCAGTATATATACGCACTATGAACAAATAGTACCATTAGTGGTGCGGTAGACATATTCCTACGCGGAACTAGGACTTGTCCATACATGTTGAGCGGTACGATTGAACCTGGTCTGAGGGGTATGGCGACCTGGCACCAAGGTCTCGTCCAATGGTAGAATGGAGACTATTATGGGATGTTCAGTAGACTAGAAGGGATATTCAATGCATATTGTACAAGGAATATACAAGGGATATCAGGGGATATACAAATACAATTAAATATATATATATAAATAAATATATATATTCGGTTTAATCTGATCCTTCAGAACAGTATTCATACAGGCGAGAAACCCTACGACTGTCACATGTGTGGCAAAAGTTTCAGACAGACAGGTGATTTAAAGAAACACCAGCGCATTCATACAACATAGAAACCTGAACACTGTGACCAGTGTGGGAAGAGCTTCACCATCCCTGGAGACCTAAAGGGATATTTAGTAGAACATCTTACCAGTCTTCAGCAGTCTTACCGCTACATAAATGCATAGGGTCTTTATTTAGGCTTTAAATAAAAGGTTTGATGATGATGGACAAGTAAGCTAGCAAACACAGTTGTGCATGTCGTCTACTGTCAACACCACCATTCCTCCCAGGGCCCCATTCCCCATACCTGGTTCAACTAAGTCGATCAAAAGTCGCATTAGCCAGCTTAAATTAACCCGATGATTGAAGTCAGGCTATCTCAGTTTCTCGAAGGCTGATTCGGTCTCGTTAATTCGAACCAGACTTCAGTAATCAGGATAATTGCGTGTGGCCATTTTACCTGAAAAGCGGGAGGTGTCGATCCCCGAAAACCATGATTTTCGAATGGGAAGATATCGCAGACAAGTTAAATGCATATCTATAGGCTAATTTTAAGTCCCTCATTACCCCAATCAATCAGATTATATTTCTTTAAATCTGCCTGCTGGCAGTAGGCTTAATGGAATGAATAATCGAATGAGATCTTGCTAGCGAAAATAATTATTTCAACTCTTTCAGAATAAGTAGATAAAAACCAGCCCAAAGAGTATCTAATTGTATATCTAGATAATTGTATATCTGTGATAGACATGGTGGAGGACATAGCAACAGCTATGGATAACAAAAAGTTCACTATAGGGGTGTTTATTGATCTCAAGAAAGCTATTGATACGATAGACCATTCCATACTATTGTCAAAGCTTCACTATGGGGTGAGAGGAATAGTGCATTGAATGTGGAATTCCACAAGGTTCAGTTTTAGGACCTAAATTGTTTATTTTATATATCAATGACATATGTGAAGTGTCAAAACTAGGGCTGTCCGTTTATCGCGTTAATTAGATAAATTAATTACACAGCAAATTATCGCGTTATGAAAATTAACTAAACATTTATAAAAAAAAATTATTTTTTTTAATTTTTTTTTATCTAATACGTAGAATAAACATTTACAATTTTTTTTAAAGGGCTATTTGCATGTTCTTGGTATCTGATTCTAGGGACATCTATGGATCTCAGGGAATGTGTTCCCAGTGTCAGAAATACTGTGTCTGTTACTAGGCTTGAGTAAATTGTAATGAACCAAATGAGAATATCAATTAAATTCTTTAAAAAAAAAAATCTTTTACTGTGAATAACACCATGGTAAAATTGACCAGACCTGAAAAATCTAAGCAAATGAATAAAGGGATGATGATTAAACAGAAGGTTTTGTAGATACAGTACTGAATTCTGCCATCCGGACACATGCCATTTGAAATATGATTATAGAATATAAGATATCAGGCCTAAAATGGTTATGCGATTAAAATGCGATGAATTATTATTATTATTATTATTTAATCCTCTCTTTCTCCGATTTTTCTCTTTTTCTCCCCATCCCAATTTAGTCGTTATGCCAATTCCCCCCCTCCCCTACCTGGTCATTGCGCTTGTTCCCCCTACTGGTCGGTACAAGGGAACCCTGAAGACTACCACATGCTTCCTCCGACACATGCAGAGACAGCCAGTGGCTCTCTTTTCACCTGGCAGCGAGGACTCTCATTGGTGAAGTGTAACGCGTGGGAGGTCACGCTGCCTTCACCACTTCCTGCCTTTCGCTGAGCAGGCGCCCAGACCTGACCTGTAGGCGTCACTGTCCACAACGCCAGATTACCACCCACGACTTCCCTCCCGCTAACTCAGCCAAATGAGTTAGTATGACGATCGGCCCAAGCCGCAGGCAATGCTGACTCCGGGAGTCGAGACCGCAGCCTCTTGCATTGGTGATGAGCGCAATCTCCGCTATGCCACCCGACCGCCTAAAATGCGATTAATTAGATTAATTTATTACAAATCCTGTAATTAATTAGATACATTTTTTTTATCGCCTGACAGCACTAGTCAAAACTATTGAAATAGTAATAGTTATATTATTTGCGGACGACACAAATTTGTACAGCTCAGGATATGATTTAAAAGCTTTAGCAAGCATTATCATGCAGGAAATGGACACATTCAAGAAATGGTTTAAGGAAAATAAACTATCATTAACTCATTCGGGGCCAACCACGTAATATTACATGTTTGCCCGACAACCGTTGGGTGCCAGCCACGTAATATTACGTTTTTGGTTCGTTTAACTTTTTTTTTCGATATTAATATCCTATTCACTGTCACAGAGCTGTATTTTGGCTGGAAAAGGCATATTGGGAGTCCGAAGGTGCAGTACCGGCCAGACCCTGGTAGTGGCGCTGTCTCGAGAATGCAGTAACCCCTGTTGCAGACCAGGTTTCACACTGAAATCTCTCCGGGCGGACTTTTTTGTTAGTCTGAAGCGAGGGCTTCACTCGATCCAGGGGCGTAATTATGGGGGGGACACATGGGACATGTCCCCTGCATGTTTTCAGAAGGCAGTTATTGTCCCCCCCACGTTTTTACCGTCCAAAACAGTGTTACATGTCTTAAACGGATAATAAACGGACACGCGACCAGCACTAGGACCACACACAGAAAATGGCTGATTGTTCCCTCTCTGAGCGAGAAGCATGCAGCTGCAGAACCGCAGAGCAATGCGAGCGGCGTTCTCAGGGCCGGCGCTCTCAGGACCGGTGCTCTCAGGACCGGCGCTCTCAGGGCCGCGCTCTGACGGCCCTGCTGTGAGTCATGATTTTCTTCCGTAGCCGCAGTTTGCGAAGGCGCTCTCTTATTGGCTAGCCTGCGTACAGCGAAGACCTAACCCTAACCATAACTCTAAGCATAACCCACTTCGAAAGATGGCCAAAGCATAACCACTTCGAAGCAGAGAATATATATGTACATGGCGGACATTTCTATCCCAGAGTATAGTTAATTTACTCATACAGTATGTACATCCTCTGGCCTGTTTGTAGCGCACAGTGCATTACACGCACAGTGCAATACTCCAATTCAGCCATTGGGTGGGTGGCGCGCGGCCCTGAGAGCGCCGGACCTGAGAGCGCCACTCGCATTGCTCTGCGGTTCTGCAGCTATACTATTGCTCTGAGCTGCAGTGAGCTCACTCAGGTCTCTGACGACCTGCGCTATTATTATGCAAAGATGAGTAGCCAGATGGGGGTCGTATTTTTGTGTGCACGCCTGCACGGGCCAAGTACCCACTCGCTACTCGTCTTTGCATAATAATAGCTCGGGTCGCAATATCTCTCTCTCTCTCTCGCCCCCCCCCCCCCCGTACAACTATATGTAGCGCCAACAAGAGCAGCGGGAGTATTCCCGGTGGCCTGGCAGACTGGCATGGCCTGGCTGCCCTGGCAGACTGGCAAATGCTTTTTTTTTTATTTAAAAATGTGTTTGTTTATGCCCGCAGTCAGGCCACTGAACTCCGAAGCAGGCCAGATCGGTATATATGTTTCTATTTGCGCATATATAAGTTCAGGCAGGAATGAGTTAACTTGTTATTCACAACCCAGTGCGATGCAGTGCGCCTGCGCAGGCCTCGCCAGTCACCAATCTCAAACAAGCCTATTGAGATATGAACGTTTTGGATATATCTAGAATGGGTGAAGACGAACGTCGGACTAAAATTGAAAGAATGAGACGAAAGCGGGGCGCAATCAGAGGTGTTATTACGCAAGTTTTGAATCAGATGAACATTGAAATTGACGTGGAAACTCCGTCCGGATGTTGATCACTTGATCACTTTATTGGATTTACTGCTGGGAGTTAAAGAAGACAGTTTGTTGGAACCTGACCGTGAAATATAACTATAAGTCTGATGGATGATTTGGATGCTGATATTGAAGCCGCGAGATGTAAGGAGCGCGTCATTATGTTGAACTGACGGCAGCAGCGGGAGGGTGAGTGATGCAATAGCACAAGTGAAGTAGAGAAATGTAATGAAACGTGCACCGGTAAACTTCTATAAAGGACACTTTCGTATTATAACCCGACATTTGGACAATCCATTATTTGGAAAGTAGTTATTCTACACTTTGGTATACAACTTGTATCGTCCGTTTTGTGACAGCGTCGCTTTCCATGGTGCTGAAGCCAGGTCGCATTTATACTGATATATTGCAAATGTTATTGCTGTCATCTTGGCTAGGTCTCCCTTGCAAAAGAGATCTTGTATCTCAATGGGACTTGCTGGTTAAATAAAGGTTAAATAAAAAGAGATACAAAACGCAATTCTTTCCCCGGGGGGGGGGGGGGGCCTGGCCTGGCTTGGCCCGACCTCCCTGAGTCAAATTCCCGGTAGGAATTACGGTCCCAGTCCGCGACTGCCCCCCACCATTGAAAACAAAGTTACGCCCTTGACTCGATCGCATGGAATACTTTTTGGGATGCCGAATTCATTATGCAGTAAAGGATTATGGCATGGGCCAATGGACATATGATCTACCAGATGGCGATCAAATAATTGGAAAATTATTTTTGGAATCCAACCGGCCAAAAGTAAGAGCAATTTCAGCTGGATCGTGGATTTAATAGCCATCCCCCAGATCAGTGGCGTCGTTAGCCCTGGGCTTGATGTTTTTCTCCTAGCCCCGGAGCTTTAAAAAATTATATTGTTTACATACTTTTTTATTTTTTTAAGATGTCAGCATCCATTACATATGGCCTTTGTCCTGTCATACATGTCCACTGCCATCTCTGAGGTGCGATAACCTTTGAGTGTGTCCTGCACTGTGCTTTTAAATAGTACAGATAGGTATTGAAGATGTGCACTTTAACGCAGCAGCACCTGGAGCCATCCATACCCATGTCCAGTGTCCACTGACAAAGACATGCTCATGATACTGTGATAAACTATAATAAGCTTTAATCGAACCCTGGTTCATTTCCTCGGATAGTCCGGTTGGTTTGGGGTGGTGTGAAAGCTCATTCACTCTTGCAAGTGAACCCTGCTGCGGTTCATTTGAGATGTGAATGCAAAGCGGACCAAAGGCAGGAAAATACCCAAAAATCGAAAAAGAAATTATGAGAAGACTGAAACATATGTATATAATGAAACACACAATACAGTTATTTTTTCGATTGCTTAAGCATGATTTTGAAAACGGGGCACAGTGTTTCAAAACACACAATTAGCACAACCACACACAATTATCAGAACACCTCAGATCCTTTGCTAAATTAAACACTTGTCAAAACCATACACTAATTTATAAAAACTACATTTTGTTACCATATGAAACACACGTTTCATATGACTTAATTCTGTTTGAACCAGTTACACACACTGCTGTGCTTAACCTAAAACACATTTAGCAATTCTACTTCTCAGTGATTAGAGTACTGTAAGTGAAGTACGCAGAGAATGTGCAAATATACAATAAATTCACCAAAGACTGATGAAAATATAATTTATTTATCTACATATACCCAAATGCAGACTGATGAAAAAAAAACATTTTCTCTCCATATACCCAAATCAATGATGCAGACTGATGACAATATAAATTGTCTCTCCATATAACCAAATCAGTCAACATTTCAACATGGAGAATCACAACAAAACATGTCCCAGTTTTCATGCTACTATGTGCATAACACTGTAAGCTCAGCAAATATCAGACAAACATAAAATACTGTATCCAGTACAGGTTAAAATTACAGTAAAACAAAAACAATAAAAAAAAATTAAAATAAAGTACAGAAAATTATTTGACATTATCTCTTTGCCTAGCTGGATCTGGCAAGAGCATTTTTTGTTGTGATTCTCCATGTTGGCATGTTGACTGATTTGGGAAAATGGGGGAAAATGTATATTTTCATCAGTCTGCATCATTGGTTGTCTTGTGTAGTGTTTGGTGAATGTATTGTATATTTTCACGTTCTCTGTGTACAGTACTTCACTCTCCTTCCATTTTGGTTGAAGACAGGTGAACTCACCTGCTGCATTTTTATAGTGCTTAAACCTGATTGGTGTATCTACAATTAAGCAATGGTGTGTTTGTGCATCTGATGGCTGTGTTTAACCAATTGGCTCATATGTGTGGTAATTTGACATGCTGTGTCTAATGTAATGCAAGTGTGTTTAGTGTTTTGCAAATCACTGTGTGTATTGTTTTGCAAAAAGTGTGAGGCTGACATTGTGCTTATAGGGGTGCAAATCTGGGCATGTTTTGCTCCTTGAGTGTAAGGTTTTGATAATTGTGTAATACTTTTGATTTGAAATGCAATTGAAGAAAACGATAGGTTATGACTATAACCAAGTTCTGTTAGTAATGGTGACGCTCGGCATCACTACTGCACTGTACTTCGCTCGTGCACGCGCACTGAATAAAAATTCCACAAATGTACCTTTACATCCCAACATTCGTCTGATCACACCCCTATCAGCTTACCTACATAAGCAGGGGTGGGGCCACATACTCGCCTCCTTCCCAAGCTTTCACCACAAGGTGAGATCAAGGGCAGCAGCGGCGTCTGATGCCGAGCGTCACCCCTAACTAACAGAACTTGGTTATAGTCATAACCTATCGTTCTGTATCGTAATGGCTCCGCTCGACATCACTACTGCACAAGGGAAGCCGAGCGAGAGCCATCGGCCGACAAATACACCCCGCTGAGGCCCCCCACAACCATCAGATCAGAGAGGACCGAGCCCCCCCGACCCCCCCTAATGGAGGGCACCCCCCCTATTGGAGGTTCCCGGGAGGGCGACGGACCCGACCGTGCGAAGAGGCACTCAAGCAACTCAACGCACAGGGTGAGCAGACCGTGGCCTGACCCCACGACTACACACACGCACAACCCGCATGCCACCCGGGAACGAACGGAGGGAACAACCTCGTTACTGCCCCCAGAAATCACGGGGTCAAGAGCAAACCCAACCCCGTGGCAAGGCCGTAGCAGCGGAGCGCGAAGGAAGACCCAGACCCACTGAAGGGACTGGATCCCCTGGAAAACGGGGGCCCGGAGAGGTCAATGACGCCAGGCATCAAGACCCCACCAGGCGGTCACTTAGTGACACCGCCCCCCACATCGCCAGCGTATTCGGATAAGGCCCCTCCAAGAGCAGGCCCTTTCCCCCCAATAGCACACCGCCTGGCACACTGACCCTGCAGAACAGGCAGTCAGCATGGCCGTAAGCACACAAAAAAGGTTAACCAACGGAAGCAGGCAGCGCACCGGGGAAAACCAGGCAACAGGCTGTAACCTGAGCCTGGAGCACTGCGGACGAGACAGGCGCCAAAGGAGTTAGCTGAGAACAGCCCCCCCGGCGGAAGGGGCGTATGCTGGCGTTGTTGCATGACCAAGCCTCCATTTAAAAAAAAAAAAACCACCCAGAGGGGTTGAGGCAGAGAAGGCTGACATGATTGGCAGACGTCATGAACGTGCAGGGGCACCCTCAACCGGGTAACCCGGGAGTTGAAACTGCTCCAACACACCAGGGAATCAACCACCTTGTCGTTACCCAATGCAGTGGTTGTTCCTATAACCCCTCAAGAAAAAACTCCAAAACACACCTGCGGGTACACACTGGCTATACCGCAGTACAAGTGTTTCAGTTTTCAAAAAAGGGTTATTCCAGGCCTACGGGTCGACGAACATTACTTCGGACCGGGCCCGGCGGCACGGGAAGCACAGGGTTACCAGAGGAGGTCCAAGACCACCCAAACAGGCCCCTCTTCGCCACGCGTGAGAGAGGAGCGAAAAGAATGGAGAACCAGCCCTAAGCACACCGCACTTGGTATTCCCAGGCGGTCTCCCAACCAAGTACTAACCAGGACCGAACCTGCATAGCGGCCGAGATCTGACGAGATCGGGCGTGTACAGGTTGGCACGGCCGTAAGCCATTACGGTAGTGCAGAGTACAATATGTACCCAACAAGGGTCTCCATAGCGCCTAACCCTGTGACACCCGGACCGACCTGGCATTTTCCCCCCCGAAAAAAGCACAAGTCTCTCAGGGTACCAGAACAGCAGATCTGCATCCCTGGCGGACAACGGGTTAACTGACCTGGACCAGCGTGACCAGGCCAGTCCCGTGTCCTAACCACGCCGACCTGCCCACTCCAGGAGAGGGGGTAGGTATGCGTGTCGATCTAAAACATGAAAAGAGGGCGCCACCCAGACGGTCCTCATTTAGACCGTGCTCAGTGGCCCACCCCAAGGGCATGAGACCCCTCTACCTATGTTCTGATCTATTCCGTTAACATCCCCCAGATATGAACGAGAATTCATCGAGACAACCTAGTAAACTAGCGCTCGGAAGAGACAAAACTCCATCCCAGTTGCCCTATAAAAACGCTGTTTTAACAAGCAACCAAGGCGCACTTAGCCCCTGTGTGACCCTGAACAGAAACACACCGAGCCAGCACTATGTATGCGTCGAGACCCAAACACATCAATGGATAGTCTATCAAGACACCAAACATTGTTCCTCCAAGTCGCCTGGGAGAACGACACGGAGCCGTCGTGCTTCATGTACCTTCCTCTTTTTATCGCAAAAAAGAAAGAACACAGACTGACATGAATCCCTTGTGATGCAAGCTGAGGGTGAATTTTTTTTACATTTTTACATCCCACCACCCTCCCATAGGGAGGAGACGGAAATCCCCAGAGAGACTTCCCACGCGAGCTGTATAGATTGAAAAGAATATATTGCAACATTTGAGCTATGTAATATTAGGATTAGGGCTCTCCGAGGAGGAGGCACTGAACCAATACACTCAATAATCGAATTGAATCGAATACACACACAATAGAGCAGGACTCCTTTTTGAAGTTCTACTCACCTTGACAATCTGAGGAGGAGGCTCTGCACTCTGAGGAGGCTCCCTCACATGGAAGGAGAGTCCTAACTCACAGAAGGCCCGAATAGGAGCTTCGTGAGGAGGAGCCCTGACCACTCCCCGAAACAGATCCATCATATGGACCCGAACAGCTCACGGAAGTCCTACCAACAGAGACGCGCACAGTGACGTACTCTATGGCGGGGGAATTTCTGCGGTGCACACGCCCAATATTCCAGGGCGTGGGACCAGGAAACTCCCCCCCCCCCCCCCCTCTTACCCTGTAACGTGCCGAACAGCAACGTGACAGGAACCTTGAAGGACAGGAGGTTTTAACCCCTGCCCATCAAAGAAGGGGAGGAAAGGATTACCAATTCACCCCTTTACGACCCCACACCCATGATACGATGTAATGACAAAATAGAGCATGACACAGTCATATTCTGCTACATGAAGTGTCTTTTTAACAGCTTCACACAACTCATGTGCTAACCTGCTATCTGATTTTTACTAAGGAAAAAACACAGAATAGAGAGGGCCCCCTTAAGAGCCCCGGTACCAGACTTACACATGTGCTTCTGTGGCCAACCCAACCCAGTTGTAGATCACACGACACACACAACCCCTTATCACCTACAAAAAATGGCAAAAACACTCTACAGAGGAAAGCCGTTTTTCATAATGAGAGAATACATAATTCTCTATCAGTATCGGCCACAGGCCTTGCTAAGCACACACGAAAAGTGACCAAACAATCTTTTCTTTAGGAAAATATAGTTTCTCAAGCGGTTAGCACAACCCCAGCAACTAAGCTAAGGGTTACATCGTATCCCTACCACACAGTGACACAATATATTGTAACAACATGTCTGAGAGGAGGGTGAAGAAGTCCCCAGGGAACCGGGGGGAAAACACCCCTCCTACTTTACCCTTAATACGGCCAGTTGAACAGGTAAACCTGTTAATATGTGAACACACCGTTCATTGTCATTACAGGCTGAGAAAAGAATTCATTCTTCACTCATGTCACTAAGCATAGCTTTATAGGTTAGTTTAACCCCCTTAGTTGTGAGTACACGGTACATGAACACACATGATGTTTCTCAACACAACAAACCAGATCATTTTCACATCTGTAACAAACAACCTGATTTGCATGGAGAAGCTAATACCAGTGACAAGACAATTCACACATAACTTGCGTCGTATCCTAAATGTAGTGCCGCAACACTCGTTTTGGAAAACATCGTTATTTACAAAACATTTAGAAGGGAAAGAAAGAAGAAGTGTTCAAGGTCTGGTCAGGACCTTTCCTACCGTGAGCGCAGATCAAGCGAACTGCAGTCTCTAACATGGCACCAATAGTAAACACAGCATTCCTGTGTTGTCGACATGGGCAGCGTCGCTGCTCCATCCCGCCGCTACGGTTCTCCTTGTTGACGCAGTCCTCGCCGGCCGGGCTCAGGGTAGGTTCGACTAACATCCTCTGTCAAAGATGACGTCGTAGTCAGAGTGTTTAAAGCATGTTATAGTCTCAGAACGTTCAACAGTGTAGCATTAAGCTAACGGCCGCTCTCGGCCAATAGCAGCAAGCTAACGTTTCCTAGCCTAGTGACACAACAGGCTAGCGCCCCAGCTAACAGCTGACTGGCTAACAGGTAGGCCACAACTAGCACGCAAGCTAAGCAGCTATCACCTGAACTTGTACACAACGATATAACAAGCCACACTCAGACAGGCCGCCGTTCTGAAACCCTCCTCACCTTTTAAGAGAGAAGAGAAACGAGATGTCAACACAGTTTACAACGGTGATTTTACCATACATCCGGCGGAGCCAGCACAAGTCCCATCTGGGCTGTAGCCGACTTGAACATGGATCTTCCGATAACGAACATCCATGCCCACATTTCCTCGTTTAGGGTATACTCTCATTTGCATATGAAAGATGGGGCCTATACGGTGACAGAGAAGTACCCACTCGTCCAGAGATCCTGGGATCACCAGTTACTGGTCGTGGCCCACCAGTTGCTATAATGGGCTTCAAACCAAGATCCTCCGCCGTCGCCTAAAAAGGCTGAACAAAGGACCCTAATCTGGGGCCGGTTTTCGTAAACATTGTCAGCTAGCCCCCATAGCACTAACAGACAAGTGGTGCTCGCAAGCAAACATTACTCACCAAACCTGGAACCCACCGCTTCTCACAACAGTCGGTGCGTCCTACAGTCCAGCTGTGTCGCTGGAGGGTTTTACCCCATCCAGCCGCAGCAAGGAGGACTGCAGTTGGGAGGCATGTAAGCGGCGTGAACTCCCAATACGAAAAAACCGGTGGAGGTGTAGAATGATCATCATCTTCCAGACACTCCAGTACGAAGACAATATCGCCGTATTTTCTCGAAAATAGTGAGAGAGAAAATAAAGATATGATGTCAACATATCCCTTGTTTTCCAACTTTCTCCTACTAACAACCTCGTCAAGTGGGGATCTACCGAAGGCACTTCCTTGTGGTGAAAGCGAAGAAGGAGGCGAGTATGTGGCCCCACCCCTGCTTATATAGGTAAGCTGATAGGGGTGTGGTCAGACGAATGTTGGGATGTAAAGGTACATTTGTGGAATTTTCATTCAGTGCACGTGCACGAGCGAGGTACAGTGCAGTAGTGATGCCGAGCGGAGCCATTACGATACAGAACTGTAAAGACTAGAGATGAACTGTTTATTTCTTTTGTACATAGGCTGTGCATATGTTTGTTTGTTTATTTGCTTATGTGTATGATTCTTAACTGTGTTTTTATTTAGTTATTGGTGTATATGTGTGTATGTATGTACAGTATATGTCTATATATTATATATATATGTATATATATATATGTATATTTGTACTCCTGTTGGGGCCTCTTGGAGGTTAAATAAATAAATAAGAAACTGATGATTTGGTCCTGTTAACTTTGAATTTTCTATGGGGACTGCCCAGATCCCTCTCATGGACATGGACCTCACTTTGAGAACCTCTAATGATTCTAGTTATTCAGTATTCATCTCTAATTACTCTAAAATTGTGTATTTCTGTGTTTACCCCCCCCCCCCCAGGCTGAAGCCCCCAATGTTTTCTAACCCTAAAAACGCCCCTGATACCCACCCTTAAAAAGGTTGCCCAGGAGGCAACCACTATAGACCATAGCCTCTGAAACACAAAAATATCCATTAATACAATATTACATAACTATACATGATTTAATGTACAACGTAAGCTGTTGTGTACAGTGGAGCTGAATGGCACTCAAAGCAAACCAAATAATACATTTTGAAAAACTCTTTCCAGAAATCACATCTTTCCAGGATAATAGATAGACCTTGTTGTGAGCAGTTTCATGTAAGAACAAAAATTCTAAAATGTAATTTGTTTTGGTGCTTTGAGCTCCATTGTATTGGAGTGACAGCAGACATCTCTATGGCAGATATCTAAGCGAATAACACCAAACAAACAATCTGGATGGACAGTACTCCGGGTAAGGAGGGGAAACTTTTTGGGGGGTGAACTGCCCCTTTAAGGCCCACCTCAGAAACAGCAGTGCCGAAACCAAAAGAAAGGAATGGAACAAAATTGGCTTGATGAATCCGCCTCGGAGCCAGAGGGTTGACTCAGGACGTGACTCTAACTTCAGCCCAACTCACTCTTCAAGTCCTGTTGTAAAGATATTTAATATTGTCTGCACACTAGATAATGCTCCCATGACGTCTACCACCATGTGAAGTGTCATGGTGGTACAGTATGCCAATAAATGTCCATGGGAGCATTATCTAGTGTGCAGACTCTATTTTTCCATCCAGTACCTACTGTAGTATTTATTGTTTTGGATGTGTGCTTTTGAAAACCTTTTGCAAGATATTTAATATTCACAATGATTTGATTGGCCTAGGGTGATTTTGTGAAGGTCTGGCAAGGGTGAGGCACTTTTATGACACAAGAGCTGAAGAGTTGGCTTTGCCTTTGCCGGCTGGATAACAATTATATTCTCTACTACTGTACATCTGTTAACGCCCTCTGGTGGTATGTGGGGACTGTTGTTATCGTCAGTGAATGAACTCCGTTTTGTATCCATTTTTCTGGCATTAGCTGCTGAGCCCTGTGTGTACAAACCCTCGTGATGCATGAAGAGACTGGCCCTATGCCCCTGGAAGCCCCTCTGATCCTCCAGCGCTGGGCTTGTGTGAGTGTGTGTTGAGGAGACAGGGTGACTCTGGTGCCATGCAGTGGTTGCTGGTGCGATTATGATAATCCTCCGGCACCTCCCAGCTTTCCTTAACCGGGCCCAGCCTGAGATGCCTCATTGGAGGTGACATCAAGCTCACCTCCTCCACAGCTGCCCTGTGTGGCCCCACTGTTATTGATACCAATATCCAGCATCTCTCATGTTGTGCAACCTCATCAAAGCTAGCCCACCTTCTGCAGTGCAGGCCCCATGTGTGGGGTCACATGTACAGTACTGTGCCTAGGGAACACAGGTTTAGCTGGGGTGGCTAGGATTAAATCCCACCCACAATACACAAGTATTTTATTTAAGTATTTGACCTCCTATATGACACCTTGAAGTGATGTCCATATCTAATCTATAGACATGACACACAAAAATCGAAATCACAATTACTCATTGCTTTGAGAAGATGACGACCAAAGGCTGCTTTTCTGTGAGAAACTCACTGTGGCTCCTCCTCCTTCTCAACATAAACTGAAACTGCCATTTTGGTTTGGGGGAGGGGCGGAGTGCAACTGATGTGAAGGAAGAGTGTGCTGCATTTACAACACAAGACAAAATTAGCAACACGACTTGCGGCACAATAATAGTTTTATCTCCGTTATCTTTTTTGTACTGTATGATCATTGTGAGGGCTGGGTGAACTCTGCGCGCTTCCCAACGGGGGGCGTGCCAAACTATCAGCTTCACACACCTGAGAGGAGTTTGCAATCAGCTCATCGGGAGAATACAAGTATTGCCGACTGCCTTCCACTCGTTGCCAGGTCGTTCTGTATCCTACCATCTACTGCCGTGTCTCCGGTGTGAGACGTCGTGCCATCTGTATCCTACCATCTACTGCCGCGTCTCCGGTGTGAGACGTCGTGCCGCTCCCTATTTTCCCCGGGGAGGATTCCTGTGCGTTTTCTCTCTTTTCGTAGATCCTCGTTTTTGGTGTGAGACGTTGTGTCGCTCCCTTGTTTCCCCCGGGGAGAATTCCTGTGCGCTCTCTCCCTTTCCGTGGACCCTCGTTTCTTTAGTTGCCCGTGATAAGGCATATTCTTTTATTGACCTTGAAATATGAGGAGAGGGTGTTAGCAATCAAATATTTATTACAGAGTGAATATTCAATATTACAGAGTATTTACACAAACAGCTGAGAGTGGACAGTTCTACTTAGCTTGGTGAGGGCAGAGCAGAAGTCTGTCCCCGGTCCGAATCACATTGTCATTTTTATAGTCAGCTGGTTGGTGTTCTGAGCGAATGAGGTGGCTTTCTTCCAAATTAGCATGAAGAAAGGTTCAGGGCTTTAAACAATGTCTATATAAGGTAAACAGTTGAAATGACAAGGGTCTAGAATTACATCTGTCTCCTGGTAGTTTCAGACAGCTGGGGTCATGGTGACACATAGGCCTGTTTTAATACCATATCATAATAACACATTTTAATGGTCACACATTTGTAGATATCTTATGGTTCTTACTAGAGCTGCCGCGGTATTGATGTTTTCCTTACCGCACACATTTGCAAAATATTTCCTACCGCCGCGGTTATTACCGCACACACACACACACACACAAAAAAAAAGTTTGAATGCATTTTTTTTGTAGTCTACTCTTTATAGCATATAGCCTGCCTCTAGTCTAAATGTCTATCTTTAGAGGATGACTTTGCAGCATGAATATTGTTTGGGATTCGGCATGCACGCATTCGTTATTAAAAGTGAAACACGGATTCGAAGTCTCCCCTCGGTGTCGCAAGCAGGGGTGGTAGCGGCGCGCCCGCCGGTTACCCCCCCGACCCTTTCTTCTTCTTATTATTATAACGTTACTACTTATGATTACAAAGGCATTCGATTTGTGGCATTGACGTTAGTATAGTTACACGTTCGTATTTACCGGACCATAGCAAGGCAAGCGTTACTCAATTAATATCTAAGATCCTTTCTTTGCTCAGAGCGTGCCGAGTTGTACCCATTCTGCGGTCTGTTAATAAAGTTTTCAATCAGACAAGTGTATAGAACGAAGGGCTTTTATTATAACATTTCGTTGCAGTAAAATCATTATGCCTCGTTCCCTGAGGAGCGACCGCGTCGGTAATCCACTCCGGTCTCCGGTGGGAGCTAACGTACTATTAGCCGTGTTGTGACTGAGCTCTGATCAATGGCTCATCTCTGGCAGCGTCACCCGGTGAGAGGGGCTGATGTTGTCTATCCATTTTTCCCCTCAATGGGGACCTATGTTTGTCAGGGTCAGGCGGTTTCCAACATCATGGGACTAACCCCCTCCTACGTACCAGTTACGCGGGTGTCGGGGTTAGTCAAAGGTATGAGGGAGGGCGTGCCTCGGCTTGATAGCCCGATGGCCGCTCTCCTCTGTCAGGATGTGGTGTGGGAGCCATTATGCAAGCCGGTCCTCCATGGAAGATCGGCTAGGCGATTGGCATATTGGGGTGACCAGTCATTTATCGCTGGTACACAATCGCTGGCTGCGGCGTCTAACATCGCCCACCTAGCTAGATTTGTATCAGGGATTATGATGGGCGGCATGGATCTGACCGAGGTAAAATGCGATCAGATCACCCAGGCGGCAGGAGCTGTCCTGCACCTTACCCAGGTGCTGGCCATAGCCATGGGGAAAGTGCGCGCCCTGGCCACCCTGAGCCAGCGCCATCTTTGGCTGGAGCAGGCCCGTGTGCCAGAGAAGAAGAGAGCCCCTCTTCTGATGGCCACCTTCTCCGATGCTGGTCTGTTCGGGAAGGCCCTGCGGTTGATGACCTCAACGTGCAGAGAGATGGCAGAGGAGAGATCCATTCTTCAACCCCATTTTCCGCCTCCCGTCCTTGCCGGTGGAGTCAGAAGGCTTCCACGACGTCGAGCTGCCTCCGTCGTCCCTACCACTGCCTCTACCGCCGCTGCTGGCCCTTCCAAGAAGGCCAGGAGAAGAGACGGCGCTTCTGCTACCACCGGCCCATCCACGACCGGAGGAGACGGTAGGGAACGTCGAGACCAGCAGACAGTTACCTACCGTCCCTCCGGGGCTCCTCGGGGTGGCAAGACTCGAGCGGCGCGAGGTGGCAGACGCCGCTGAGTGACTTTCTCCCTCTGTGTCCCCTCTCCTTTACACCCTCCCCGGCCCCTTTATGATTGTGTTTTTGTGCCAAAAAATATACAATAAAAAGTTCCCCGATATTTTTGGCCAAACAAACTGTGTGTTTCTTCAACAAATCATATGGTGGGGTTGCGTAAATATGAATCTGCACTTTTACGTTGTGAGATGAGTCGTGTTGTGTTACGAGATTAAGCAAGGTCTGCAACATACACTCAGTCGTAGGAGGTTCTATTAGCCTGACGCTCCACATGCAGGTAGAAACTGGTGGTATTCCGTTGCTTAAACAAAGTATATGTGTCCCATAATGCTGTTGTGTTAGTTGCAGTAATACTCGTACACACACGTTTCACGGCCTAGCCGTTACTCTCGGTCAGCGTTTTTGCTATGTACGACATAGTCAACGGGTGTAGGATTCACACGCATGCGACTTGTTTTGTTGTAAATCCTGTTCACATTTTGTGGGTAGCGGGCATTGTATTAGCTTACGCTATACATTCGCTTTTCTACCGGAGGTTTCAAAATGCTACAGTTGTTTTGGTGTGTAGGGAAAGAAGGGTTTTTTGTGAGGGGGTGTCGAATAAACCCCTCCTTCCCACTTGATTGGTTTAGGAGATTTTATCTCATTCTGCTGAGCCAGTCAGGGCCGAGCCGTTAGGACGTCTTGGCAGGGGGGGGGGGGGGGTTATCCTGCCGACTCCTATTACAAACAGGAGCTGTGGGCTGGGTTTCCCCCGTCATAGCGGTGTTGCTATGGCGACGCCTTCCATGAGTTTCAGAGTGTTGAGGTGTCGAGTTAGAGCGTAGGGCTTATGGGTCTGCTACGCTCGATTTATGTGTAAACTTGAGTCAGTTGGTCACGTGACTCACAGTTGGCATGTCTTTTTCATGACTACGACTCATGTGGGAAGGTTTTCTGGGAAGGTCCGGTCTTTACTTGACTGGATGTAAAAACATGTAAACGGTTTTTTACTCCCAGCTGTGCAGTTGGGTTCATACGGGTGATGCTTCTTCTTTATTATTATAAAGAGTTGGATGTGTCTATATGAATTGGAAATGGGGGTCCCTGATGGAAACAAGACTAACGTCTTTCTCAGGTTTGCCTCCCCTTAACAATTGTGTGTATTGAGCCGTACTGTGTTGTACCCTTTCTGCAATCTGTTGGTTAAAGTTTTCATTCATTCATTCATGGAGTTGGTTACATCCCGCCCCTCTTGTCGTTCCCCTGGGCGTCTTGGGGATTCAATAAGATGGTCTAAATAGCCTATTATTGATGTGGATATGCTCAACGCACACATAGTGCTAGCTCAGGATGTTCTGTTGGACATTAGGTAACTGACTGGCGCGCCTTGGTTGCTTGGGGTTAAAACAGCGTTTTTATAAAGCAATTGGGATGGGGGTTTTCCTCTTCCGACGACCTGTGTGGTTGTCGACGGGTTCTCGTTCATATCAGGGGATGATAACGGAATGGATCTGAACATATGTGGAAGGGTCTCACGCCCTGGGGGTGGGCCGCCGGGCGCGGTTCGCACCGAAACGTCTGAGTGGCGCCTTCTTTTTATGTTTAAGATCAACATGCATATCTGCCCCTTCTCCTGGAGTTGGCAGGTCGGCGTGGTTAGGGCACGGGACTGGTTCTGGTCACGCTGGTCCGGATCAGTTAAACCCGTTGTCCGCCGGGGATGCAGATCTGCTGTTCTGGTACCCTGAGGGACTTGGGCTTTTTTCAGGGGAAAAAATGCTAGGTCGGTCCGGGTGTCGCAGGGTTAAGCGCTATGGAACCCTTGTTGGGTACATTGTATTCTACACTGTCGTAATGGCTTACGGCCGTACCAACCTGTACACGCCCGATCTCGTCTGCTCTCGGCCGCCACGCAGGTTGGTCTTGGTTAGTACTTGGTTGGGTGACCTCCTGGGAATACCAAGTACGGGGTGTTGGGGCTGGTTTTCCATTTTTGCGCTCTTCTCTTACGCGTGGCGAAGAGAGGCCTGTTGGAGTGGTCTTTGACCTCCTCGGGGGATCCTGTGCTCCCCGTATCACCGGGCCCGGTCCGAAGTAATGTTTTCGTTGACCCGTAGGCCCGGGATAACCCTGTTGGAAACTGGAACACGGTTACTGCGGCAGTGCCGCAGGTGTGTTTTGGAGTTTTTTCCTGGGGGGTTATGGGACCAACCACCGCATAGGGTAACGACTGGGTGGTTGGTTCTCTGGTGTGTTGGGGCAGTGTCAACTCCCGGGTTAACCGGTTGAGGGTGCCCCTGCACGTTCATGACGTCTGCCAATTGTGTCAGCCTTCTCTGCCTCCACCCCTCTGGGTGGGGGTTTTTAAATGGAGGCTTGGTCATGCAACAACGCCAGCATGCGCGCCTTCCGCCGGGGCGGCTGTGTTCAGCTGTCCCCTCTGGCGCCTGTCTCGTCCGCAGTCTCCAGGCTCGGGTTAACAGCCTGTTGCCTGGTCTTTTCCCCGGTGCACTGCCTGCTTCCATTGGTTATCCTTTTTGTGTGCTTACGGCCAAGTTTCAAGTTTCAAGTTTCTTTAATAGTTGTCATACAGAAGTACAGAATACTTTTATACAAAATGCTTCTTACTGTTGCGCTCCAGAGACTGTGCAAGACAAGATAAGTATGAAATAAAATAACATAGTAAAATTAGAAGTAAAAAAAAAATGAGGTCACAGTGTTCAGTTTAGACATATGTACAATGTTCGATGCAGAATAGACGTAGTTACCATACAATATACAATACTGTGCAGTGTACTAATATACAATACTATATAGTGCAAGGCAGAAATGGAGAAATGGGACGAGGTGCAATTTAGGTACAATTCACAGTAGGTGTACGAGTTGTAGTGCAAATCCTTTATCAATAAATATAAAGTGTAGTGTGTTTGTGTGGTCTAAAGTGTGGAGAGTGGGTGCTGCAGTGTGTTGTTTGTTTGAGTGAGTGTGTGCGTGTGGGTGTGTGTGCTGTGTGCATTTGATGGTTGTTGCATAGTGATTATTGTTCGTTTAGCAGCCTGATGGCCTGGGGATAGAAGCTTCTTCTGAGTCTTTCTGTGCTCGCCTTAAGACTCCGGTATCGCTTGCCTGACCGCAGCAGTTCAAAGAGGCAGTTGTTCGGGTGGCTCGAGTCCTTAATAATTCTCTTAGCCTTCCCCTTGCACCGCTTGTTGTAAATGTTCTGGAGGGTGGGAAGCCCCCCTCCAATTGTGCGTTCGGCTGAACGTGTCACTCTTTGTAGTCTGCTACGGTCTTGTGCAGTGCTATTCCCAAACCAGGAGGTGATGTTGCCGGTCAGGATGCTCTCTATTGTACATGAGTAGAAGTTCCTAAGGATCTTCTGACTGACTTGGAACTTCCTTAGGCGCCTGAGGAAGTAGAGGCGTTGTCGTGCCTTCTTCACAACACTGTCAATGTGTGTGGTCCATGTCAAGTCCTCGGATATGTGGGCTCCGAGGTACTTGAAACTGTTCACTCTCTCAACCGGTGCCCCGTCGATGCTGAGGGGGCTGTAGTCCTTGACCCCCGACCTCCTGAAGTCCACAATCATCTCTTTTGTTTTGCTGACGTTCAGGGAGAGGCAGTTCTCCTGACACCACTGTGACAGGTTCTCTACCTCTTCCAGGTAGGCCCTTTCGTCGTTGGCAGAGATCAGGCCCACCACTACTGTGTCATCAGCAAATTTGATGATGGTGTTGTTGTTCCGCTGTGCTACGCAGTCATGTGTGTACAGGGAGTAGAGGAGGGGGCTCAGAACACAGCCCTGGGGGGCCCCTATGTTGAGCGTGATGGATGAGGAGGTGCAGTTGCCGGCTCCGGCTCTTACCACCTGGGGTCTGCCCGTCAGGAAGTCCAAGACCCACTGGCAGAGGTCATAGTTCAAGCCCAGGTCCCTGAGCTTGGCTATGAGTTTGGAGGGGACTATGGTATTGAATGCTGAGCTGGCCATGCTGACTGCTGGCCAGCTGAATGCTGAGCTGGCCATGCTGACATGCTGACATGCTGAATGCTGAGCAGGCCATGCTGACTGCCTGTTCTGCAGGGTCAGTGTGCCAGGCGGTGTACTATTGGGCTGACAGGGCCCGCTCGGCTGAGGGGCCTTTGTCCCAATACGCTGGCGATGTGGGGGGCGGGGTCACTAAGTGCCCACCTGGTGGGGTCTTGATGCTGGCATCATGGACTTCTCCGGGCCCCCGTTCCAGGGGATCCAGTCCCTTTGGTGGGTCTGGGTCTTCCTTCGCGCTCCGCTGCTACGGCCTTGCCACGGGGTTGGGTTTACCCTTGACCCCGTGATTCTGGGGGCAGTAACGAGGTTGTTCCCTCCGTTCGTTCCCGGGTGGCATGCGGGTTGTGCGTGTGTGTAGTCGTGGGGTCAAGCCACGGTCTGCTCACCCTGTGCGTTGAGTTGCTTGAGTGCCTCTTCGCACGGTCGGGTCCGTCGCCCTCCCGGGAAACCTCTAATAGGGGGGGTGCCCTCCATTAGGGGGGGTCGGGGGGGCTCGGCCCTCCCTGTTCTGATGGTTGTGGGGGGCCTTCAGCGGGGTGTATTTGTCGGCCGGTGGCTCCGCTCGGCCTCCCTATGTGCATGAGTGATGCCGAGCGGATCCACTAAATGATACAGAACGTTAGGTTATGACTATAACCAAGTTCTGTTAATTAGTGGTGCCGCTCGGCATCCGACGCCACTGCAGCCCTTGACCTCACCTGGTGGTGAAAGCTTGGGAAGGAGGAGAGCAGGTGACCACACACCTGCTTATGAAGGTAAGCTAACGAGGGGTGTGGTCAGACGAATACTGGTATTAAAGGTACATTTGTGGAATTTATTCAGTGCGCGTGCACGTACGCAAGGGAGTGCATGAGTGATGCCGAGCGTCACCACTAATTAACAGAACTTGGTTATAGTCATAACCTAACGTTAATCAGTCAGCAGCCTCCACTGATGTACAGTGACGAGTGAATCTGGTAGTTGTTTTATGACGTTAAAAACGTGAAATAACATATAACGTTACAGCGTACAGTTTCTAGTTAATCAGTCAGCAGCCTCCACTGATGTACAGTGACGCGTGAATCTGGTAGTTGTTTTATGACGTTAAAAACGCGAAATAACATTATATATTATATAACGTTACAATGTACAGTTTCTAGTTAATCAGTCAGCAGCCTCCACTGATGTACAGTGACGAGTGAATCGCGTAGTTGTTTTGATAAATGCGTTGTGTATTCGCGTGATTCGATTCGGACATAACATAACAGCTCCGCATTTCATTTCCGCAAGGGACCTCTGCCGCTCGCCTCTGCCTCTGCCGCCTCGCCTCTGCCGCTCACAGGAGCGGCAAAAGGGGGCGGGCTAGCGGTACGGCCTATCAGAGAAAAGCTGAACGCAAGTTGGTTGCCTTAAGTGTCCACGCCGCCCAATAACACATATATACGTGAATGGCCCCGAAAGTGTTAACGATAAGACAAAGAATAATAATAATAATAATAAGAGGGTAATCAAGAGGAAACGGGCACTTTGAGTGGGTAAGTTCAACATATTATAGAAACTGTTTTTGAGTTAATAAGTGAAATACCTAGCGGACTCAGTAAGATACAAGTAAGAATAGGGAAACAAATGGACTATGGATCTTTCAAG
The DNA here is from genome assembly GCF_963971535.1 of Notolepis coatsorum. Classification (NCBI taxonomy): domain Eukaryota; kingdom Metazoa; phylum Chordata; class Actinopteri; order Aulopiformes; family Paralepididae; genus Notolepis; species Notolepis coatsorum. Next base: position 108,775,444 of record NC_140165.1, read on the forward strand.
GGCCCCCTCTGTCGACAATGAGAGTGGGGTTTTCCCTTGCAGCCTTTAGTTTTAGGCTTGTGGAGGGTCAGAGAAGTGACCTCTACCTTGGTAGTCGAGTTGACGAGTACTTTTTTGTGTGCTATCGTTTGTTTGCTAGCGGAATTATCACATGCCACAACCTGAAATGCAAGAGGTAAAAATGTTATCCTTTAACGTCAATGGTTTACTTAACCCGATAAAAAGGAAGATATCAAAACAAAAAAAAGAGAGAATACAAATAGCATACCTACAAGAATCCCACCTTACCGATATCGAACATGCTAAACTGAACAAACTGGGATATAAACATGTATATTCATCCTCATATGGACCGGGGCACAGAAGGAGGGGTGGCCATATTAATCTCAAAAGTATAATAAATATTAATTAATAATATAAATATATATATTAATAATATACATTTAAATATAAATTAATAACATATTAATTTGCAGGGGGGATTTCAATGTACGTTTAAATCCTAAATTGAATGCCTCCAGTGGTAGCACAGAGTTAAGACGCATAATGAGGAAGCTAAAAGCATTAATGAAGGAATTGGGAATTATAGAGACAACTGTACCCAACCAGCAAGGACTACACACATTACTCATCCCCACACGCAGTATACTCGAGGATAGACTATTTCTTTACTTACAAGCAGTGGCGGCGCCAGAGAATTGGCATTGGGGGAGCTCTGGGGGGGCTGGATTGTTTATAGCAGGTGCTAATGAATTTTAATGCGACAAACAATAACAAACAAAATAACGGCTAATAGGCTACATCATTGAAAATGCACGTTACTAAATGTTTAGCGTTATACACCAATGCACGCACCTAATAACCCAATAAAGCTCGACATTATATCAGGGGTGGTAATCTGACGCTTGTGCGTAAAAGGTCGCTCAGTCAGTATGATTACAATTTAAAACAATGCTTGAAAGAAAAGTAACCAAAGAAAAGGTGTAATATTTAAGATTTTGTTTCTACAAAGGGTATAGCAACGAAATATATATATATATCAGATAATGACAAACCACAAGGACAACGAAAACATAGCCTATAATAATATGACTACATTTCTGACATGCACCATTCATTCACCACGGTAACAGCCACCATGAGAGCAGTAGTCAACTGGAATGGCGACCCTATACATTAAACTAGAAGAAGAAGACCCTACATTCCAGTGTGTGTGTGTGTGTCTGTGTCTGTGTCTGTGTGTGTGTGTGTGTGTGTGTGTGTGTGTGTGTGTGTGTGTGTGTGTGTGTGTGTGTGTGTGTGTGTGTGTGTGTGTGTGTTGTGTGTGTGTGTGTGTGTGTGTGTGTGTGTGTGTGTGTGTGTGTGTGTGTGTAATGACAACGATGTTGTCAGCGGGAGTTTGGTGCTGGATTTTGCGAGAGCATGCAGCTGCAGAGCCGCAGAGCCAGCAGTGTTTTCAGGTCCGGTCTGGGGACCGCTCAGCAGCGCCCCCCACCCAACAGCTGAATTGCCAATGGCTGAATTGGAGTATTGCACAGCATTGCAATACTCCAATTCAGCCATTGGCAATTCAGCTGTTGGGTGGGGGGCGCTGCTGAGCGGTCCCCAGACCGGACCTGAAAACACTGCTGGCTCTGCAGCTCTGCAGCTACATGCTCTCGCAAAATCCAGCAGTGCACCAAGTCGTTGGGAGGCGGATAATGTTGCCGTATCTCTCTGCCAAATTTCTCAGTTCTTCGCTTGATATAATTAATACAAATGTCCAATATAACGGAATTCGTAATGTATTTTATATATAAATAAAATAAAAAACATAACTGGGAGGGGGGGCTTAGAGGGGGCTAAGCCTTTTTCAGAGGGAGCTTAAGCCCCTGCTAGCCCCTCCCCCCCGCCGCCACTGCTTACAAGAAAGACTTACACAGAATAAGTAAATGTGACATAGGTCCGATCGCCCTCTCTGATCACAGCCCTATTTACATGTCGGTACAACTCAACAGAAAACCAAGGTCAACACTGTGGAGATTGAACTCAGATATCCTGAATAACCTAGGAACTAGAGAGTCCTTGAAGACGGAAATTGAAACATATTTAGAACTAAATGATAATGATGAGGTGGCACCGACTATGTGTGACAGATCTGATCGTAAGTGACTCCTCTGTGTTGTGTATTAAATGTCGATGCCCAGAGGGAGAGTCGAACACGGGTGGGTGACAACATAGACAGCTGCACTAAGAGGTGAATTCACTCCTGGGTAGCGTATCTATGTGTCTATTAACCCTGTTATGGGGAAGTGAGTTTAACTCGCAGCCCGCTTACTGCAACAGTCACTTCTCGACACACGCGTTTATCGTGACTGTGGATATTACTCACGGACCTCCGTTACACTCACCTCCCTAAACTCACATCACCTCAGGACATCCGGGTCACGCGGCACCAGTGTGACAGATCGTAAGTGACTCCTCTGCGTTATGTATTAAATGTCGATGCCCTGAGGGAGAGTTGAACACAGGTCTTCCACGCCGTGGGCGACAACATAGACAGCTGCACTAAGATGTGAATTCACTCCTGGGTACCGTATCTATGTGTCTATTAACCCTGTTATGGGGAAGTGAGTTTAACTCGCAGATATTACTCACGGACCTCCATTACATGCTCTGGGACGTGCTTAAAGCGGTACTACTCCTCACCTACAACATTTTAAATGGGCTTTCACCGCTCTATCTATCCGATCTCATCTCCCGATACTCGCCCGCTCGTGCTCTGCGCTCACAAAATGCGGGGCTTCTATCGATTCCTAGGGTTAAAAAGAAATCCGCCGGCCACAGAGCCTTTGTTTACCGCGCTCCCTACCTGTGGAACAAATGACCTGCCGTCGTCAGGGGCGCCTGCTCCGTCGAAGCTTTTAAATCCCTGCTTAAGACCCATCTTTTCTCTCTCTCCTTCAACCTACCCTGATCTCACCTGGTCGGGGACTGACCTTTAGATTAATCTGTCTAGTTTAGTTAGGATGTCTGTCAACATGGTTTGTGGTCCGTCAACATGGTTTCATTGCTGGGTTAATACTTCTATTCTATTCACATAATATGCTTACTTCATATCTATTCTATTCACATATATGCTTACCACTTGTATCTATTGCTATGCAGTGGCGGCCGGTGTGAACTACATTTGGGTGGTCGCGGGCATCTGACCAAGCTGACCAAGCGAATACTGACTCATAACATTACCAACGTTATGTCGAGTTAATTGATTCATACTACACTAGTACACGTATGATCATCAATCCAATAATGAACACATATATATAGGCCTATCTTGTCATTTTAAACAAGTTACCATTCATTCATTCAGCCATTATGCAATACCCACAGCGAAATGAACACGCTGTGTTGAGAGAGAGAGAGAGATAGAGAGAGAGAGAGAGAGAGAGAGAGAGAGAGAGAGAGAGAGAGAGAGAGAGAGAGCGAGAGAGAGAGAGAGAGAGAGAGAGAGAGAGAGAGAGAGAGACCGCATTAACTCATTAACTCACTGTTTAGTTGAAACGTGGTCCAGCCGGAGGGCTTGATAAAGTGTATAATGTCCACTGTCCCACAGTCCCAGACTGTTGTTGTCGATGTATATCCACTGTCCAGAGTGACTGCATCACAACGCAACAGCATCGAGTAACTAACGAACTAACTTCCTAACCAGAAACTGGCGTCGGCCAATCAGAGAGAGCGTCTCCGAGAAATGCGGCTACGGAAAATACTGGCGTCGGCCAATCAGAGAGCGTCTCAGAGAAATGCGGCTACGGAAAGTATCAACGCTGCTTGCTTAGATGATAATAGATCGCTTGGAAAAGCGCCCGGCTTCCATCATAATACATCATATTTCAACGCACAGCGCGTTACGCACTGATTGGCTGCGACGGATACAGCGATGAAACCAGTGCACACCCACTGTAAGCGCTATTGCGTCTAGCCCGAGAGAAATGTGGCTACGGAAAGAATAGACGCCTATTGCGTCTAGCCCGAGAGAAATGCGGCTACGGAAAGGAGTCACTTCCTGTTAATGAAAAAATTATTTATATTTGATATATTAACGTTATATTGTGCATTGGAAACACAAACATACTTAAAATGAGTAAATATTATTCATTTTAAACATGTTTATTTTATTTATAGGGCCCAAAAAAAATTCTTCTTCTTTTCACCAGGGAGGGCGGCGCTCTAGCGCCCCTATCGGCCAGCCGCCACTGTTGCTATGTCCGCCCACTACAATCACGCGAGCTGTCTAACGCCTCTCCCGTCCGCCTCTATACCTTCTACAACGACGCTCAGGTTCCGGGTTCCTCTGATTGGCCACGCCCACGTGACCCTAGGCTAGCCCGCCCCCTTCCTGCCGCGCCGCGCTTGCCGCGCCGCATTGCCGTACTCCCTCAGCTTCCGCGTATAACGAATCATTAAAAAAATATACCGTTAACTGGAATATGTTGTTTCTTTACACATATGTTGGATTATGTAATTGGTTTGTCATGACAAACCAATAAAAATTGCGAATTAACCGGTGGCCACAACAACACACAGTACTGGTGGTGGTGGAGGACCGGGGGGCTCCTCTCCCCCTGCCGCCCGAGACGCGGAGCCCCCCGGTCCTCCACCACCACCAGTACTGTGTGTTGTTGTGGCCACCGGTTAATTCACAATTTTTATTGGTTTGTCATGACAAACCAATTACATAATCCAACATATGTGTAAAGAAACAACATATTCCAGTTAACCAATTACATAATCCAACATATGTGTAAAGAAACAACATATTCCAGTTAACGGTATATTTTTTTAATGATTCGTTATACGCGGAAGCTGAGGGAGCGTGGCGCGGCAGGAAGGGGGCGGGCTAGCGTAGGGTCACGTGGGCGTCGTGGCCAATCAGAGGAACCCGGAACCTGAGCGCCGTTGTAGAAGGTATAGAGGCGTCCCGTCTCCCTGTCTCCCTGTGAGTTGCTGTCCCGGAGGCGTGTATGTCTTCTACAACGCTGTTCCAGTTCCGCGTTGCCGCTTTGCGCTCTGATTGGCCGAGCGCGCGCATGCGCCGCGACAAACCCCTCCTCTGTGCTGCGATAAGGCTTTCGCCAGCCGGGAGAGTAGGCGCCGCGAGCGGCATCGCTGCGCTCATCAACACCCCTCCGTGCTCCGGCTTTCAACAGCGGGGAGAGTATTATGGGGCTTATGCCGCGAGCAGTAACACAACAGTGAACACATAGTTAAGTACGACTGACAGATGCATTGCAACTATGTGTTCACTGTTGTGTTACTGCTTCTCGGCATAAGCCCATAATAAGACCGTCTCTGGCTTCGTCCAGCGGACACCATGGCGAGCTCAGCGATGCCGCTCGCGGCAGCATACTCTCCCCGCTGTTGAAAGCCTTATCGCAGCACGGAGGGTCGTGGACCCGCAACGCAGCCGCAAAGGCGGCAATGAAGCCCGAGTCGCGCGATTTTTTATTGGTTTGTCATGACAAACTAATTACATAATCCAATATATGTGTAAAGAAACAACATATTCCAGTTAACGATATATTTCTTTAATGATTGCTTACGGTATAAATTAGGTTAACTGGAGCTTAGTATTGCTGCCTGGCTGAGGGCCGCGTCGCGGCTCATGCGCATGCGCGCGCTCGGCCAATCAGAGCGCAAAACGGCAACGCAGAACTGGAACAGCGTTGTAGAAGGCATACACACGTCCCGGAGTGTTGACCGGAGTGTCGGACGTTCCGTGATGAAGACCGGGCGGATGCGACCCTCTCTGCGTGCCCTCCTGTAGATTCGCTATCAGCTCTATCTTTAATCTTTCAAAATGTTCAGTTGCTATTGCATGCACTCATCTGTGTTTCACTAATCACTACACACATGAGTGCATGCTTACCAACTGTCAGTCTGCAACACTACTATCACCGACATCTAAGAAGGGAGATCCCCCCTTGAATGGCCCTTCTAAGGTTTCTCTCCTCCACACTGCCTGTGGTGCATTTTTCCCTATTGTTAGGTTTTAGTGAGTTTTTTCTTACCTTCACGTGGGGTATGTCTGGGAGTGTTTGCATTCATTCATTTATTTGCATTTATTTAAAATTTGTTGGACCTTATGGTGTTCTTGTTTTGTTCTTGACTTATTGTTATGTTTCTTCTTGACAGCAGGGGGCGCACATTTTGTGCTTGAATGCCCACCATCCGCTTCAATGTTAACGTTAATATCGCCTAATCTATGTTTTAAATTATGGCTATGTGTCTAATCTGCCCGTCGCTTATCAATGACTCATTTCCAGTCAACATTGTCGAAGCGGATTGTTTTTTTATCGGTTCATTTCCGTTTTATAGCATTTTGAAAAGCCCTTGTTTTTTTTGTTTTTTTATACTTTATTGTGTCAAAGAAAGTCATTTTACATTTAGGTATAGTATGTGTACGGTACCCACATACATAACTCTACATATCCATACTTACATACGTACATACACACACACAAATGTACATACGCATATTTTAAATCTTGACACTTTTTTTTTTTTTTTTTTTTTAACCCATCACCCATACAAAAAACAAGAGACATAAACACAAACAAAGGGGTGAGCAGGGCCCCGTTCCATGTACGTGGTTCAACTAAGTCGATCAACATGTCCATTATCCAGCTTCAGTTAACCCGATGTTCAAAGCCGGGATTTTCCTGTTTCACAAAGGAGGATTCAGTCTCGTTAACTCAAGCCAGACTTGAGAGTCAGGCTCAAGTCAGGCTAGATGCGCGCTCCCGTTTTAGGTGGAAAGCCAGCACGTATCGATGGCAGAGACCCTGATTCTCAACGGCATTGATTGATTAATTGATTTAAGACTTTATTGACAGATTGCAATAGGCTCAATCGCCTCGCCGACAAGTTAAATGCGTTATCTATAGGCTAATTCTAAGTCCCTCATTACCTCAATCAATCAGATTATATTTCTTTAAACTTGCCTGCTGGATTGAATAATCAAATGAGATCTTGCTAGCGAAAATTATTAGTTAACTGTTATACAGAATTACGATACGGCTCTCTTACCCATTGATTGATGTATAGTCAATCTTTTACTTATCTTCTCTGTGGTGTAACGGGTTCTTCTTTTGACTTTCACACGGACGACCGGGGTTCAAGGCCCTAGTCTTTTCCTTCTTTTTGCAATATAGGAATAATTCAATTTGGTGCACGTTGAGAGCTATATAAAGAATGACATCCTCAATGCATGTAGATTTATAATATTTTAACTTAAAACCAGGCTACTTTGGCGTATAATCATTAATATTATATTCAAAAGAATCATATTGGAAACACGGGGATTTGAACCCCGGTCGCTGAACTGGCAGGGATGAGCACTACCGCTGGGCCACTGGGCCAGATGGGATAAATTCATTGTTTATACATTAATGAACGAGAGACCCGTGTTTAGAATATCCGTTGTTTTGAATGAAGTTTATCTCTTTATCCTCATAATGTGACGTCAACGGCTCATTCAATTTCTCAAATCCGTCAAACAGCGCATCTCATCAGACATCTTAATCCCAGTTACAATTAAAATAACCACATCATGTGTACATCGCACGAGCGAGCGCCACCGTCGCCACGGTATATATAACGTGCATTATTTAGGACAAAGTGAATTTAATATCAGCATTTTGGGTCTATTTTACATTTCAAAAGCCCCCTCTGGAAGAATGGAGCACAAAAACGTAATTCAGAATGGTATAATGCAGATCGTAGACTGTGGGAATAGTTTCAGGAAACGGGCTGTCACTTCTTTGCGGGGGCGTGGCGATAGTTCAGGCTAACTTGAACTTGAACTCTGCTTTCGAGCAGGCTCAAACTTTTGGATATGTTGTCATGGTGATTTGGGAAATCCAGGTACATGAAATCGGAAAGTCAGGCTAACACAGTTAGCCTGATAAAGTTATCCGGCTAACTCGGTTATCCCGGTACATGGAACGGGGCCCAGCAGTATAGATCCTGGACTGGTATACATCTAATATCCATCCCTACTCGTCCCCACATACATATACAAGAAAAATAACAACAACAGTGATAATAGCAAATAAATTAAAAATGAAATAATAGAAGAAAAAAAAAAGAAAAAAAATATAATAATAATAATAATAATAATAATAATAATAATAATAATAATAATAATAATAATAATAATAATAATAATAATAATAATAATAATAATAATAATAATAATAATAATAATAATAATAATAATAATAATAATAATAATAATAATAATAATAATAATAATAATAATAATAATAATAATAATAATAATAATAATAAGTAAAAAGGCTTTAATTTTCATTGTAGGTGTAGCTGTAGGCCTAAGGGGTGCTCCCCAACAATTGAGCAGTAGATCGAGACTTCACTGTTTCATGTTACTTAAAATCTCCCTCAAAGACTGATCTGTCTGTCATCTAGTACCCCTCCATAGTTTAAAGAGACCCCATCTTTTTCCCAGCATATTTTCATTCTTATTAATTTTGTAGGTTACCTTTTCCATACTATATATGTCCTCTACAGTTTCTAACCATTTGTTTACTTTTGGGGGTTCAAGTTTTTTCCAAGCTCTGGTTATTTGTTTAAGTGCTGCAGCTCTCAAAATAAAATAAAAGGTATAATTCTTCTTTTTGTAGGTTTTTGGGGCGTGTTCCTAAGAGTATATCATGTTTTTCTATACCCACTTTCTCGAACATCTGTTCCATTATGTCTAAAATATCTGACCAGTAGATTTGTATTTTTTTTCATGTGAAGAAAATATGTGTATGGTCAGCATTCTTCTCTTCTCTGATTTTTCTTTTCATCTTTGACAGTGAATAAAACCATGATAATAATGACCAAACTTAAAAAACTGCCACTGAGCTCATTCAGTACCCTCTTGAGATCATGTGTACAAAAGATCTAAGGAAATTAATAAAGGGAAGATGATAAAACTGAAGGTTCTGTATATACAGTACTGAATTCTCCCATCCGGACCAATGCAATTTGAAATATTATTATAGAATATAGAATATATGCTTATACATTACCTTATTATAGCCAATTCGCACATTTATATATATATACATATAGTATCTTTCAAATGGCCGAGTTCAATTTGGATATAGTATCACCAGGCGTGCATAATAACAGATACTGATATTTACTGTAATCGACTGTACTATTTTATTTCCCCCACAGTGTAACCATTTTGAAACTAATTTCAGATCTAATTCTTCCTACATGGTAACAATAGTGTGGAGAAACTGACTGCGTTTCAATATTTGTCAAAAACTTTACCTTTTGTAGCTTATTATCGCGAATCATAACAATTATTGATATGATTCATTCAGAACGCTGAACTTTGAACCACCATAGTATGTGACAGGAAGCGTAGATCGGAGAAATTTCAACGCTGGCCGATAGCTAGCGATCTCCTCTACAAAAAAAAACTACAATTCCCATGGTTCAACATTTCCATTTCCGGTTCCGGGTCAGAATAGACGATCGCAAATAGAAAACTTAAAATGATTATAAGTACACTTTTAACCTATTGCTAAACTATTGCCAACCTAACGTTTTACATTCTACATGCATTTGTGACATAGTAGTGATGTTAATACTTGAAAACGGTTGATTTTAAAATCACAAATTATTTTCATCATTGATAAAAATATGCCTATATGATAATAATGTCAAAAGGGGTCTGTACCGACCCCGTCGAGTGGAACAGCAGATCATTTCTTGTTCCTTAATTTTATTTATTTTACATATTTCCCTCCAGATTTTAAATGTGTTATATATAGAATAATTGTGTATTTTGATCTGTGCTTTTTTATATCTAGAGAAGATCAATGTGCTGAGTGATTCCACTAGATTCAACTCAATTGACTTCCATTTGGGTCTCATGTCCTTTTTCATCCATATTAGAATCGGTTTGACCTGTGCTGCGTAATAATAATTAATTAAATTAGGTAATGCAAGTCCCCCTCCTTCTTTTTTTTGTTGCAGGATTTTGAGTTTGACTCTAGGCTTCTTTTCATCCCATATACATTTTCTCAACAGCCCCTCCCAAACATTGAAACATTTAGGTGTTATGTATAATGGCATGTTTTGGAATAAAAATAGAAAACGTGGCAAGATGTTCATTTTAATAATATTAATTTTTTCAAATAAAGTGAGAGGTACAATTTTCCACCTATTCAGATCTTCCTTTACAGAGTTCTCCAAACGTCCATAATTACACTGATGTAGATGTAGATGGTCTAGGTTATTAGGTATAGTTATTCCCAGATATCTCACTTTGTTCCGGTCCCATTTAAAGTTAAACTGTTTTTTGAAGTCTTTCTCCAAGTGGTCACCTACTTCCATAGCTTCAGTTTTATTTAAATTAAGCTTATATCCAGACAGAAACCCATAGTTTGTAATTTCATCAAGTAACTCTGGTAGTGAAATATATATATCTGTAAGATACACTATGATGTCATCTGCGTACAGTGCTAGTTTATGTTCATCTTCCTTTATTGTGAGACCTTTTATCCTCATATTTTTCCTTATGCTTTCGGCTAAGGGTTCTATGCATAAAGCAAATATTTGGGGTGATAATGGGTCCCCTTGTCTTGTCCAGGGGCGGGGCTAGGGGGTGGCTACTTGGGCTCAAGCCCCGAATGTTTTCTGAAAAGCCCCGAATCTATTTAAAAAGATTTTTTTTTTTTTTTTTTGACAATTAAAGTTACATGAAAATATGTTTGCACCAGATTTAGCAGAAGCTAATTTCCATCTGTAGTCTATCCAGCTGCTAACTGTATTTGAGTGAGTTAAGTCTTGGTGTTATGGTAGACTCAGACCTAAGCTTTAAATCACAATCAACAAATTGACAAAAACATAATTCTTCCACCTTAGAAACATAGCTTTTGAGATCTCAGACCCATCCCCAGTGATAACACAGGCTGCCGGCATGTCTTTATGAATGGAAATATCGAATAAAAGAAACAACGATGAAAACCCGACTATACTCTGGTTTTCGGGGTCCTGGCGCTCAACGTTCGGCGAGTTAACCCTAGATCTTAGATCCTAATATGAAAAACGATGTGATTTAATGTTCTATGTCTTACCTTGACTTTGTCTATTTTACTGCTATCTATTTTATGCTTTATGTCTGCACTTTATGCATTGCTCTTGATCTGCCAATGTTGTGCTCATTTTATGCCTGTCTTTTTGTACTGCTGTGAAGTACTTTGAGCTGCAATTCTTGTATGAAAGGTGCTATACAAACACAGTGTATTATTATTATTATTATTATTATTATTATTATTATTATTATTATTATTATTATTATTATTATTATTATTATTATTATTATTATTATTATTATTATTATTATTATTATTATTATAAATTATTATAGTTTGCTTCATTAATTAAAGGGTGTGAATTTAAGTGTTCTCTAGTGCCTTTTGTCTGCTTTAAGGTGGTGGTGTAAGTTAAAGGTTGTGGTGTCAAAGTAAAAAAAATCCGTGCCCGCTATCGCGGGCACCTATCTGGGCTAAGCCCCGGATCTCCTACAATCCTAAATCCGCCCCTGGTCTTGTCCCCCTTTTTAAAATAAAGTTCATAGAGAGTGTCCCATTCACTCTTACTCTTGCGTTAGGTTCTTTATATATTCCCTTAATCAATTTAATAAAAGTTTGGTGGAAGCCAAAATGATCCAAATATGAAGGGCCATGACACCCGATCAAAGGCTTTTTCAGCATCTAATGTCAATGTCAGCATTTGTTGCTTTGTTTGTACTGCATAATCAATTATGTTAAGAGTACGCCGCACATTGTCGCTTAAGAGACGATCTTTAACTAATCCTGTTTGGTCCAAGTTAATTAACTTGGAAAAAACTTTTTTGAAAAGCCCTCATTTTCAAGAAAAAAAATAGATTCTCTGATAAACGCCCTGTGCTGTAATATTCTAGAATGTTGTAATTTTTCGGCCTATTTATGAATCGTTTTCAAATAACCGCTAGACCATCGATAGTATGTGTACGCATGCACACTGGTGCCGCGTGCTGAAAATCGATTCTCCTAGTTCCTGACCGCTCGCACAGTCAAACAGCCTGGGGGACACATAGGGGAAAAGCTTATATCTCCGTGAAAATAGGTCTGATCATCCCAAGACTGGTAAAATAGATTCCTTACCTGAGATCAGATGGTATCCAAATGGATTATTCCAATTCCTGATCGCCATTCCAAAAATCAATCCTTTTATCCTTCTTTTCACCTGGCAGCGCGGATTCTCACTGAGAGGGCGTAGCGTGTGGAAGGATCACACTATCCTACTTAGATCCTATCCGCGCTTAGCAGGCGCCCCGACCGAACTGTAGGAGTCGCTGTTTACAACGACCCGGACCCACCCCACCAGCTTCTCCCACCCTCTAATACTGCCAATTGTATTAGTGTGAACGGCCAGCCAAGCTGGTGACAACCCCGGAGCTGTGAGCTGGATTCGAACAGGCGAATCCTAGCGTCTCCGGGGTTGGTGACGAACGCAATCTCCGCTACGCCACCTGACCGCCCCGCCATTACGTCACTTTTAAAGAAACTTAGAGGACAAAGACTACACAACCTGGAAACCAAATTAAAACACCTACAAAGACAACATAGCCACAATTTAAACGGGGAGTGAAACAAGATATGAAAGACATAAAGAACGAGATAAATTAAATAGGCAATCTGGAAATACAAAAAAAGCTCCTATTCACAAAACAACGATACTATGAGGTGGGTGGGAAATAACTGAAACTGCTATCATATAGATTAAGGAAACAAGCAGATAATGCAATATATAAAATAAGGAACCCCGTTTCGGGAACAATTGAATGTAGACTAGATCAAATTCAACAGAACTTTGAACATTTCTATAAGACACTGTATTCCCAACCAAAACTTCCAGATTGAGACATTCCTCTCCACTCTCGATTTACCCAAAGTCAGTCGAAGAAAATAAAGACTTGATAACCGAAATAACAATAGAGGATTTACACGCTGCAATCTCTAGACTAAAAGCAAATAAATCCCAAACAGATGGATTCACCGCCGAATGGTATAAAACATTTAGAGAACAATTGACCCCAACACTACTGAAGGCATTCAATTTGGTACTAGAAAAAAAGGAAATCCCCCCTCCTGGAGAAGCAATCATTTCAGTCATCCCGAAGGAAGGGAAAGACCAACTAGACTGTGGTAGTTATCGGCCCGTAAGTGTGTTAAACTTGGAATATAAATAGTTTACATCTAGATCCTACCCGACCTCATTCATCTGGATCAGACAGGCTTCATTAGACAGAGGCAGACACAAGACAACATTATCCGACATATCACCCAAAATGGAATAGAGGCAGCCCTAATAAGTTTGGATGCAGAGAAAGCAATCGCTTCGGTAAGGTGATCCTTCTTATATAAAGGTACTAGGGAAATTTGGCTTTCATGAGTCAACAACCTTTCAAGCACTATACGACAACCCATCCGCAAGGATCAAAATGAACGGGGACCTAGAGTCCTTCAGCCTAGAATGTGGGACTAACCAGGGTTGCCCGGCTTCTCCAGGACCGTTTGCCCTTTTTATAGAACCTTTGAGCCAATGGATAAGACAAAATGTTGACAAAGGGAGTGGGCTTGGCAGACGGAGAACATAAACTCAGTATTTTCGCTGACGATATCATGGTGTACCTAACTCAACCCACACAGACAATCCCAAAACGAATGAACTTACTAGAAGAATACGAGACACTTTCAGGTTATAAATTAAATATCCAGAAGACTCAAATACTTACATTTAACTACAATCCCCCCAACCATATTAGAGTGAAATTTAAATTGAAATGGGAAGTAGTCATTAAATTACCTGAGAGTTAACCTGCCAAGGGATGTCTTGAGATTGTTTGATCTCAACTACGGCCCTTTGAATGTAAAACTAAAGTCAGACATAAGATGGAGCCTCATCCCCTTTTTAAATTTAAGCTCCAGGGTGGACTCAATTAAGATGAACATCCTACCAAGATTGTTATACCCATTTCAGACCCTCCCAGTGGAGATACCCACTAAGCAATTCATGGAGCGGGATAGATTAATATAGAGATATCCATGAAAAAATAAACAGAATCAGATATTGAATGTGAAATGATATTCAACTAGCAGCAATAGTGGCATATAGTGAATTAATATGCATGACAAAGAAAAACAATCCCTGGATTAACGTAGCACTGAGAATTTGGCAGGACGCAATAAAGCTGTGTGGAGTGAGGGGATCTCGGCTCAGAATGTTGAGATGTGCATACGATTCTGACTTCCCTCCCAACAAAACGGATGAGAGATTAAAAGGGTGGATAGAAAAGGCCAGGGCCTTACAAATTATTTCTCATTCGTCCACAAAGGGGTGTTCCAGAGCTTTGAATGTCTACAGAGAATACACTGATTGGAACAAAACGATTTCTTTATAGATACCTTCAGGTACGACATTTCAACCAACATTTAGGGGAGAAATAGAAACACCATATTGGCAATAGATTCACTGGAACCTAGAAGCCAGACATCCCCTTTGAATTCGACACCTTATACCTAGGAAACATCCCCTTTTGAAAATGGGATTTTAATGATAAGAAATTGATTATGATGCTTCTGATTGCAAGCAAGAAAGCCATCACAAGATGGTGGTTAAAACCATAGGCACCCAGGGCCATAGTATATGATTGGATAGATGCAATTCATGACATACATACATACATACTGCATCACCGAGCACAGAGTGACAGTTACCATCTTCCTGGACTTTTACTTTTGAAACAACACTGTGCAATATTACACTTACTGTAGACTTCTGTATATTTTATTCTATTCTTGGCAATTTGTTTGTTTTCTTATTTGTGACTTTGTTCCGTAAATGTTTAATGTGAGCAATTTGTAGTGTCAAATTTCCCTCTGGATAATTAAAGTATTTCTATTCTAGAATGGAAAAGATGTCACTCAATTAGAATCCAACTGGAAATATTCTACCGATTTGGACAGAATATGTCAAACATGAAAAGTCAGATTTTAGTTTGTTAAAAGAATAGGAGAAATTTACTTTTTACACGATAACCTAAGAATTCTATACTTACCGCTGTGATACAAGAATAATTTATTTTATTCTCAAACCCAAAAACAAAAAACCTTGGGTCAAAGGAAAGGAATCGAAGGACATTCTCATATTCCACTAACAAGGAAAGAATTGATGAACATTCTCACTCCTCACATACGAGAAGGAAGTGAAGAAAAAAAGGACTGCTTTATTATTTTAAAAACAAATGCATTACAGTTTTAAAACCAGAGACAGTGGACAGACTTTACTTTAAGTTGCAACTTAAAGTAATGGCTTTGCTTGTCCAAATGACAATACTGACCAAATTGAGATTTATCTCTCGTGTCCATTTATTTTGTTTGCTTTCTAGGTCGGTATAAAAGGACTGCTTTATTATTTTAAAAACAAATACATTTAAAAAAAGGATAAAGATAAAAATACAATTTTAAAATACAGTTTTAAAATATCAATACATACATAATACAGTTTTAAAATATCAATACATTTGAACAATATAAAATATATTAACTAAATATCATCATCCTGTGGGCTGAAGGTGGCAGAGAGGGACTGCAGGGCGGAGTAGACTGTCTCGCTCCGCCATGACAGTCTGGAGACGGGGCAGCTGCAGGCCAGAGGAGGTCAGAGACGCTCCCATCCCCTTGGGGAGGCCGCCGATGACATCATTGATGGTCTTGGCGGAGGAACAGATGGTCTCTCTGTAGGTGTGGAGGTCGGAGTGCCTGCCTTTGCCTGGGGAGGGTGGGATGAGAGATGAGAAATGAGACGGGTCAGTTTTACCCCACAGGCTCTTTGTGGTGTTGGGGGTGGCAGGCTGGAAACAGGCTACAAGTCAAGCAGTCTCTTATGAAAATGTATCATGGTATTTCCCCAAAAAGTTTGATGGTATTTCCCCCCAAAAAAGTATGATAGCATTTCCAAAAAGAATTATGATGGTATTTCCAAAAATAAGTATGGTGGTATTTCTGATTATTTAGTCACTGCCATCATGGTAGGGGCCAACGAATTATGGAAATACCATCAGTACCTATAATGGTTGAAGGTGGATTATACCATGGAATTATTAGAGCACAAACTTGGTACCATGACGATACATGATTTACCATGGCAATGTATTCATACAATGCCCAGTACCATGGTAACACACCGCAACCAAACCATGCTACTTTCTTGTAAGGGGTGGAAAGGACGTAAAGACGACACATTATGGAATGTGCTTTTGTATAGGTTTTGGTTAACGTTTGGTAAGATGACACATTATGGAATGTGCTTTTGTATATGTTTTGGTTAACGTTTGGTTTGGGAAATCCATTTATGGTGGGCCGGTTTGATATTGTGGTAGCCACAAATAAACCTATGTATGCAAAACACTGCAGTCATCATCCTGTTGTACAGGACCCACCGTTTCAATGCCCTCTTCTCCAATCTCTAATTTTAGGATCAGATCATCTTCCCGTATCTCTTATTTTAGGATCAGATAATTGTATCTCTTATTTTAGGATCAGATAATTCTCTCATTTCAACTTTTAGAGGCTGCGCAAGGATCTTGTTTCACATCCACAGCGAGGAATGCATCAGATTCATGATGTTACATATAGAATTAAATTCAATATAAATGCCAGAGACGGCGCAATAACAATAACTACTGCCAGATCTTGTGGACGCAATGACAACATAGTATCAGGTCAAGAGTCCTGAATTTTTTTTTTTGACATAAACATTTCTATAATATCAGTGAAGTGGCAGAAGCTAATGAAGACTGGAGGCTGGGAGCAGAGCCAGCAGGTTACCTCTCAGAGCGCAGGAGATGGAGTCATGCAGCTGTCGGACAGCCTGGTTGAGCTGCAACAGCTTGGCTGCAGTGTTCTTTGAGCTGCATAATTGCCGCTCGGCCTCCTCCTCTCCAACCTTCTCTGGACTGGCCTCCCTCTCCTGTATAAATGCATTATGAAACGCAAACAAAGCAGAGTTTAGTGTACGCTCACGGACAATGCACACATACAGATGTCCCGTGCTCACATCCAGTTACTGCAAATGTGTTCAGGTGCGAGTATCCGTTTGTGTGCATGAGGTCACTTCCTATGACTTGACCTAGTGGACACGTTACGGTCTTTGGTATAAATGAAAAAGGAATTACATTCATTCATTAAAAAAAAAAAAAAAAAAAAAGTTTAACTAAGGGCCCGTGTCGACCGGGGACGTTTTATGAGTCGTCAGCTTGTCATTCATTTCTATGCTAGAGACGCGACAGGCGTGCTCCTTTTCCAGCGCCGCGCCTCGCGTTTTAGCGCTCTCGGCGGCCAGCGTTTTTGGGCGGAGCGCTCCCAGCGCCTAAAGTTGAAACTAGTTCAACTTTGAGAGGAGCGGCGGTCATCAAGGTAACTTTTTTCAACCGACCAATCAACATCGAGCAAGTGGCGGAGCCGCGGCAGTCGTGAGACTCAGGAAAACGCTCTGAGCATGCATATTTTTGCTTTTCAATGCGGTCCGCCTTGAAAAAAACGTCCCCGGTGGACACAAAGCCTAACTAATTTCAATTCAAAATTCATACAGAAGTCATTTGCTTTTTTTTGACCTAGAGGCCTCTGGGAAGTGTATTTTTGAATAATGGCCGACTTTTGCGATCACAACAGAAAAACGAAAACTAAAATCGAACTAATAACACTTTAATATCGTGATATCATATTTAGGCCATATCGCCCAGCCCTACATCTGACCCCCGGCCGTTGGGGGGCGCACTCTGCAAAAGAATGTTGACGTTATCCAGGTAAAAAGTTAACTTCATTCAAGCGAGGCATTGCAATCCTTGACATAAATCATTTGATGTATAATTAAATCAAAGGAAATGCGTTTGTTTTGGCAAAATTCTTCTGCTCCGTGACAATAAATAAATGATGATATGCAATTTAAAACCAAAAATAAGGCCTCAGTATGAGTTTAAGACTTGAACATGGTCATGTTTGTTGAATAAAAAAAAAAAAGTTTAAAAAAAATCTTTGGAAAATCACGTGATCGGATCGGGACATCCCTACCCGACTGCTTTGTTGTTGTTGAATCAAGTCAAATCCTAGGTAAGCGTGTATTGTGCGTGTGAACTGACAACGTCAGACAAAGAAAAAGAAAAAATAAGAAAACTGTACTCGGTAGTACCGACATGATTCGGTCGATAGTATAGTATATTGTATGGTAACTCAGTTACTTCTATTCTGCATCGAACATTGTACATATGTATATACTGAACACTGTCTACGTACGTGACTTCTATTTTTACATGCTATACTATTTTATTTCACACTTATCTTTTGTCTAGCACAGTCTCTGGAGCGTAACAGAAAGACGCATTTTGTATAAAAGTATTCTGTACTTCTGTATGACAACTATTAAAGAAACTTGAACGTGACAGTAATACAGAAAGAAATGTATTAACATCCAAGACAATTTATATAAAAACTCTTGGGTGCCTAAGACTTGTGCACAGTACTGTTTTCTATCCACATTAGCCAAAAATACACGCACACTAACTACTGGAGAAAATAATAATCATGTAACCGAGGAATGGTCCGCCTATACTTTTAATATAAAATCACTGGAGACTTGATAGCTTAGACTTATGATTTTTACTATCAGCAATGTTATAACATACTACTGGTAAACGAAACACTGTAAAGGTGTGTGCATCATCATCATATATATATACACTTTTTTTTTTAATTGCATGAAACATTATGAAGTATTCCCTTATGCCGCTTTTCCACGGTACCTACTCGGCTCGGTAGTACCCCCTATAGATTAGATAGATATAAAGACTGTACCCCCCCCCCCCCCCCCCGTCAGTGTAGCTGGGGCGCCGTGACGTCATCTTCAACGTGACACACGGAGGATTTCGACGCTAGCTATCAAGCTACTGTATGAATCCAGTGCCTTATTAGCTCAATTACGCTAGCTGCAATGCTAACAGTTAGAACGCGAGGCTACTACCAGTTCATCCACCTCGGCGCCTCCATTGACGTTTCTGAATAAAACATGTAGGGCTAACGTTTAAACTCTCAAAGCTCTCTCCACTTCTCACTCTCGTATCCCCGGCTGTCTCCTCAAAACAAACCTGTGGCGCCGCCTCTCAGTCTCTGGGTGTGTGTGCATGTGTGTAAGTTGGGGCGAGTGTGCATTTCTTTTCTTTGAGAGGCAGAGACGGAGAGAGTAAAGGCAAGCGCTGCGCCAAAGTAAGTCATCTCAACCGCGGCAGCTTATAAACTGATGTGAGGGATTGTGAGAAACATCACAATGTCCGCGATACGTTTAAAAAGTGTATAGTTTATGAACTGTACCCGATATTTATTTAATAGTCATATCGCCCACCCCTAGTTCTCACTACACTACTTTTTGGGCAATCGTGCTCGGAAACAGCCCCGGATGCCTAGTGTGAAAGCACCCTAAAAGTACAGTCACTCTAAGGACTATAATGTTTTTTTTTATAACTTAATTTCTTTCCAGCTCAAGGCTGGATGCCCCTCTAGCTCATGGAATGAACTCCAACAGATTGTCCCCCCTGTTGCAGTTTAAAACCTTGATCTCTAACCATTGGCAATCAAGTTGTACGTGTTTTAATTAGTTTTTAGATCCTTGATCTTTGCCTCATCTTGTCGTCTTATAGTTATGATTTTATATGCTTTTGTTTATTTATGCATGTACACTCAACATGCCTTTAGAGTTTAAATAAAGTTTTGAAATGAAAGCCTGGGCGCGTCTATTCGAAAGGCAACCGGTTCATGCGTTTTGCTAATCTGATTGGCCACTGACGTTTCTGGTCATGTGACATGTGCGCCCAATCGCGTGATGCGCCCATTTCCACCTCGACCAGCAGCAAACTACCTAACGCCTAGTTTATCACTGGTTAAGCTTAGGAGACTCTTTCGACGTTGGTTAAGGTTAGAGTTTGGAATCAGGGCTGGCGTTCTATCGCCATGCTCTAAGACAAACTCTAACCTTAACCAACTTCGAAAGAGTGCCTAAGCTTAACCGGCGAAAGAACTTGCCGTCACACGATTGGTGCGACCAGCAGTGGCCAATCAGAGTGCAAAACGCGAACGCGGAAGCATGAACCGGTTGCCTTTCGAATAGACGCAGCCTGGGCCAGTGTCTTCATACCTGTAGAGGCTGCTGCACTGCCTCTAGTGGCGGGAGGTCTGAGAGTCATTATGGATCTCCGAATGTCTGATGGAATGCCACTGGCCAGAGGTTTTCTTGTGACAGCAGGCAGCTTTAATCCTACAGTGGGAATACAGGGAAAGACCAGGAGTATGGAGTCAGTTTGTCTCACGTTCTCCCTCTCACGATTTGGGACAGACAGGATCCTACCTGGAATTGAAGTGGTGCTGGGGGTCGGTGCTGCCGGGGCCATTGAAGTGGTGCTGGTGGTCGGTGCTGCCGGGGCCTTTCAAAGACAGAAGCCAAAATCCTCAATTTTTAGCAAATCAATGCAGTTGAATAGTCACCTTAGGATCGATGCAATGCGATGCATTGTTACACCCTATACAATATACAAAACTAAAATGTACAAAATGCAAAAATGAGGTTGAGGGGTAGTGCAAATCTGAGACATGCTCCTTAACCTCTTAATTGGCACCGACTCTGCCCCGGGACGTTTTGAGGACGATTTGCCCACCGGCGACCTCTAGCGGCTCGGTGTGCATATTTTTATATACAATATATAGCTAATTCAATCCCTATTTGTTGCCTGTCGATTGCCGTTTCAGTAGGGGTGGGAATCACCAGTTTCATCACGATACGATATCGATTCTTTGGACAACGATACGATATTTGCCGATATCACAAAGTCTGCCACGATACGATACGATTCAATTCAGGTGCCTGCGATCGATATGAGGCGATATTATGTGCCCATTTAACACAATCAGTCACATTTAGATCAACTAAAAAAAGGCTACGGAAATATCAATTGATGTATTTATTTTTGAGCTCTTCCAGACATTTAAATGAAAAACAATCTATTGTTTTTAATACAAATAGACCTCCTGTTCACTTTTGTTTTTATATATTGAGCTTTAACACACACACACACACAGACACACACAGTCCCCCACAGCCCCCACCCCTCCTCCTTCCAAGTCCCCTCTCTCCTCTCCTGTTCTCTCTCACGGTTACTCGATACCCTTAAAAGTACCGGATTCGGTCCCCATCCCTACTGGTATTATCACCAAGCCATCAGGCTCATGAATACTATTCAGTCATTCGGATTTTAACGATTGTATTTAGTATTTTATGTTGATTTTATTCTACTATTGCATTTTTATATCAATCACTCGGCACCGTCACTATTCTCTTACATCACTATTATGCTGGTTTTTATTGTTGTTCTTGTGCATTGTATTGTTTTATTGTGTTGCTATGCTGTAGGTCGAGGGGGAAAGACCAATACTTTTTTTTGTATGTGAATATGAAGAAAATGCAACAATAAAGCTGAATTTTAATCTGAAGAGGAACCGTTTGGGAAAATAACTGCAGCGCTAAAGCGTAACAGGATGCAAGATGGGGGGGGGGGGGGGGGTGGACCTTATACGAAGGCTACCACTCTAGGGTCGTCTAGTTTAGGGTAGGGATGTCCGATATTATCGGCCTACCGATATTGGCATTAAAATGTAATATCGGAAATTATGGGTATTAAATTATATTATCGGTAAAAAAGGATATATATATTTTTTTACATGTATTAAAACTTTTATTTACCCAGGCAAGCAAGTAAGAACAAATTCTTATTTTATTTATTGTCAAAAGTATATGCATAATGTTGTGTTAATTCCACGACAAGAGATATGTAATGTTAATTACCTAGAATTATTCCGTTTTTTTAGGGGGGGAAACCCTGCATATATCGGTATCGGAAATTAAGAGTTGGAAAATATCGGTATATGGGATATCGGAAAAAAAATCGAACATCCCTACAGTAGTTTCGGGGGCGTGTTGATCTTGGTGCTTACTTGGCTCGGAGCTCGCCGTCTCTCCCTTGCGGACGTGGATACCCAGGTGGTTCTCCATTCTCTCCTTGCGGCCGATGGTCACTGCACAGACCACACAGTGGTAGTGAGATGCCTGCGGAGGAGGAGAGCAACAATCAATGAATGATTTTATTTCGGCCTTTTTTTTTTTTTTACAATCTTTTTTTTTATAAATAAAATGACCGAAAAGGTGTAGTCTGAAGCCGAGGCTTAGAATTGGCTACCCTTTTTACATTACACCATTTACAGAAAACAATAAAATACAAAAGAAAAACATAATTCAGTATATCATTTAGCAAAGGTTACAAACGTTTCAGATAGTTTCATGTACAAAACGTACACATTTAAATACTTTTTCTTTTCTTTTTTTAAATGTTTCTTTTTCCTTTTCCCTTTGTCACCATTTGAACACAGCTATGTTATAGATGTAATATGATCAAGTCAATGGAAAGAAGAAACTGTGAAACAGTGTGAATGCGGTGCTAAAGTAATATCCAAACGTGAGACAATTCAAACTCAATTGTAAAGAAATTATTTTCACGAGGTACAGGGATGAGGAAGGGATTTGACATTCACGGGTGTTTACATTTAAAAAAAAAACATATTTTGCATATACATTTTTTTTCTAAGGTTTTAAATTAGTACATTCATTTTGAGTAGTTGAAAAGGGGTAGGATTAAATAAGTGTATACTTCTTCCTACTCACTTTCGAACATGTAAATTGAGTTATGTTCTCTTAAAATATAAACAGATTCTGTCACGGCGAATGTCTTAGTTCTTTAAACAATGTTGGATGATGTAATTGATGGGTCATGAGTCATTGTGGAACAAAATAAAATCGCGCGGATTGATCGATTTGCAATTTAAAAAAAGAAATAAAAATCTTTCTTCCTTTTCCTTGCCCCTGACTGCAGAGCTCACTCTCACTCACTCGGTCACACACACACTCCCGTCTGCAACGGCGGAGGAGAGTCAGAAGCAGCTGGGTGCTGCGCTGTTTTAAGTGAGCATGGCCTATTGAATTGATTGATTGCTAATTTTATTGCGATAGACCACCAGCCCTGGTTCCAAACTCCTTCCAAACCAACTTTGAAAGAGGGCCTAAACTTAACCAGTTGGAAACAAGGCGGACAGTAATAAAATTAGCAATCAATCAATTCAATAACCCACGCTCACTTAAAACAGCGCACCTCCCAGCTGCTTCTATAGAAAGTAGGTTTAAAAAAAAAAAAAAAAAAAAAAAGGCGAAGACAACTTCCCTATAGGGCAAAGAAAACTTTTTTTTATTTGTTTTACCTACTTTCTATAGAAGCATCTAAGAATGAAGTTATATAGAAAGTAGGTTAAAAACTAAAGAAAAGTTGGATGTGTTAGTTGGTTGGATGGCTTAGTTGAAAGACAGTTGGATGTGTTAGTTCGTTGGATGGCTTAGTTGAAAGACAGTTGGATGTGTTAGTTCGTTGGATGTCTAGGTGAAAGACAGTTGGATGTGTTAGTTCGTTGGATGTCTTAGTTGAGAGACAGTTGGATGTGTTAGTTTGCTGGATGTTGCTGGATGTCTTACTGAGAACAGTTGGATGCACTTCAGAGCTGCTTCCACATGGAGGCAACTTCTCTTTTTTGTTGTTGTGGGAACTACTTTTTGTGGCGGATGGTTCTCTCAATAAATCTTCGATTAATGTGTGTTTATTGTATAGCAATAAGGTTGGATGAATGTGGCAGTTGTATAAAAGCATTACACCACTTGCAGTCGTGATTTGTGAAAAATAAACCATGCCTAGGGGGGCCTAACGATCACCCCTAGGCATGGTTTATTTTTCACAAGCCACTCCTGCGCGTGATGTAAAGCTTAAGTAACTGTTGAGCAGGTTGAGTCTACCCGAATGTCGCTGTAAGAGCTCACTGCATGCCTGCAGGGGAAGAAAATAAGTGAGTAAAGCCCTTTGCTTTGAACCCTCTAAAGCATAGGTGTCAAACTCACGGCCCGCGGGCCAAATCCGGCCCGCCACGTCATTTGATGTGGCCCCCCAAGAGCTCAGGTAAAAAAGAAAAAAAAAATTACTTTTTTTTACATTAATATTGGGTTAAAAAATAGCAGTGTCAAAATAATTGTGGGTTAATGCGTTAATAAAGCTTTAACTTTGACAGCCTTAGTTATTACACATTCTTACACATACATGCATGTTGAACATCTGAGGTAACAAAGGAAAAAAGCCAAAAGCACTTACTCCTCAGACATTCTTTGACAATTTTACAGCCCAAAATACAAAAAAGATCCAGGCGGAATAGGTAACAAAGGGTTGAAGAAATATTGTCTGAACTGTCAGATGCAAACTGGCTGTGTGACATAACCGAGCATCTCGCTCAATTGAATAAGAAGCTGTAGGGACGCAAACAAGTCCCACCCAAAACTTGACCAATATAGTTGTGAACTGAGACAACCCTTATTTTGTTATTTTTGAGTACAGTTACAGTTGTGTGTTCATGCAGACACATAATAGCAATTTCATTATGAATTGAAAATGGGGGACCCTGATGTAAACAAGTCGAAAGTCTTTCTCTGGTCTGCATCCCCTTAACAATTGTGTGTATTGAGCTGTACTGTACCCATTCTGCAATCTGTTAATTAAACTATCTTCCATTAGTTGGATGTATGGCCTCTGCAAGGTTGTGTGCAGCCATTTGTTTTTGTAACATCTGCTACATCTGTCCCGCGTGTTCTTTGCAGCACAGTTGTTAGTTCTGCCCCTCTTGACTGTGACAAAAAGGTTTTGAACAAACTTAATGTCATAGCTTGTATTTGATGATATTCTTCTTTGTTATTTACTTGAATGGTTTAATCATTGATTGGTGGAGTAATATGGGGTTCTGATAAACTAAAATTATTTGTTAAAATAACATAAGCCAACATATATTTTTACATTTATGCAAATTAATATGCAATATGTATAACTTGAATAAGTAATAAATACAGAAACACCATGTTTAACAATGTAAATGTGTAGCTACATTTATTTTACATTACATTAACATTTATACGGTCTTTGGCCCTTTGAGGGCAACCATAATGCTGATGTGGCCCTCTGTGAAAATGAGTTTGACACCCCTGCTCTAAAGTCTACAATAGACGGTTCGCCTGGACAGTTATATTTTTTACCAATTCAGAGGATATTCTTTGAGTCAGTATCAAGTGTTATGCCTTTTATCGTTCAGGGAAATCTACCCTTTATTTCTGGTGTAAAGTCACCATCATATATTATCTTTGTGCAAGCATACAATATTTGACGTTAAAAAGAAAACGCCCAGTGAAAAAACCTTGTTTTGTTGAATAACTTTTTTTCAACATGGAAAGTTTCATTTAAGAGTTTTGAACCGCCATGTTTGGTGCAAATACATTTACATTATATATAAATTTCCTCAGTGAGTGACTTTTGACTATTATTCTGGGCGTTTTTTTTTTAGAAGACAATGTGAAAATACAGACATTTTGTTGTCTCCTTCATATTTAGACTCAGCTTTAGAGGATTAAGCTGGCGTTAATAGAAAGCACTAGTGTATATATTTATATAAATAAGGTGGATTGACAGTAATTTCATAACCCACAATATTTCAAACATTTGTTTACCCATTAATGAAAATGAAATAAAGACTTATGTTTGCTTACGCCGATAGCCCAGCAACATAGGGCCCATGGATTGGATGTTCCCTCACTCTCAGCTGGAAAACAGATATCACATGGCTCATTCATTATCAAACTGATTCAGCAGATATTAAAAGGCATAATCTTCAATGTCGTCAAACAGCGACTTTGCACTTTGTTTAAGCAGGGCTCTTTTGCCTAGAGGTCGCCGTTTGGCGACATTAAGCCAACGTGACGAAATATGCATCTCTCAATATAATGCCATCTCAATAGAAAGAATTTAAATTTAGTGTTCGGCGCCAACGTTCCAGTGCACTCACAGGAATCCTCTTCTGAGTCTGTCCCTCCACCAGCAGGTCATAGATCTTCTCATTGTAGACCTCGAAGTAGCCAATCTCCAGATGGCGCCTAACCTGGAACACCATAACACCCAGGGTTCATACACATTTTTCCTAATCAAATTCCATGACTACTACATGATAATATGGT
The DNA here is from genome assembly GCF_963971535.1 of Notolepis coatsorum. Taxonomy (NCBI): domain Eukaryota; kingdom Metazoa; phylum Chordata; class Actinopteri; order Aulopiformes; family Paralepididae; genus Notolepis; species Notolepis coatsorum. The sequence goes on from NC_140165.1 coordinate 108,801,736, forward strand.
GCAATTTCCGTGACCAGGACCTGTTGGAGTTAATTTTAAAAAAAATAAAGAAAATGTGTGTTGGATAGCTGCTTTAAATGACCCAGGTCTGGTTTTGGTAACCTACAAGTATCACCATAGATGTGATTAGAAAATGTGGTGCTGCTATCCCCAGGCCATCAGGATGCTCAATGTGGACTCTATGCAACACTAACCCCTCCATTCTACATTCATTGAACACACATCCACACACTCACTTTAGACACACCATATTGTATCCATTTATTACTAAACGATTTGCAGTACATCTCTACCTCATTTTTGCACTTTAGTTTGGTATATTGTATAGCGTTTGGTATTTATCAATTTACTGTATGAAGCACAATTCCAGGAGGCTCATACAGAACCAAGCAGTTCACTATAATGTACATGTACCTTATATGTGACAAATAAAACAAAACTTGACCTTGTTAATTGTGCCAAAGGGTAACTACGGTAAGTTATCTGCAACCAAAGTAGGGCTGGGCGATATGGCCAAAAATGTTATCACGATAACATTTTTCATATCGTTAGACATCAATAATCATCTACATTTAAAATAATTTAAACAACAAATGTATGTTCATTTTGCAGCAATTTTGTCGTTGCCGCCATCTTTAGTGTTACAGCCCCTCACACTCCAGTTCTCAGGCTGCAGCTGGTTTAAAAGCGAAAGTACCAAAGAAAGTAGCTGTGGCTCCAGGGGAGTTGAACAGTTCTGGCTCCGCTAGTTTCTTTTCCATCTGTTGGCGCTTTTTTGGTGGACAAACCACCGCACATGTGCACCGTGACTCCCGACTGGAGTCTAGTTCTGCTAGCACACATAGCCTACTGTGTACAGACGGTTTCAAACTGTATTTTAAATTAGAAAGCAAACAAAATAAATGGACAAGAGAAATAAATTGACATTTGGACAAGCAAAGCCATTACTTGTTTAAGTTGCAGGCAAGACAAGTCTGTCCACCGTCTCTGGTTTTAAAGCTGCCCTGTTGCAGGTCACAATACAAATTATAATTTTTTTATTGACATTATTTTTATCATCGATTATTTACATCACGATAATTATCGTTTTATCGCCCAGCCCTAAATCAAAGTTGAACTTTATTTACTGGATGAAACACATCAGCATTGTCCCATTGTTTTTCCAAGCCTAGTAAACACAATTTTCAGATTCCATGAATACCGTCAGGTTTTCCATGACCGTATGAACCCCGAAGGCGAATACCAAATGAGAGCTTTAACAATCACTGTTGGACTGACATTTCTGAACAGAGAAAGGGCCAACTGATACCTCTTACCTCAGTTGCAGTGTGTCTTGAGAAAAGCTCCTCGCAGAATCTTGGGATTACCCCTTCCTGTTCCCCGGAGCCCATCATCCTGTAGAAAAAATTCAAACAAATTGAGAATGAAATGCTACAAATGTATTACATTTTCCAAACCTCATCTTCATAGCTACAGTAGCTAGGAACACCAAGCTAGGTGAATTTTAAAGTAATGAGTAGGGTTGGGATCAAGTTAGTAAAAGACCCAGATATTTGGTGTGTGCCCTTTTCTCCCATCCCCCAATTTAGTCATTATGACAATTCCCTTCCTGTACGTAGCGCCGCCCTACTGTCCATCTGGGGGGAGAGTAGACTACCACATGCCTCCTCAGTCACATGTGGAGTCGCCAACCGCCAAGTTTCACTGGGAGAGCGTAAGGCGCACCAAGGTACACATCATCTCCCCCAGATCCAACCGGCCAGTAGGAGTCGCTATTGCAATGACCAGGACTCATACCCCAGCGGCCTCCCACCGATAAAACACTGCCATTATGTTCATACTGAGGGACGGCTGACCAAGCTGGAGGTACCCCTGTCAGGAATTGAGAAACCCACATTTATTAAGCTCCGAATCCTCTTATCAAATATTCCTCAAACATTGAGGAAAGAATATTGTGTTACTGCACAAAGTAATAAATAAAAGCAACCCACATCTTTACCCAAGAAATATTATTTGATGGAAATATAAAAGGATTTGGATACAATAAGCAGATTGCATACTGGATTTAGAAGCAATTAAATGCTTTGAAACTCCAAAGTGCAACACTCACGTATATGATTTCCCGGACCCCGTTTGTCCATAAGCAAACAGGCAAGTGTTGAATCCGCCTAAGGCCTTCTCTAAGAGAGGCCTGGCCAGCCTTTCATATACCATCTGCTGGCTGGCAAAGCTGGGGTCGCTCTCATCGACGGAGCAGAAGGAGAAGTCGTAGGTGAAGGAGAGTTCCTGCTTGGTGTCTGGGTGCTGGACCAGCGTTTCCTGGTTTCGCATGAAGATGACCTGCAAGGCTTGTTCCGTCTTCTCTCTACATTATGAGCACAGTAAACGCACAGATACATGCGTTACACCCAAACCAGTGGCTTGCAAACATTTTGGTTTCAAGGATCTCCAAATTGATAAGACATCAGGATGCAGACCCCCATTGTGATATCTGCCTCAGAGAGCATTTGAAAACATTTCCATTAAGTCTATACTGTAGCGTAGCCAAGGAGATAATGGTGGAGAAAATGAAACCTGTGATGAGAATAGTCACTTGTACATTATCGTATTAAAGGAACATACTAACATTGTGTGAAATTCACTTAGTCTTCTCCAGAGTCAGACAAGATGGATACCAATTTCCTCTGTGCATTCAGTAGAAAGCTATCCACCTGCACGCTAGCCTATAGCACAAAACAAATAGATGCACACAGCAAAACTCTGGGAGGTGTTAAGTTGGCCAGCGCCTAAGCTAGCCGCTTCTCATCTGCCTCCATTAATTGTGCTAAGCTAGGCTAGTGTGCAGCCAGATAGCTTTCTACTGAACAACGCACAGAGGATATTGGTATCCATCTTCTTGTCCGATTCTGAAGAAGAAAGTAAGCACATCTATCATAATGTTGCAGTGTTCCTTTAAGACGAACTGCTTAGTGAAATAAATATTTAAATTCCATCTATTCCCCGTTTCTCTGGGGAACCTCCTCATGGACACCAGGGAAGTTAGGGAACCAAAGCACTAAACAATAGGCTGAATTATGTATGATATGGACATGCCATTATAGCCTAATAAGAATGTGCACTTACAGGAAAACTCTTTAGACATATTGGCACTGCCTGTAACTCAAACCGAACAAGTGGTCTTGAGACAAATGTTGCATTACAAACCTGGCACTGAATGGCCGAAGTCGGACCGCAACTGTCATTGCACTGTCCATCTTCAATGACTATGCTGCTGCTTCAGACCTCACTGCACAAGTCTCTGCGGGAACGGGGAGCAGCCATGTCTCACGTCTCCACTTTTGTCAGAGTTCATTAGGGTGATCTTCCTCACCTGTGTTGGTGGCAGAGTTCATTAGGGTGGTGATCTTCCTCACCAGTGGTGCGTTCCTGAAATCAACTGGGATTGCACTCGCTATTTGCATATCAATAGCGCCGGTCATCAGGTGTGTTAAATACGACCGGTGTAGTGCCCGGAGGAAAGAGGAATAAACGGAGGTAACGTAATGCTTGTTTAATGTACAAAGCCACGTCAGTCAACAAGAACACCAGTACATGAATCCCAGCACAGCCATGAATGAATAACAACCCGTGCAACCTAAATAGATGTCCCCTCTGGCGCCCGGTGCCAGATCATTAGTTCCCTCCCACTACACAACATAGTCAGAAGATGAACACGAACCAATACTGTAGTCACTACACCAGCCCCCCCAGTGTTCACCTCAATATACGAAATCCTCACGGTGAGGAGGGCGTATGGCCCGGCCCCTACGACTGTAGGTAACGTCAGGAGGTGCGGGAGGGGGTGTGACAGCGTCCGTCACATCCTCCTGCCGAGCAGGATGGGGGTCAGTGACCAGACGCTCACGAGCGGCGGGGGGTCCGAGGGGTCGCAGGGGGGAATGGCCCCGGCGTGGCAGGGGAGGCAGGACCGGGGGCCGGCCCCTGCGCGGCGGCAGGGCCAAGTCCAGGGGCAGTTCAAGGTCCAAGTGTGCCGGCTTGAGGCGATCCACGGAAACACACTCAGGCCTACCCCCCACGTCGACCACAAAGTTCTTGGCCCTGGCCTCGATGACGCGGAAGGGTCCGTCGTAAGGAGGGCGTAGCGGAGTCCTGTGGCCATCGTGACGGATGAACACGAACCTCGCCGAGTGCAGCTCCGGGGGCACCCTCGACGTAGGGACCCCATGCTGCGTAGTCGGGACCGGGACGAAAGTCCTGGCGCTGTCCAGCAGCGAGGCGCGCTGAGCAGCGGCAGACCAGGGCTCTGTCGACCTGGGAATAAAGTCACCGGGGACCCGTAGCGGTTGTCCAAAAACCAGCTCGGCCGACGACGACTGGAGGTCCTCCTTTGGCGCCGTCCTGAGCCCCAGCATGACCCACGGGAGCTTGTCCAGCCAGTCGCCGTCCGTGAGGCTGGCTCGAAGGGCGGCCTTCATGGAGCGATGAAAACGCTCGCAGAGCCCATTTGCCTGCGGATGGTAGGCGGTCGTACGGTGGAGCTTGACCCCCAGACTCTCCGCCACCGCCGCCCACAGTTCCGAAGTGAACTGTGAGCCACGGTCAGAGGAGAGATCAGCCGGGGTGCCGTAGCGGGAGACCCACACCGAGATGAATGCCCGGGCCAGGTCGGGGGCCGTCGTTGAGGAGAGTGGGACCGCCTCCGGCCAGCGAGTCGTCCTGTCCACCATGGTAAAAAGGTAGTTGTATCCGTGCGAGGGGGGCAACGGTCCCACCAGGTCCACGTTGACATGGTCGAACCGCCGCTCGGGCACAGAGAACTGTTCCAGGGGGGCCTTGATGTGCCGATGCACCTTGGCGCGCTGGCAGGCGGTGCACGTGTCGACCCAGGCTCTCACATCCCTCTTGAGCCCCTGCCACACAAATTTCTCCGACACCAGTCGCGAGGACGGCTTCCTGCCAGGGTGAGACAAGCTGTGTATGGCCTCGAAGACAGGGCGCCTCCAGTTGGCGGGGACCACCGGCCGTGGATGACCCATGGAGACGTCGCACAAGAGCGTAGCCCCCGCGTCACCGAACACCACCTCCTCCAGGCGCAGTCCAGTGTCCGACGACCTGAGAGCTTGGACGGCAGGATCGGCGGCCTGGTCCGCAGCCATGCTGACGTAGTCCAAACCCAGCTGCACCGCACCGACCACCGCTCTGGAGAGACAATCTGCCACCTGGTTGGACTTCCCAGCAACGTGCTGGATGTCCGTGGTGAACTCGGACACGTAGGCGAGCTGGCGCTGCTGGCGGTCGGACCACGGCTCCGCCGCCTTGGACATGGCGTGCGTGAGCGGCTTATGGTCCACGTAGGCCGTAAACTCGCGTCCCTCCAGCAAGAAACGGAAGTGCCTGACAGCAAGCCACAGCCCGAGGAGCTCCCTGTCGAACGTGCTGTACCTCTGTTCCCTGGGCGACAGCTGGCGGCTGAAGAAGGCAAGCGGCTGCCAGGCGTCCCCAACCCACTGCTCGTACACCGCTCCCACAGCAAAATCAGAGGCGTCCGTGGTGAGAGCGGTGGGCGCCGAGGGCGAGGGGTGGGCCAACATGGCCGCACGGGCCAGGGCCTCCTTGGTGTCTTGAAAAGCCTTGACCCGCTCCGCCGTCCAGTCCACCGGCTGCTTCATCGTCTTGCCCTTCTGGGCGTCGTACAGAGGCCGCAGGATGTGAGCGATGTGGCGGAGGAAACGATAATAAAAAGTCACCATCCCGATGAACCCCTTGAGCTCGCTGACTGTGCGGGGGCGCGGAAACGCGGCGACAGCTTCCACCTTCGAGGGGAGGGGGGTCACCCCCTCTGCGGAGACCCGGTGCCCGAGGAAGTCGATGGCGCCCCGCCCGAACTCACACTTCGCCGGGTTGATGATCAGCCCGTGCTGGCTGAGCCGTGAGAACAGGGTTCGGAGGTGGGACAGGTGCTCCTCCTCAGTGGCGCTCGCTACGAGGATGTCGTCCAAGTAGACGAAAAGGAATGGCAGGTCCCGGAGCACCGAGTGCATGAGGCGTTGGAAGGTCTGCGCCGCGTTCTTCAGGCCGAACGGCATTCGCAAGAACTCGAAAAGCCCAAAGGGCGTGACGACGGCCGTCTTGGGGACGTCCTCGGGGTGCACCGGCACCTGATGGTACCCCCGTACCAGGTCCACTTTCGAGAAGAAGCGATTGCCTGCCAGGTTCGCCGCAAAGTCCTGGACATGCGGGACCGGGTAGCGGTCAGGCTTGGACGCGTCGTTGAGGCGGCGGTAGTCCCCACATGGGCGCCACCCACCGTCTGACTTAGGAACGATGTGCAGGGGAGACGCCCAAGGGCTGTTCGAGCGCCGAACGATGCCCACCCGCTCCATGTGCGCAAACTCCGCCCTGGCGACGGCCAGCTTCTCCGGGTTGAGGCGTCTGGCCCTGGCGTAGAGGGGCGGCCCACTGGTCTCAATGTGGTGCTCCACCCCGTGTTTCACCGTGGGCGAGGAAAAAGTGGGCTTGCCCAGGTCGGGGAACTCAGCGAGCAGCCGAAGGTACTGGTCACTTTCGGCGAGTGTATTGGACCACCCGCCGTAGATGGCCTCCCCCTGCGTACATGCAAAGGAAGCGAAAGTCTGCGAGTTGACCAGGCGCTTGTTCCCCACGTCCACCAGCAGGTTGTGGGCGCACAGAAAATCCGCGCCAAGGAGGGGGAACGTGACAGCCGCAACGACAAAATCCCACGAAAAACATTGTCCTCCGAAGCATACGTCCACCGCCCTTGTGCCGTAAGAGCGGATGGGCGTGCCGTCCGCGCCCGCCAACTGCGGACCGCGCTCTTCTTTTGCCACATCCGACCTCTCTGCCGGAATGATGCTCCACTGGGCACCCGTGTCGCAAAGGAAACTGCGACCAGAGGCGGTGTCTCGGATGAAGAGCAGCCTGTTGGTTACGCCAGCGCTCAGGGCCACTACTGAGCGCCGGCCCCGCCGTTTCCCGTAGGTCCGAAGGTGCAGGGTGAGCGGCACCGTCTGGCCTTGGCGCCAAACGTGGCATGGAAGAAGCAATGGCCCGCTGCGTTACCGTGCTGACCAGAAGGCCTGGCGTCATCCCTCGCTCTCCTGCGACGGTCCGGTGGCGGGGCGGTCGCGGGAGCGAGCAGGTCGGTGGACCGCTGAGGCATGGCCAAAACAAAACGGTCCGCCTCCCTGGCCAGGGCGCGGGGGCCCACGATGTCGGTGTTGGCCAGTGCCATCCTCACTTGTGCCGGCAGTGTGCGCAGGAACAGCTCCGTAAAGAGGATCATGGGGTCTTCTCTCCCCAGCAGATTCAGCATCCTCTCCATGCGGGCAGAAGGTCTCTCGTCTCCCAATTCCGACATAGAAAATAAGCGGCGCACCCTCTCTGCAGCGGACAGTTCAAATGTATCTAGCAGTAGGGTCTTGAGGCGCTCATATTTGTTCGTCGCCGGGGGATCAGACAAAAAACCCACCACTCGAGCTGCGGTGGAGCTGCCCAACACTGCCACCGTGTGGTTGTACCGGTCGTCGTCGTCATCCACGTTGCTCTTGTTGAAGTTTGCCTCCACAATAGCAAACCATGCAGCCGGAGCCGCCTCCCAGAACTCAGGTAGTTTGATCGTGGGCGCGCGCGCACCCTGCGCTTCCCTGACAGGGGACGGTGATGGCTGCCGATGGCCAGAACGTCTTCCTCGTCCGGACATTTTGAAAGAATGTTCGTCGCTGATTATTGTACACAATCCGCCGTAACAATAATCCACGTCAGGGTCACCAGTGTAGTGCCCGGAGGAAAGAGGAATAAACGGAGGTAACGTAATGCTTGTTTAATGTACAAAGCCACGTCAGTCAACAAGAACACCAGTACATGAATCCCAGCACAGCCATGAATGAATAACAACCCGTGCAACCTAAATAGATGTCCCCTCTGGCGCCCGGTGCCAGATCATTAGTTCCCTCCCACTACACAACATAGTCAGAAGATGAACACGAACCAATACTGTAGTCACTACACCGGCGCTATTGATATGCAAATAGCGAGTACTTATCTGGGCTTGCACTTAGTGCACCCCTGTCCCATGAAGAACGCATGCCTGTTCCTCACCTGTGTTGGTGGCTGTTATATTGACGAGGCTTAACCCGAGGTTCAATAAGATTCCTTTATTGACTCGTTCGTATCTGCATCCATTCATGTCGCTCACGTCTGTCACGTTCAACTTGTGTGTGTCGCCTTCCTGGTGACGTCACAATAACAACGGCAATCACAGAGGTTCAAACCCGAACCTAATACATCACATCCTTCTCTTTAACATTTTTTTTCTTTTTTCAAACAGAACTTAGTATCCTACCTTTGTTTAGCTTGAACTCTTGCTAACACGTCCTATTTCCCAAAAACAAACATTTCCCAACTTAAATGTTTACTCAGAGCATCCACCTGCTGTAAATGAAATAACAATGTTAGTCACAGACAACTTTAACTTTAAAGGATCCTGTAACTTAAACCCACTTGAACCATGACATAATGCAAAGCACTTAATGCGAAAACTTGAATATGAAAATACTCCAACAACATGCATATGAAAACACTCCAGTTACTCTCTGTATCTAGAAGGTAGTTTAACTGGTCTACCAGACCTAGTCTGATATGGCTGCGTTTCAGATTGTCCATCATGTGTCTCTGTTTGGTCTGCAACACCTGTGTTCTCTGCTGAACGTGTGCGTGTTGCCAGATTTTCTCTCGTGTCACAGTCCACGTTCTGGTAAGCATCCTGTTCATTTGTAGATGGAAAAGTTCTCTCCTCCGTTTGTCTCAGGTATTTTCTGTTTCTCCTGTACTGTCTCCCCTCCGGTGTGCGAACCACATATGAACGAGGTTGGTCATGTTTGTGCAGGACCACGGCCGGCTGCCATGTTTCACCTCTTTGAACCCTGACGTTTTCTCCTGCTTGTAGGTCAGGCAGTCTTTTTGTTTGCCTGTCGAAGTAGAGTTTTTGTTTCTCCTGTTTGTCACTCAACTGCCTACGCACGTATGTAGTTCCTTCTGGAGTGAGCAGTGATGTCGAGGCAGGCAGTTTTCCTTTCAGCCGCCGTCCCATGAGCAACTGTGCCGGTGATAGTCCTACCCCTTCCAGCGGTGTGTTGCGATACTCCAATAGCGATATGTAGGGGTCGCCATTACTTCCTTCTGATTTCTTCAGCATATTTTTGATAGTCTGTACTGTTCTTTCTGCTTGCCCATTTGACTGGGCGTGACCGGGACTCGACGTGGTGTGGATGAATTCCCAGCTTTCTGCAAAGTCCTTGAACTCAGCACTGGAATACTGAGGACCATTATCCGTGAAGACAACATCAGGAATGCCATGTCTGGCAAATATTGATTTCAGTCCGACAATGACACTGCCACTGGTAGTGTCTCTCAGTTTTGTGATTTCCGGGAACTTTGAGAAATAGTCCACACACAACAGGAACTCAGATCCCTTATAATGAAAGAGATCACTCCCTACTTTTGACCACGGTCTGTCTGGTACTGGGTGTGGGAGCAACAGTTCTCTCTGATTGTTGTTCCTGTTCTCATTACATATGGCACACTGAGATACCATCTCCTCAATTTGTGAAGACATGCATGGCCAATATAAAATGTCTCTGGCTCTTTCCTTGCACTTAACAATTCCTAAGTGTGACTCATGGATTTTGTTAATCATTTCTTGTCTCAACTGCTGCGGAACAATGAGCTTCGCTCCCTTGAACATCAGACCATCTGCGTGTGAGATTTCTTCTTTAAATGTCCAATAGGGTTGAATTTCCTTTTGTACAGCACTTCTGTCTTTCGGCCATCCCTTGAGTGTGGTTTCTTTTAGTAGCTGCATTTCGGGGTCTTCTGCCGTTGCTGTTCTGAATGTGTGCAGTTTCTCCTCTGATATCGGCAGCTGCAGAGTGATCATATTCACTTCCAAGTCTTTCTCCAATAGATCTTCTTTCTGCTCTTTCAGGAACGCTCGACTTAGAGCATCTGCAATATGAAGTTCCTTGCCTGGCCTGTAGGTGACTTTTAGGCTGTACCTTTGCAACCTAAGCAGCATTGACTGTAGCCTCATAGGAGCTTGGTGTAAAGGCTTTTTAAAGATGCTCTCCAAAGGCTTGTGGTCGCTCTCAACGTGTATGCTTTTTCCATAAACATACGGATGGAATTTTTCACATCCATAGACTATAGCAAGTAGCTCTTTTTCTATCTGGGCATACCTGCGCTGACAGTCAGTGAGAGACCTAGACCCAAAAGCTACAGGTTGCTCATCTTGTAGTAGGACCGCTCCGAGGCCTTCTGAGCTGGCATCTACTGACATAGTCACTGGTTTGTTGACGTCATAAAACTTCAGGGTTGGAGCACTAGTGACCAGCTGTTTGATTTGTTCAAAACTCCTCTTTTGTGGTTCCTCCCAGTGCCACTCTATGTCATTTTCAAGCAGCTTCCTTAACGGTGCACTGACATCTGACAGATTTGGTATGAACTTGGCGAGATATTGAACCATACCATTGAACCTGAGCAGGTCCTGTTTGTTCTGTGGTGGGGGTATTTGTGTCACTGCTCTCACCTTCTCCCCATCTGGTTTCAGCCCACTGGCGCTGAGTATGTGTCCTATGTATCTTATTTCACTTGTCCTGACAGCGCACTTGTTCCTGTTCAGTTTCAAGTTGTATTCCCTTGCTCTGTCTAACAGTTTAGTCAGGCCAAAAGACAGTAAAGTTGCAGATAGCACAGGTCATACTGAACCAGATGAGTCAAGTTGCTACAGATGTGGTTACAGACATGGAACAAGGACATGTCCGGCAATTGGACAAACATGTAAATCATGCCACAAGAGAAATCACTTTGCCAAGGTGTGTAGAGCGCAGGGCCCACCACAGCACCAATATAAAAAAAAGCTGCATGCAATTGAGCAGAGTGAGAGTGATGAGGAGGAAATGTTCATCGGCACAGTCGAAGTGGAGCAGAAAAAACACATCAGACTGATGGAGACAAAATTCAAGGAAAATCCGTGGAATGAAACAGTGAGGATAAACAGAAAAGCAGTGACTTTCAAACTGGATACAGGCGCTGACTGCAACGCCATGTCAGTGAAAACGCTGAATGAACTGGACGTTAGAGGCAGACTCAGGGTGAGCAAATGCAAACTAGTTGCTTTCTTTGGGCAAAAGATTTCACCACTGGGCAAGAGAGCACTGACATGTGAGTACAAAGGCCAAAAGCATAATATAGAGTTTGAAATTACACAGCAGGATGTACCAGCTACACTAGGCGGAGCCACTTGTGAGAAACTAGGTTTAGTAAAGAGAATGCATGACATTTCCAAGGAAAGTGACATTCTTAAGGATTATGATGATCTGTTCAGTGGACTGGGCTGCTTACCCGGTCAGCATCATATTCAAGTTGACCCCGCTTCTGACACCATGTTATATTGACGAGGCTTAACCCGAGGTTCAATAAGATTCCTTTATTGACTCGTTCGTATCTGCATCCATTCATGTCGCTCACGTCTGTCACGTTCAACTTGTGTGTGTCGCCTTCCTGGTGACGTCACAATAACAACGGCAATCACAGAGGTTCAAACCCGAACCTAATACATCACAGTGGCAGAGTTCATTAGGTGGTGAACTGGTGATCTTCCTCACCTGTGTTACGCGCGATGCGTCTATACTTTCCGTAGCCGCATTTCTGCAGACCCCTCTCTGATTGGCCGAGAAGCAATATCCCAAATACCATAGTGGTACGAGCGGTCAGGAGGACGACTAGTCTCTGACTAGTTGGCCACCCCTGCGCTACACTATGCTTCCCACCACAATTACAAGACATTGGCCTCACTCCCTGTTCACATCTCCCAGTCATGCGTGCCCCCCACTGCATCGCGCCTGGGAGCGCGCGTGCATGTGGCGCCATATGACACGTATCATGTAATTTTATAAGCGGAGACATTCTCCCATCACTACACTATATAAAGCTGGTTTTACGTCTCTCTCTCAGACAAGAGGACCACTCACAGATCAGTGACCTGCAGGCTGACCCCTGGTACATGGTACCGTTCCTCTCACACAAGCACACACACACGAACCCACACACACACATCCACACCCTCAAAGCACATACACAAACCTACACACACACACACACACAAACCTACACACACACACACACACAAACCTACACACACACACACACACCCTTGCTCACCCACCAGATTAGCCGATCACATAAATTCAACAGGATGTCACAAGCCGGTGAAATACGACTGGGTCATTCAGTGGTCACGAAGACCAGTCTCCATTAAATCACAGATCGTTATCTTAGACCCACACACGCACCTACTTACACGTTAACGTGCGATACATGCACTCATGCACGCCGGACATACAGGCTGCCCAATACACAAGACACACAACGTGCACTGAGGAGAGATACCACATACACACTGAACTATGGGATCGCTAATAAAGATCACCCCCAGAGCCAAGGGGGGACTGGACTTCACTTCACTTGACTTGACTTCGACTTTTTCTGCTTTGACTTGGACTGGACACAGACTGGAACGGAGGAGACATGCTGGACTGAGACAATGACTTGACTTTTATAATTTCCTTTAATATACACAACCGGCCGGTTGTAACAATCTAGATTTCAAATTGTACCTTGCTATATTCACCTTGTATAAATACTTTGCTTATTCACTTTTATATTACATTGCTTGTTAAACTTTTTATAATAAATACCTTCAAAAGTGTTTCATCTCTTATATCTTTAAGTATCTTTTACAACTTTCATGTTTGAGTCTAAAACGTGACAATTTGGCGTTCCTGGTGGGCATTCAATCAGACTTACCGACCTAGCTATTTACGGACGATATTGACTGGAAGACATCCACTCAGACAGAGGATCCACTTTCAAAGGTAAGCAGATAAGCCTGTTACGCAAAAGTCGAAATCTGCATAGTTAAAACAGCCGTTATGAGTGGATGCATTCTCAATTATTGTCTTGTAAATAGGTGGCTAAAAATAAAAGTAAAACCCATTGAATTGTGTTGTTGAAATGGATATTTGCAAGGTGCAATTTATAACTAGAACTTTTTTATTTAATTTTTTTTTCCCACTCACCACTCTCTTTTTTTTTTTTTTTCCCTTCTCTACACTAGGCTAGAACCAACCCATTTATTTAAGTTAAGGGTAATCAGTTATTGAGTATAGACATAAAGTGGATTGCAGGTCTGAAATGCGGGAGAATTACGCCCATATTACGATTAAAGGAGCGATCGGCCTTTTCTTAGTCCTGGGATAGTGTCTCATTTGCATCAGTCGACTGCAATCCAATTAGTCTTCGAGATAAGCTTAGTCAAATTGCCAAGTTAGAGCAATAAGGGTTTGATTGTGTGGATGTGCTCGATGAAAAGCAGTGTGTTTTATATTCTGTCCTTTTTTCCCCCCTCTGCTGTTGTTGTTGTTGTTTGTGTTGAATGGTAAGTCCTTCTCTGAAAGGCAATAAGTACTGTCATAAGTTAGAAGTGACCCATTTATTAAAGATAAGACCTCGGGGAGGCCTGACGGATATAGCAGGGACTTAGGCCCTATAGTCAGAGTTGTTTTAATGGCCATAAAAATGGATTGTGTAGGGCTGAAGTGCGTGGGAATTACGAACAGTTTACGGTTAATGGTTGATCAGCCTTAATTTGTCCTGATTTAGTCTCTTGATTGCGTCAGCCAGCTGCAATCCTGGCCAGGAATAAGCTTAGTCAGTTACGAAGGACCCATGAATGTGGTTAGCGTATGAGTTATGTTATACCGATATTTTATTCCCGTATTTTAATGTTGAGTATTGTATTGTACAGACTTCTTATATTCTGGGTGTTGTGTAGTAGAGAATGGTATATTATATTGAAATTAGTGTACTGGTGGTAGGGGGGCCATGTCCTGCTCTGCGAGGAGGGGTACTGGTTCAGCGGACTTTTGAACCTTCGAAGCGGCCGCGCGAGGGAGCGGGTCTGTGGAACCAGAAACGATTGAACCCTCTTCGCATTGCAGTTTCAGACTATGCATTGACGATTAGATGGATGTATCTAGTTCATTAACGATAGGCGGGTGTTATGTTATATTATATTATTATGTTATGCTATATAAGCAGTTGTAGGAGCGGGTATTATATTATTGTATTGTGCTATATGGGAGGCGTGGGTACCTGACTTCTCGTCGCGACCACTCAGGGCACCGCCGTGCGCACTGCTGACGCGCGACTCGTGGGCTGGAAGCAATCGTTTTAATTTTGGTTGGATACAGAGGCGTGCACCACGCGCATATTCACAGAAATATTATACACTCAATATCTGCGTTATTACCACACTTATAGATGCTGTTGAACCAGCAATCTTTATCTTTTCTAATGCGGATTAACCATGTTGTGGGGTACAGCCGCACTGATCATCATTCTATAATGAATTCTAATATTCTAATTAAATATATAATAGCTGGTTATACATGCAAAATGGACAATGGAACACTGGAACTGGAAATCTTTGAGGACACATATGGACTATGCATTTATCTCTATATAACGGCGAATTAGTGAGCGACCATGAATCATAATTTTAGTAATTTGACCCATTATTTGATTTTATTAGTCTTCCTGGGGTCCACCAGGAACAGTAATTATTATTGCAATTCTTTGTTTTTTGGAGACAGTACCAGACGCATATTGCATGATGATGATATCGGGTTGAATGAAATTACGTGCGTGCACGGTGGCGGAGGAACAAAAGTGGACAGGTGAATGAATGAGTGAATGGGAACTTTATTTGACGGATTACAGAAGGGGTACAATACGGTACGGCTCAATACGTACAATTGTTGGGGGGATGCAGACCTGTGAAAGGCGTTTGTCTTGTTTCCATCAGGGTCTCCCACATATTTTGTATGCTTTGTAATAACAGTATGGCCTGTGTTCTTTGTGTGGTTCTGCTAAAAAAGACACAATGTAAACCTTTCTTTGTTTACTTTCAATGAAACCATAAAGCAGCCCCCAGAAGACCGATACGATTTGATAAGGGACTTAAAAATGTCCAGCGCCTGTAATATTCGTTTTACATCATAACCATAAGATCTGTTTTGTGTCGTCACCCGAGTGAGAAGACGGGGTCTGGGCTAGAACGCTAATACATTCCACGTTTGGTCCTATGGAAGTAGATAGAAGGCGTGACTGGATATCTGAGCGATTGGTATGGATGTTTACAATCATAGTGAATATCGTCCTTGCATTGCTCCCAAATCATGGACAATCTAGTCAATATAATCATGGACATAGTATATAGGCCTATAGCCTCTGCGGTCACATTGATTGGTTAGCGCGTTTTATTGTTGGAAGTACATCTAACGCAATGAACCCATATTCCCCACGGGGACAGTACAGGTGTTATTATTCTTGACGAAAATTGTAATTTAGATTTGGCTATTATCCCTGTGATGGGAACTCAACGTGCATATACACTCGTAAAATCGAATGGTTGTTAGTCAACATCCAGCGGACGTTGCTGTTTTGGTGGAACTTGTTTTTAGTGGGTCTTAAGTGTCTCGGTATATATTTTCTTTGCAACTTTGATTCACTGATAAAACGATTTAATCACGTCATCGCAACAGGACGCGAGCATGCGTGTATGGGGTTCAAGAATGTTGATATTTGTTCCACTTGCACGTATTCTAAGTGGCTCTGTCGTCAGATGTCTGGATTCTAAATGCGACTGTTGCCTTATGATGCCTCGTGAGGTGGAAAGACGGGAAGGGTTTGCCGTATAGGATAGGTATATGAAAGTTGTATTTTAGTCATAAGTCTTCTGAGGATGGAAGTAATTACGGCAGTATGGTTTCTTTGTTGACAGATGTGAAGCTCGTCTGATTGCTGTCACTGTGGCGAGCTGTAGAAGGTCCTATAGTCATATGCGCGCGCGTGTATGTTTACCGTTTGAATAATTAGGCATAATTCTAATGAGAAATTAATCCTTGTATATTACTTATTCATTAATTAATTTATATTAATGAATGTATTGTATGTTCGGTCTGTCTCTGATGCTGAAGGCAGGTCTGTCTTCTAAGAGCGGTTTTGATCTCCATATAAGACTGGATATGTTTATAGCAAAAAAAAAAAAAAAAAAACACACAGATCGGAGTTGCAAACAACTTTTAAAAAAGCATAGAGGATAATGGGAACACATATTAGGCCTGTATACATTATGCACCCATACATATTATATACGTTAGGGAGTATTTTTAAAGTGAATCTACTATACAGCGGAGGTTTTGAGGCAGTTTTTTCCAAGGGGTTAATGCTCTACAACTAAAAGATCCCCTTAAGAGCGTTGGTTTTAGGACCTGGCAATTCGAGCTGCCCACTACTGGGACCTTGAGTGTAATACTCATGCACAGTTTTGCACAATCGGTTCATGTATAGGGAACAGGGGTTTTACTGCTCAGGACCAATTTAAGCAGCAAGGCCAAGAGAGGCGGGCATGCATATACGGCTCACGTTGGACCTTGGTCAGCGGCCCATAGTACCAACCGTGCTGCCCAGTTCGGGGCAGCCTGGAGTTTACAGAGGTCACCGCTTCTATCTGACATGAGTACCTCTCCTGGGAATACCGATTGCTCTTCCCATTTTTAAGAAAAATAAAGACGATAATTAAAATACTGAGATTAAGACAGAGTGCTGTCCAGCTTCACTCCAAAGAGATTAGTACTTTCGACTTGTTGAACTGCAGAATTACACGAGTTTAAATGAATCTTTGGATACTTGCAGAGTCCTGGTTTCACCCCCCCCCCCCTCTCTCTCTCTCTCTCTCTCTCTCTCTCTCTCTCTCTCTCTCTCTCTCTCTCTCTCTCTCTCTCTCTCTCTCTCTCTCTCTCTCTCTCTCTCTCTCTCTCTCTCTCTCTCTCTCTCTCTCTCTCTCTCTCTCTCTCTCTCTTTCTCTTCCTCTCTCTCTCCCTTCTCAAACTCAGCACAGAGGACACAGCTGTCCCGGGTGGGAAGAGGAAGCTGAGACATTTTTAGCTAGCTGCTCCTGTTTTCTGGGAGAAGTTAAGAGTGGCTATGGAGATTCCCCTGGGCGTTCCGATGGCTCCTGGTAGCAGTGCCGAAGGGACTAATCGACGCCTGCACCCGTTGGCCGTACACCCCACGGCCCCACTGGGGGCTATAGGCCTTACGTCTAGGTCAGGCATTATAGCTCAGCTACAGTCAATGGGCGCGGAGAGATTTGTGTCAATATCAATCCGTGACCTAGCTTTCTTTAAAGAAGGAATGTTGCGAAATAGGGCAGGAGAAGGAAGGGTGATTTCATTTCCCCCCCTCAATCCCCGTTAATCTATCTTGTGTTCCCTCTCTCTTAGGCCTAAGGGGGAGTGGGTGTAGACTGGATTTGGCTGAGATTGAGGGTAGAAAGGGAGGGGGCCGCCACTATTTCGTATTTGCCTAAATACGATACTAAGTGCATGTCTGTCTGTGGGTGCATGGTTCTGCGTTTATGATTCCAACTAAAACATTAACTAATTTTGTTTGTCATGGTTTATTGGGGGGTGCATGGGGTACATGTGTGTCCTGGAGTATGGGTGTGATGCGTATGCTTGGTTCGATTACTGCATGTTTCTATGATTATGGTGGGAGACTGGATGGTGTTGCGTGTTTCTTTTTCTCCCCTTTTCCTGCTCTCCTTTAGGGAGGCCGTGACCCATCAATCATGCTGGTGTATACCCCTGGTCTGTAAAATGCTGTATAACTCAGTAGAATACTGTATACTCATTAGAATATATATACTCGGTAGAATACTGTATACTCATTAGAATGTATATACTCATTGGAATACTGTATGCTCGGTAGACTACTGTATGCTCAATAGGTTAGACCAGCGTTGTGGACGCTGTTATTGTCTTGTCTTTTATAATGTTTTTTTTGTCCCACGATTTGTGTCAGGATAGATCAATCAATCAATCTACAAGCCCTGACGCACACGCTGATAATCTCGCTAGCACACGCCCTTACGCTGGCGCGCACGATCACGACACACACACACATACATACACACACGCACACACACGTTGTCTGTACGCACACACAACCTAATACGAACACAGGCACACACACACACACGCACTCTATACACACACGTACACTGGCACATGAACACACAGACTCTGATACACACCGTTTCGCTCTCTCTCCCTATTTGGTCCTTATTTTACGTTATTTTAATTTTTTGGGTGTGGATTTTGTATTTTTTCTTTTTACTCTTTTTGGGTTTTGAGTCTGGTTCATTTTAAGTTTGCCGTTTTATTGTAATCTCTGTCTGGATGTCGTTTTAATGTGTTGGATTGATTGGTAATGTTGGCGGGGAGGGCCGCTGTTCTATTCTTCTCTCTCTCTCTCTGTGACTCTGGGACGGGCAGCGGACTTGATCCCACACGGACCCAATACTCAGCCATGGATATCCTCAGTCAAGGGGGGACGGGCCATGGTGGGACGGGCCATGGTGGGACGGGCCATGGTGACTGTGGTGACAGCTGGACCACACTGACAGCATGGAGGAGAGGAGGTGGAGTATGAGACATTGGGACTCTAAGTGGTGACGTTACATCCCCCGACGGCTCTGTGGTCGAGGTCCTGCTGGGCCTGGCGACCTGGGGTCATGGGCTGGCACGGAGCAGTGGTACAGAGGACCCCCCGCTGTGAAGCCATGGAGCGGTTTGGGCGAATACGGGTCTGTCTTTGTCGGATATGTTTGTGTCGCTGACCATAGTGCTCTTATCATCCTGAAGGGTGGTTGCTGCTGCACTTACCGAGGACAAGGACTCGGCCGTTGGGATGGACGCTCACTGAGGTTGACAGGGGACGTGTGCCGCTGCTACATCTCTCTGTATCCTCCTGGACAGGCGTCTGTATCCTCCTAGAAAGTCATCTCTCAGTATTATACCAAGAGCCATGGCAGTCCCCACCGCGGTGCTATCTCTCCTCCCCTCTTCTACTCCTCCTCCCCCGTTTATCCCCCACTGACTGTGCAGGATGTGGGGCTGTCCGTGACTGTGCAGGAAGTGGAGCTGTCCAATGCCACGTATTACCAGGTCGTGATATCCAGATATGGGAGGAAGCTGTGACTGGTCTCTCCTCACCGGATGACACCGGGGGGAGAAGCCTCATATTATAGGACTCTGTCTCCTACTCTCTCATCTCTCTGTCCCTCTCTTGACCGCACCAAATTCTCTCTCTCTCCTCTGGGCCCCCACATGTATGTGGTCACACTCCACAAGTCCAACAAGGTGTCACACTCCACAAGTCCAGCAAGGTGTCACGCTCCACAAGTCCAACGAGGTGTCACACTCCGCAAGCCCAACAAGGTTACGTATAGGTCTGATGTATTAGTGTTGGTCATCCCATACGCGCCGGAGAAGGAGCCTCATGTCATAGGCCTCTAGCCTTTTCTATCTCCTATTCTACTCTCTCTCTCATCTCTCTATACCGCACCAATTCATCTCTCTCCTCTGGGCCCCCCATTGTATGTGGTCACACTCCACAAGGTTGCGTACAAGTCTGATATGTAGAGCTGTGATCCATCGCGGACGTCGGGCGGCGGTGAAGTTTCGTTTTTCTTTTATATTTTTCTGTTTTTTAGGGGGCCTTTTGGCGCCCTACGCCCTGGTTTGGGTTAATACACTGTTATGTTTTGTTATACACTGTTATGTTTTGTTATACACTGTTATGTTTTATTATGCACTGTTTTGATATCCACTATTATGTTTTATTATACTCTGTTGTGTTTTGTTATACACTGTTGTGTTATTATTATGCACTGTTATGTTTTATTGTGCACTGTTATTGTACGCTGTTATGTTATGTTTGACAAACTCACAGTGAGTCGGATGTGCTGTGAGCTGCGCCAAGGGCCGTTACCATAATAGCGGGACTATGGGACGATGTGTGCCTTTTATCCTCCAGTTATGTCATGGTTTTTAAGCATGTTATTATTCATGTGTTCTTTATTGGCCGTACATTCTGGGCCGTTTGTCTCGGGAGGTTTTTTGGCCACATGCAGGACTCTGTTTGATGAAAACAGTAGAGAGGTTGATGATTGTGCCATTTCTCTATTGACTCTTGTGGGTCGGCCGGTTGGGTGTGTTTTTTATTATGTGGTTGTTTGTTGGTAATTTTGCTTGAGGTCCCCCTTCTATTTCATTTTCTCCCTACCTGTGGGTAGGGAGAGGGGGGACTGATGAAATATGACACGTATCATGTAATTTTATAAGCGGAGACATTCTCCCATCACTACACTATATAAAGCTGGTTTTACGTCTCTCTCTCAGACAAGAGGACCACTCACAGATCAGTGACCTGCAGGCTGACCCCTGGTACATGGTACCGTTCCTCTCACACAAGCACACACACACGAACCCACACACACACATCCACACCCTCAAAGCACATACACAAACCTACACACACACACACACACAAACCTACACACACACACACACACAAACCTACACACACACACACACACCCTTGCTCACCCACCAGATTAGCCGATCACATAAATTCAACAGGATGTCACAAGCCGGTGAAATACGACTGGGTCATTCAGTGGTCACGAAGACCAGTCTCCATTAAATCACAGATCGTTATCTTAGACCCACACACGCACCTACTTACACGTTAACGTGCGATACATGCACTCATGCACGCCGGACATACAGGCTGCCCAATACACAAGACACACAACGTGCACTGAGGAGAGATACCACATACACACTGAACTATGGGATCGCTAATAAAGATCACCCCCAGAGCCAAGGGGGGACTGGACTTCACTTCACTTGACTTGACTTCGACTTTTTCTGCTTTGACTTGGACTGGACACAGACTGGAACGGAGGAGACATGCTGGACTGAGACAATGACTTGACTTTTATAATTTCCTTTAATATACACAACCGGCCGGTTGTAACAATCTAGATTTCAAATTGTACCTTGCTATATTCACCTTGTATAAATACTTTGCTTATTCACTTTTATATTACATTGCTTGTTAAACTTTTTATAATAAATACCTTCAAAAGTGTTTCATCTCTTATATCTTTAAGTATCTTTTACAACTTTCATGTTTGAGTCTAAAACGTGACACAACCAGTGTTGATATGATATGAGCATCGCAACACGTACATTCAGGCATGCGTTGTTCATGGGACGGGGTAGCACGGTGTGCAAGCTCACTGAGTATTAAAGATTTGAGCAGAAGCGCGTGCACGCACATGCATGGTTGTGCGCGCATGCGCGTGCACTCAAGAACGCGCTGCGCTCGACTCGGCTCGTCTGTTTACCTGCCTCCCGGTGCTACCTCGCATTATCATAACAATAGCCGCTAGGCCGGTGTCTTCAACCACGTCTGGACTCTTTGTGATGTAAATATGGAATGTCCCAAGTTGCTGCTGTTTACAGAGTGTATTGTTGTCCAAAGGTGAATGATGTATGAGGACGTGTCTCACCGTTTGGAATTGACAACTGTTTTGATTTAACCCTTCATTCACCATCATTCACCTTTGGACAACAATACACTCTGTAAACAGCAGCAACTTGGGACATTCCATATTTACATCACAAACTTTGGGACTGAGTAGATAATTAATTAATCTTCTCTTTATTTTTATTATTTATATTAAAACTGAATCAAACCATAAACAAGGTTGCCTGTTGGGATGTTAGATCCTAATGTGAAAAACTGATTTTATATGTCTGCACTTTATGTGCTCATTTTATGCCTGTCTTTCTTCTGTTGTGAAGCACTTTGAGCTGCAGTTTCTGTATGAAAGGCTATACAAACAAAGTGTATTATTATTATTATTATTATGTGCGCGAGGGAACATATGCGCATGCGCGCGGCGCCGCGCGTGCCCGTGCGCGCGGCGTCATTATCCTGCGTGCCGGCTCAGTCCATATTAACAACGCACCACTGCGTACATTAATAATGTAGCGTCAACTGGGCTCAATGAGTGAAAGATAAGTCTGCTTATATATTCACTTCATGCGAAACTTGAATAAAGTCGTTACATACGTAACGTGTGCAGCAGCATAATGTTATGTGAGTCGTTGGTTTACCTCTGGTCTACTCTCCACCGCTTCAATTTCAAACTGTGGCCGCCCGCAACTCAGTCGCAGCTAATTGGCTGGATGTCCGGAAAACATGACGTAATGACTAGATGTGAAGTTACACCCGAGAGACTGTAGGTGGCAGCGTTTGCATTGTTATTCTCGGTTCATGGTTATATATCTGTGCACCTTTTTTTTTGCGGACCTCCCAAACTTTCAAACTTCTTAGATGAAGGAATGGGTACAATAGGAGACACGCCTCCAGTTTTTCAAAAGTTTTTGACACGCCTCAGCTTCTGAGCTGAAGGCGTGTTTTTGCGGACCTCCCAAACTTTCAAACTTTAGACTGTTTTCTTTATACGTTTTTCTTTTTCTTTCTTTCTACCACAAGACGCGGCCACTGATGGGTCCATGGGACTTGGATAAGTCCTGTGGACCCAACTCTGGCCACTGACCACATGAGCGAACGGGTACATACGCACACAATACACGGCCACTGATGGATCCGTGGGACTTGGTAAAGCACTATGGACCCAACTATGACCACTGATAAAAACGTAAATACACTAGCATTATAAGACCTAAACATTGCTACCTACCATACAAGTGCATTGGTTTAGTGCACTTCCGGTTGCCACTGAGCGGAAATGTTTGTGCGGACCTGTTCTCCCAAACTGGTAAGCAAATGACTGTTTTTACGTTATTTTCATTTTTACGTTACTATTATTATTATTATTATTATTTTTTTTTTAACATTGATCTTAACTGATCACTATGACTTTATTGCTTTTATCGTTATATATGCCTATAATTGTGTACAGCACTTTGAGCTACATGACATGTATGAAAGGTGCTTTATAAATACTTACTTACTTACTTACTTACTTTTTGGAATGATTTTTCAAACGTTGACTAATTCGGTGCATAACAGCATTTATTCATAATTGGTACACCAACATTTTTATTTTCAATTCCTTTTTATTTATTAAAACACACAAACATTCATACACAATAAATACAGTGCCATAGCAACAAAAAAAAGCTTAACAGAACAGTTGCTATTTCTTGAGGTTTTCCTTGGTGACCAGGGGGTCATCATCGGGCCCCGGCCTGGCCTTCTGCCTCTCCCTCCTCTGCTGCTCATGGAGGTGGGGCGAGTTGAGGAGCTGGGAGGCAGGATGGAGCCGGTGGGCTTGACTCTGTTCAGTGTTCACCACCTAACACCCGCTTGTTGTTGTTGTTGTTGAGCAAGGTGATGGCCGTGCCCCTGTGGCCCAGTCGGCCCGCCCTGCCCACCTGGATGAGGAGGGGAGACAGAAAAGGGTTAAAGGAACACAAGATGCACACCAATTTTCTCTGTGCGTTCAGTACAAAGCTATCCGTCTGCAAGTCTCTGGAACGCTCTCCCCCTGGACCACTGCCCCCTCTGAAAACTCTTAAAAAACAACTAAAACACATTTGTTCAGACAGGCCTTTGGCCATACATAGGCACCTTTTCTTGTCCTCACTGTTCCTATAGTTTTGTTTTAATTAGTGACTCATGATTTTATCCAAATTCTTTTATTCTACTTTTTCTATCTGGTTTCACTGTTTTTAACTGCTGTCTGTTGTTGTTGTCATTTATTTTGTTTTATTGTGTTTTTTATATATATATATATATATTTTTTTTTGTATACTTTATTGTGTCAAAGAAAATCATTTTACATTTAGGTATAGTATGTGTACCCACATACACATACACAACTGCACCTGTCCATACTTACATACGTACATACACACACAAATGTACATACGCATATTCCAAATCTTGACACTTTTTTTTTTTTACCCATCACCATACAAAAAACAAGAGACAAAAACACAAACAAAGGGGCGAGCACCAGCATAGATCCCAGACCGGCACACATCCAACATCCATCCCTACCCGTCCCCACACACACACACAAGAAAAACAACAAACAACAACAACAAAAATAACAGCAAACAAATAAGAAATTAATAGAAAAAAAACACCAACCAAAAAACTAAAAAAATTTATAAAATAATAACAATAATAATAATAATAATAATAATAATAATAATAATAATAATAATAATAATAATAATAATAATAATAATAATAATAATAATAATAATAATAATAATAATAATAATAATAAGTAAAAAGGCTTGAATTTTCATTGTAGGTATAGCTGTAGGCCTAAGGGGTGTTCCCCAACAATTGATCAGTAGATCATCACTGTTTCATGTTACTTAAAATCTTCCTTAAAGACTGGTCTGTCTGTCATCTAGTACCCCTCCATAGTTTAAAGAGACCCCATCTTTTTCCCAGCATATTTTCATTCTTATTGATTTTGTAGGTTACCTTTTCCATACTATATATGTCCTCTACAGTTTCTAACCATTTGTTTACTTTCGGGGGTTCAAGTTTTTTCCAAGCTCTTGTAATTTGTTTAAGTGCTGCAGCTCTCAAAATAAAAAAAGGTATAGTTCTTCTTTTTGTAGGTTTTTGGGGCGTGTTCCTAAGAGTGTTTTTTATATTAAGCTGTAGTGTAAAGCACCCTGTGCATTCGTGCTGTGAAGGGTGCTATATAAATAAAAGTCATTCATTCAGTCATTCATTCAAGCTAGTCTAGTTTAGCACAAATGAATGGAAGCGGATGCGGATTAGCTAGCCTTGCTGTTGACCAAAAACACCTCCCAGAGTTTTAATCTGGGTGCTTTCCTAGCAGTTAGGGCTGGCAGTATGACCCAAGATCCATATCACAGTATATTATCACATTTACCTCTAACAATAAATGAAACGATAATTCAGTTTTTTAAACACCAGCGCACAATCATGTTGCTCTGTCAACCTGTTTGTAATGTTTGTCTGTCATGATGTTTGTCTAGTCACCATATTATTGGTTGTTGTACCATGTGACTGGTTGTTGTACCATGTGATTGGCTGTTGCACCAGCGCCTTCAGTTGAATTAGAGGGGTAGACAATTAAACAGCCTTTGCACTGGAACCGATATGGGCAATTAGGTCGGTTAAGAGATTCATAATGTCTGTAAACTTTGGGTTTATCGTCTCTCTAGCCCTACTAGCAGTTGTAGTAATTACTTGGTTCTGAATCGAACTTGGATAATGTTGCATTAGAGATCTGGAGTGCAATGGAACCAGCATGGCCTTTAGGACATAAAACCATTCAAAACTCACCTCTCATGTAACGGATAGTGAGTAAAAATGGCATTTCCACAGAGATTGCGTAGGTCACACATACCTCCCCTCATATGACTGCTCTTTTGCTTGATGCTGCTGCCCCTAGTGGGCCTGTCTAGAAACACAATGAAAGAGCTGTTTTGTACTATAGGGCAGGGGTTCCCAAACTTTTTCAGCTCGAGCCCCAAAAGAGAAATTTGGTGTTTCCCCGGGACCCAAACTTACAAAAATACATCATGAATGGCCATAACATGGGCGGCTGGTTAGCGAAGCGGACTAAGCGCCTGCCTACCACCGCAGAGACACTGGTATCGAATCCAGCTGTCAGCGGTACCTCCGGCTTGGTCGGTCGTCGATAATAACACAATTGGCAGTGTTAGAGGGTGGGAAGCCGGTGGGGTGTGTATCCTGGTCGTTGTAAACAGCGACTCCTACAGGTCGGTCGGGGCGCCTGCTCAGCGAGGAAGGGAACTGGGGGAAGTAGTGTGAGGAGCCTCCCACGCGTTATGATCCCCCAGTGAGAGTCCTCGCTGTCAGGTGAAAAGAAGCGGCTGGCTGACTCCACATGTATCGGAGGGGACATGTGATAGTATCTATCAACCCTCCCTAGACCGGCAAGTGGGGGGCAAATGCGCGCAACAACCAGGAAGGGAGGGAAGGGAATTGGCATAACGACTAAATTGGGATGGGAGAAAAATACAGAAAAAAGGGGGAGAAAAAAGTTGATTAAAAAAAAATTAATTGCCATAACATACATTTATAAACTACTGATAAAGAACACAACAAACCATGAATTTCAAATGTATATGAAATGTATTTATTTAATTATAAAAGTACATCACAGCAATACTCAGTGTAATGTTAAGTTGCTCACCACCTCATAACATAATGTACATACAATTTTGTAACACTTTTAAATGAACAAACATGTTCTACTCTCCTTTCTATTTCTCACCTTTTTCAACTCTCCATTTCTTACCCCCTCCCTCCGTCCCTCAACCTTAAACCCCAACATTGAGCAACATTCTGATTAATTTGTACTGACTTATTTAAAAATTCTACTGACCTGACATCATGCTAGAAGGGGTATAATATTTCATCTATGGCACAATGAAATCTAATGAGAGGTATGTGGCTGGTTGAAGTTTTCAACCAGCAGATCTATTCTGGGCTTGGTTTTTGAAAGTGCTATTCTGAGGTCATGCTGAGCATTTAGTCTGTTTCTGTATGTGTTTTTCAGGTATGCTAGAGTAGAAAACCCAGATTCACATAAGTATGTGGTGCCCAACTGAATCAACACATCTACAGCTTTTTTATATAAAAAAATTATAATAAATAAAGTTTTTATTATTATTATTATTGGCCACCCAATAATAACGGGTCCACAACCCATTTTGGGTTGCGACCGAGAGTTTGGGAAACACTGCTCTAGGGGGTAGGATCAAGCAACGCTCGATGGGTCAGGAAGGGTTAAACGTTTTTTACTAAACTGTAAATTTTTATGATGCAAAAACCTTGTGAATGCGACCTACATAGTCTAAGCTCTGTCAAAATCCGTTCTTATTCCCTCTCTGTTGGTAGTAGTGGTGAGTTTTGAATAGTTTTATACATAATAGCTGACTATAGTTGTGCTCCAGGACCAAGAGTATCAGAGTTGGATTCAGGTTCAGATTTGTTTTATTGTCACAGCTTTTTTAATTGTACATACATTCAGAAAAACATGAGATGCTTGTTTTTCTTAGCTCCTCAACCATAGTAGATTTGTAAACATGGTACACAATGTTCTGCCTATACAAACTATAACTATAAACTAAAGCTATACATAAACTAAAACTATAAACTAAACATAATACCCAACATATATTCTATTTATACAAACTATACAATACAAGGTGTTAGCAGCAGTGTGTGCTTGTGTGGTGTGTAAGTCACTTAAGGTGCTTTTGTGTGTATGCTCATGTGATAATTCAGAGTATATCCATCAGAGTATATCCATCAGTAGATTCAGACGTAGTAAATGCTGTTTTTATACATTACATTCTTTTAATTTTGTATCTTTCCAGTAAAAAAAAAAGGGATCTTTCTGAGAGCTGAGACAAATTAGTCAACATTTTCTTAAAATTAAATGAATAAAGCCAATAAAGTAGTGAAAGAATCAAGCGTGTATTTCAGATAAAACCAACCTGGTGAACGTATTCGTCCATGTTGGATGGCATGTCGAAGTTGACCACCAGTTTGACAGTGACCAGATCTAGTCCTCTGCCCAAAACTCCTGTGCTGACCACCACTTCAAAATGTCCTTCCAGAAGTCCCTGGACAGAAGAGAGAGAGAGAAGAGATGCATCTCACAGGCAAACTACAACCTGGCTCGTCTAAGAAAGTCACAGCACAGTTGTGATGTAACTGAACATATAATTTCTTCTTTTTTTTTGCACCAGCCTGAATATGTATATCTTTGCACACTATGTGTAGCCTATATAATTATGTTACATAACTCTGTACATAACTGTTGCTATAGCCCTGTACATACTGTTATATTTTATACCTGTAGAGATCCCTATACATGTATCCATACACTCTTTTTCAATACACACATCGTATCAGCCTCACCCTGAGGATGCGGTTCCGTTCCAGCTGGCTCTTGTCAGAGTGGATGGCTACAGTGTTGAGGCCCATCACCTTGGTGACTGCCTCACACAGCAGGTCTGCCCCCAGCTTACAGTCCACAAACACCACCACCGGAGGCTGGTACAGCTTATCACCCTGAAGGGCCACAAGGAAACATACAGACCAGTTACTGTCCTGAAGAGCTACAAGGAAACATACAGGTCAGTTACTGTCCTGAAGAGCTACAAGGAAACATACAGGTCAGTTACTGTCCTGAAGAGCTACAAGGAAACATACAGGTCAGTTACTGTCCTGAAGAGCTACAAGGAAACATACAGGTCAGTTACTGTCCTGAAAGGCCACAAGGAAAAATACAGGCCAGTTACTGTCCTGAAAGGCCACAAGGAAACATACAGGCCAGTTACTGTCCTGAAAGGCCACAAGGAAACATACAGGCCAGTTACTGTCCTGAAGAGCTACAAGGAAACATACAGGCCAGTTACTGTCCTGAAGAGCTACAAGGAAACATACAGGCCAGTTACTGTCCTGAAGAGCTACAAGGAAACATACAGGCCAGTTACTGTCCTGAAAGGCCACAAGGAAACATACAGGCCAGTTACTGTCCTGAAGAGCTACAAAGAAACATACAGACCAGTTACTGTCCTGAAAGGCCACAAGGAAACATACAGGCCAGTTACTGTCCTGAAAGGCCACAAAGAAACATACAGGCCAGTTACTGTCCTGAAGAGCTACAAGGAAACATACAGGTCAGTTACTGTCCTGAAAGGCCACAAGGAAACATACAGGTCAGTTACTGTCCTGAAAGGCCACAAGGAAACATACAGGCCAGTTACTGTCCTGAAAGGCCACAAGGAAACATACAGGCCAGTTACTGTCCTGAAAGGCCACAAGGAAACATACAGGCCAGTTACTGTCCTGAAGAGCTACAAGGAAACATACAGGCCAGTTACTGTCCTGAAAGGCCACAAGGAAACATACAGGCCAGTTACTGTCCTGAAAGGCCACAAGGAAACATACAGGCCAGTTACTGTCCTGAAGAGCTACAAGGAAACATACAGGTCAGTTACTGTCCTGAAGAGCTACAAGGAAACATACAGGTCAGTTACTGTCCTGAAAGGCCACAAGGAAACATACAGACCAGTTACTGTCCTGAAAGGCCACAAGGAAACATACAGGTCAGTTACTGTCCTGAAAGGCCACAAGGAAACATACAGGTCAGTTACTGTCCTGAAAGGCCACAAGGAAACATACAGGTCAGTTATTGTCCTGAAAGGCCACAAGGAAACATGCAGGTCAGTTACTGTCCTGAAGAGCTACAAGGAAACATGCAGGTCAGTTACTGTCCTGAAGAGCTACAAGGAAACATACAGGTCAGTTACTGTCCTGAAAAGCCACAAGGAAACATACACGTCAGTTACTGTCCTGAAGAGCTACAAGGAAACATACAGGTCAGTTACTGTCCTGAAAGGCCACAAGGAAACATACAGGCCAGTTACTGTCCTGAAAGGCCACAAGGAAACATACAGGCCAGTTACTGTCCTGAAGAGCTACAAGGAAACATACAGGTCAGTTACTGTCCTGAAGAGCTACAAGGAAACATACAGGCCAGTTACTGTCCTGAAAGGCCACAAGGAAACATACAGGCCAGTTACTGTCCTGAAAGGCCACAAGGAAACATACAGGTCAGTTACTGTCCTGAAAGGCCACAAGGAAACATACAGGCCAGTTACTGTCCTGAAGAGCTACAAGGAAACATACAGGTCAGTTACTGTCCTGAAGAGCTACAAGGAAACATACAGGTCAGTTACTGTCCTGAAGAGCTACAAGGAAACATACAGGTCAGTTACTGTCCTGAAGAGCTACAAGGAAACATACAGGCCAGTTACTGTCCTGAAAGGCCACAAGGAAACATACAGGTCAGTTACTGTCCTGAAGAGCTACAAGGAAACATACAGGCCAGTTACTGTCCTGAAAGGCCACAAGGAAACATACAGGCCAGTTACTGTACTGAAGAGCTACAAGGAAACATACAGGTCAGTTATTGTCCTGAAAGGCCACAAGGAAACATGCAGGTCAGTTACTGTCCTGAAGAGCTACAAGGAAACATGCAGGTCAGTTACTGTCCTGAAGAGCTACAAGGAAACATGCAGGTCAGTTATTGTCCTGAAGAGCTACAAGGAAACATGCAGGTCAGTTACTGTCCTGAAGAGCAGGGCCGCCTCAAGGGGTGTGCGAGCAGTGCGGTCGCACAGGGCTTCGCGGGAAGGGGGGCCTCGCAAAAAAAAAAAAAATGTTCCTGGCTCTGCGGCTCTGCACTATTCTCTATTGGAGCTCTGGGGCTCTGCAGCAGACATACTATTGGTTTCAACGAAGGGAGTGGTTACTTACATCATGTGTAGTACGCCGGCGTGAGTCAGCTGCGTTTGACTATTTCGCGCGTGCAGCTTTTGACTATTATGCTTAGTTATGCCAGCCAAGACGAAGAGGTCGGTCATTATCAGTCGGTCGGTCACCAAGGAACGTTGACGAAAGGCCTCTCGCTGGCGGGACAAATGGCCGGAGCCTTGTCATGGTGCAGTCGGGATATAGCCATGATGATGTCGGCTAGTAGCTAGCTTAGCTAAAGGCTAACTAGCGTTAGCTAACCTAGAGACAGCGCATGCAGCCAAGATGAAGAGGATGGTCGTTTGGCAGATGAACTTCGTCAACTCCACGCGGTTGTCTCCATCCTCTTGGACGTTTGGTGAGTTTTTAACCTATTCTATTAACTCTATTCTATTCCCGCCGTGGACATCTCTCTCTCTCTCTCTCTCTCTCTCTGGAGCTAAACTGGCCGACTAGCTGTTGTAGTACTACTAGTAGCTAACGGTGTGTGGCCTGGTGTCAGCACCTGTATGTAGCCGCATAGCTTGCTTCTGCGTTAGCTAATGGTTAGCGATAGCCTGGTTGAGCTAACTGTTAGCCAGTTAGCTGTTTAGCTACGACGTTAGCTGCCGGCTGCGCTCGGCTGGGAACGTTCGTTTGATGCTATCAGTTAGCCTTGAGTTAGCTGTTAGCTTGTGCTACGACCATTGACATTAGCCGTGAGAATAGCAGGGGGTTCTGGCACTCTGACTACGACATCATCTTTGACAGAAGATGTAGTCGGGCCTGCACCATGACAAGGCTCTGGCCATAGCTTTTTGTCCCGCCAGCGAGAGGCCTTTCGTCAACGTGGAGACCTGTGTTGCGGCCTTTCGCCCTGCGTTCCTTGGTGCAGGTAAAATTAATGAAAATGTCATGACATTACCCCACTCTTCCTTCCTTCCCCTCCCGAATGTTTTGTTAATAACGATGTTTTTTTCCAGGCAAAACATATGTTACTTCACAACATTTGGAGATACGACATGTGCTGTGTGTGAATTCATTGTCTTGGTCGTTTGTGTAGCTTGGGTAGCGTTGGGCCATTGGCCAAAGCTGTGTGTGGCCTGGTGTCAGTAGCCTACCTGGCTAGCCTTTAGCTGTCGGCCATTGGCTCCTTGCTGCTTTGTTTTCTCTGGTATAGACCCTCTTCTCTTTGGATTTAAGTGTTGATCTTTGTCCTTTTGGATCTATGTATATTCATGTTGCCTTTGTGAAGTTATCTTTTCCTTCTGTTTTGTTCTTTCATTAAAAGTTGAATATCCTTTAGGGGGTCATCTTTGCTTATCTCTCTCATACATGCTCTCTCTCTAACACACATGCTCTCTCTCTCTCTCTCTTTCTAACACACACAGTCTGCCTATGGCGGCCTTTCTCGATGGCTAGGCTGTGCTCGCTGAGTCTGTACCTAGTCAAGGATCTTAAGTCACAGTGCTCAGGTATTCTGCCACTGTGTACTCTCTGTTTAGGGCCAAATAGCATTTCAATTTCTTTCCAATGTGTCTCTCTCTCTGTACACTGTATATTGACTGTAGAACGGGAGCTCTCTCTCGCTCTCTCTCTTGCTATATGTTGACTGTATCATGCCCAGCCTCGGGCAGCGCTATTATTTACGAATATGTTGACTGTATAAAAAAAATATATATATATATATATATATATATATATTTTTTTTACCTTTTGGGGGGGGGGGGGGGCTCGCGTTTAAATCTCGCACAGGGCCTCGCATTTCTCCCAGGCGGCCCTGCATGTACTGTTTGTCCATATACCATAATGTAATGTATGTAAAGCGCTTTGAGATACTTTATGTAAGGCACTATATAAAATAAATCTATTATTATTATTTGCATATGTTTCAACAACGTACAGACAGGACAGTGTGAATTAAAATGTTGTATCTCAGAAACAGCTTAAAAACGACATTTGGCATCAACTGACGGAGAAACCTTTAAGAATTCCCAGCCTTTAATTTTATCCAACAAACACCTCAAGATAAGATGCATGTAATTATTCAAGGCATTGCTCCATTATAAATAAAGTCTGCCATTAAAGACTTGGTTATTTTAGGAGGACTAGACTTGTGTGACCGGTGTACTCAGATGGCGTTGTGTTTAAAGATGACAGACAGGGAGACTGTTGGTTGTATTTATTTTCACCCTGTTGTTACAAAGGCACAAAATGCAGCAGCATTAGGGATACAGTCATGACACCTCTACAGGTTTTTGTTTTGTCATGAAGGTTCATTGCTCCGTTTTCGGGTCGTGTTCTCAAAAAGTGGTCCTTGTGTTGAATTGGAGATGTACGTTTTATTAATATAGGGTCACACAGCCGGGAATCTGGGCTGAACACTGGGAAAGACCATTTATTGGATAGTACCCCTTGGATTTAAAATTTAGAAGGTTGAACTCTGTTTTCTTTTCTCTTTGTCTGTATAAATTGTTATTCTGTATTATTATTGTTTTTGTTATTTTCTTGTGAAGTTCTATGTATTGTGATTGTGTTTAATGTGTTGTCTTGTTTCATGTGAATAATAATAAAAAAATGTATAAAAAAAAAGGGGGATACAGTCATGACGTTCTGCAACACGAGCTGTCTCATACCTCGGAGACACTCACTCATAAGAATTACACATTAGAAAAATACATTGGAAAAATAAACAAATCAATACAAAACGGACCAAAAACATGGGAGCTACTGTACACACATACCTGTTGTTACAAAGGCACAAAATGCAGCAGCATTAGGGATACAGTCATGACGTTCTGCAACACGAGCTGCGATTGGGAAAAGACGCAACGTCCATTAGCCTGTTACCAGTGCACGTGCTGTGTGCAAACCCCCTACATGCTAGCTACTAAAGTGCATTTATCAAGTTCCCTAACCCAGTCAAACCTCCCACAAAACAACTGCGCAGCACAGGTACATATTATCAACATGAGTTACATTACAAACTCGTTTCACAGTTTAGGAATATACTATACAATATTTAACAACTTTTAGACCGAAGTCTATCATTGAACATAAGAGTTAGACCTAGGGTGACCATATTTTGATTTCCAAAAAAGAGGACATGCTGGCCCTGTGAGGTTTGGTTCTTTCCCCACCACAGGCTTCTTAAAGTACTGTGATGATTGGTCCGCTCCCCACCCACTCGCTCCGTTCCTTTAAGGTACTTTGTTGATTTATTGCATTCCCTGCCTCGCTCCGTTCCTTTAAGGTACTGTGAGGATTCTGTGTTTGATTGGTCCGTGCCGAACACACACTTCTAAGTCAAGTATCAATTACCATCACGCACCTGATGTGTGTTCTAATCAGCGCCCCAAGAGGATTTATAGACTCTGATTCTCCTAGTATCGATGTTGGATCGTTCTGAAATATTCTCTGCATTTGCCTGTTCCTTCCGTCGCTGCTTTCCCTGTTCTTTGCCTCCCAGGACTCTCGAGAAATATTCCGTTTGGAGAACCTGCTTCCCCGTTACGAAGCGTTCGCCCTGTTTGATCCGCCCGCTTCACGCGCTGCGCTCTGGTGAGTTTTTTGTAACAGTCTTTTGGATTCTATCGTTTTTTGTGTGTGTTAAAGCACTGAAGAGATCCTGTTTTCGTTCAGACTGTTCTCACCCTTTTTGCCTGTTTGGATTTTCACTTTTGGATTACCTAATTGTTTTTCACTCAGGACACTGCTCACTGTGTGTTTCACACCGAAGATTCTGTCACTTGGATTTATTGTTTGGACAATTCACTTCACCTGTCAGTTTTCAATTGTGCACTGAGCTAACTCGGACTCTCTCTCTCCCTATCCGCCTCCACCCCGGAGTATATGCTGGGAGGATCTGCAGAGCGGCTAAGACGTCACGGACAAATTCCACAAACGTAACCTTCCGGGAGAAGCTGCAGAGCAGCAAACATTCCTCACATGCCTGTTTCCCAGTTTGTTCTGTTCTCCACCAAATCCTTTCTTGTTACTCAGTAAATAAACACGCCCTTGATTTTGGCTAACTCTGAAACAACTCTCTCTGTGCCGTTTGCGTTTGGGGTCGGTGTCAAACCATAACATTACGATCCAACCATGACGACCCCAGCCGACACAGAGAGAGTCGTCACCTTGGGCATCGAGGGGGTGGTAAGGCGTGCCCTACGCTTCCATCGCGCTCCAGGCAATGTACCGGTTCATCGTCTCTTCGTCCCCAACTCAGTCCGGTCCCGGGTCCTCCAGTGGGGCCATACCAGCCGGTTCGCCTGCCACCCGGGCGTTCATCGCACGTTCTCCTTCCTGGCTCGTCGATTCTGGTGGCCCACCATGAGGAACGACGTCAAGGAGTTCGTACTGGCCTGCGCGGTCTGCGCCCGCAAGAGAGTCAGCACAGCATTGGCAGTCCAGATAGAGTCAACCAAGGAACACAGCCTACAGCTAGATGCGGCTGCAGCTGCTGTACAGGAACTCCGAGAGCAGGTCCTGCTTATTCAGGGGTCCCTGGGGGCTCTGGCTAGCCAGCAGGCTAGTATTCTCCTCCACTTACAAGCGCTGAGTGAAACCATTAACACCTTGCTTATAACCCCACTTCCTTCAGGAGCCTCGGCCGGAGCATCACCCGCAGCCCTGGCAGGCCCCGCGCTTCCCGATCCCGCACCTCGGGAGCCCCGTCTCTCCGAACCACGGCTGTTCGACGGCAACTTCGAGGATTGTGCCACATTCATCATGCAATGTGAGTTGGTTTTTCGTCATCAACCCAGTCGTTTCACTTCAAGAGGAGCCCAAGTGGCCTATATGACTAACTTGCTCTCAGGCCGGGCAGCCCAGTGGGTCACTTCCTCCTGGGCAATGGAGGCAGACTTCTGTTTCTCCTACCCAGACTTCGTGGCTGAGCTCCGCAGGGTGTTCCACCATCCAGCCCGTGGTCTGGACCCTGGAGCCCGGTTGGGTACCTTCCGGCAGGGCAGCGGCGGGGTTACCGACTACGTGCTGGAGTTCAGACTGGCGGCTACGGAGGCGGTTGGAACGACCAAGCACTTCGTCTTACCTTCATGAGGGGGCTCAACGACGCAGTCAGGGACCAGCTCGCGACCCGTGAGGAACCTGAGTCCCTCGAGGACCTGTTCAGCCTCGCCATTCGCATCGACGGACGCCTCCAGGAGAGAAGACGTGAGAGAACCCGACAGGGACCCCCAGACGTACCCCCCGAGGACCACGACCTCGAGGAGGTTCAGTACCCCAGACGTACCCCCCGAGGACCACGACCTCGAGGAGGTTTTCAGTACCCCAGACGTACCCCCCGAGTACCACGACCTCGAGGAGGTTTTCAGTGAGTCCAGGGCTCAGGTCTTTCCGCCTCACCGGCCTTACGACTGTGCCATCGACCTCCGCTCAGGGGCTCCCTTTCCCGGCGGCCGCCTCTACAGTGCTGACCGTCCTGCCCCCTCCGTGACTGGTGGGTTTGTTCCCTCCAGAGCCGTGACCGAGGAGGAACCCATGCAGCTGGGACGCAACCGCCTTAGCCCGGCCGAACGGGAGTCCAGGCTCAGGTCCGGCCGTTGCCTCTACTGTGGCCGGGATGGACACCGTGTCTCCAATTGCCCTACCCGGCCAAGAAGACCAGGCTCGCCGGGACCCCGGGAGATCCTGGTGAGCCGTTTTTCCTGTTCCTCCACCCGTGCACCACCTAACCGTCTGGCGGACGTCACCCTAGCCTGGGCGGACCAGCGGGCGACGGTGGGTGCACTCATGGACTCTGGTGCTGATGTTACAGTAGTTTCATGGACGTTGGGTTTGCCACCCGGGCCAACATTCCACTTGAGGACCTCGAGAGGCCCTTGGAGGTCTTCGCGCTGGATCATCGCCGCCTGGCTGACGTCACTCAACGCACCTGTCCAGTCCTTCTCACCGTTGCTGGTAACCACGTTGAGAGACTCCAGTTTTTCGTCACCAGCTCTCCTCTTGTCCCTGTGGTCCTGGGCAGGCCCTGGCTCGCGCTGCACGAGCCCCACATCGCCTGGTCCTCCGGTACCATCAAGGGGTGGAGCCCCTCCTGTCGTGCCCAGTGTCTTCAGGTGCCGTCCAGCCCCCTCGCCGGGTCCCAGTCCCCGTCTCCGGCCTCCCTCGCCGGTCCTCTGTCCCCGTGCCCGGCCTCCGCTGTCGGGCCCCAGTCCCCGTCTCCGGCCTCCCTCGCCGGTCCTCTGTCCCCGTGCCCGGCCTCCGCTGTCGGGCCCCAGTCCCCGTCTCCGGCCTCCCTCGCCGGTCCTCTGTCTTTGTCCCCCTCTCCAGTGCCCCTGATCGCCGGCTTCCTTCGGTCCCGTCCGGGCAGGCCGGGGCCGAGTGGGTCGCCGGGTGGCTCCCGTGGAGGGGGGAGTACTGTGAGGTTTGGTTCTTTCCCCACCACGGGCTTCTTAAAGTACTGTGATGATTGGTCCGCTCCCCACCCACTCGCTCCGTTCCTTTAAGGTACTTTGTTGATTTATTGCATTCCCTGCCTCGCTCCGTTCCTTTAAGGTACTGTGAGGATTCTGTGTTTGATTGGTCCGTGCCGAACACACACTTCTAAGTCAAGTATCAATTACCATCACGCACCTGATGTGTGTTCTAATCAGCGCCCCAAGAGGCTTTATAGACTCTGATTCCCCTAGTATCGATGTTGGATCGTTCTGAAATATTCTCTGCATTTGCCTGTTCCTTCCGTCGCTGCTTTCCCTGTTCTTTGCCTCCCAGGACTCTCGAGAAATATTCCGTTTGGAGAACCTGCTTCCCCGTTACGAAGCGTTCGCCCTGTTTGATCCGCCCGCTTCACGCGCTGCGCTCTGGTGAGTTTTTTGTAACAGTCTTTTGGATTCTATCGTTTTTTGTGTGTGTTAAAGCACTGAAGAGATCCTGTTTTCGTTCAGACTGTTCTCACCCTTTTTGCCTGTTTGGATTTTCACTTTTGGATTACCTAATTGTTTTTCACTCTGGACACTGCTCACTGTGTGTTTTACACCGAAGATTCTGTCACTTGGATTTATTGTTTGGACAATTCACTTCACCAGTCACCTGTCAGTTTTCAATTGTGCACTGAGCTAACTCGGACTCTCTCTCTCCCTATCCGCCTCCACCCCGGAGTATATGCTGGGAGGATCTGCAGAGCGGCTCAGACGTCACGGACAAATTCCACAAACGTAACCTTCCGGGAGAAACTGCAGAGCAGCAAACATTCCTCACATGCCTGTTTCCCAGTTTGTTCTGTTCTCCACCAAATCCTTTCTTGTTACTCAGTAAATAAACACGCCCTTGATTTTGGCTAACTCTGAAACAACTCTCTCTGTGCCGTTTGCGTTTGGGGTCGGTGTCAAACCATAACAGGCCCCAGCCTCGCGATACTTAATGATACTTTGCACAATCGAAGCGGGCATGGTCACCTTAATTTCCCTATATGTGTATGTATATAATGAATAAATCTCTTGAATCTTGAATCTCTACTCAAAGATGCCTTATTGTTTTAACTTCTTAACATGCACCCAGAAAAGTGGCAATTTTTTTTTACTTAAACTTGAGGACTGCATTTTTTTTGCAAAGCTTATCTTTATACTTTATGCTTATAGCTAGGGAGGTGTAGTGGTTACGTCATTGTTGTTTCCGGCTGGTCCACCTCGCTTGAAATTGCACTGTACATTTTCCAATGGACACATTTGTAAATCGTCTTGTTTAAAACAAATAAAGCATGAACATTGGCATGGTGTACCTTTCTGTGTGTATTCATCCACAATCTATAGCTCAACATGACACAATTAGCAATTAATCTTAAAATAATTACGTTGAATTTTATTTCAACCAAAAAAGCTTAATTAAACAATAATGTTAGTGATAGAAGGGAACTCATTTTGTGCAAAAATGGAAAGCTTGCCAATGTTCATGAGGCAGAATTATTACAATAGCCGATAATACATTTTCCCAATGATAAATCCCTAAACAGGTGGACCATGCGGGCGGTCCAAAGTGACGTCAGACTACACCTCTCTATAGCACATGCATAAATCAAATAAAATCAAATAAAATGTATTTGTAAGGCCCGACAACACACGTTAATGTCCCCATGGGCTGTACACGTCTTCTTTAAACAAGTCAAGAAGCAACATAACAATAAGTCAAGAACAGACATTCAATACCATAGTCCCCTCCATACTCATAGCCAAGCTCAGGGACCTGGGCTTGGGCTATGACCTCTGCCAGTGGGTCTTGGACTTCCTGACTGGCAGACCCCAGGTGGTGAGAGCAGGCAACTGCACCTCCTCATCCATCACCCTCAACATAGGGGCCCCCCAGGGCTGTGTTCTGAGTCCCCTCCTCTACTCCCTGTACACACACGACTGTGTGGCTCAGCGGAGTAGCAATACAATCGTCAAATTTGCTGACGACACAGTGGTGGTGGGCCTGATCTCTGCCAACGACGAGAGGGCCTACCTGGAAGAGGTCAAGGTCCTGGCGGGATGGTGCCAGGAAAACAGCCTCTCCCTGAACGTCAGCAAAACAAAGGAGATGATTGTGGACTTCAGGAGGTCGGGGGTCAAGGACTACAGCCCCCTCAGCATCGACGGGGCACCGGTTGAGAGAGTCAACAGCTTCAAGTACCTCGGAGCCTACATATCCGAGGACTTGACATGGACCACACACATTAACAGTGTGGTGAAGAAGGCACGACAACGCCTCTACTTCCTCAGGCGCCTAAGGAAGTTCCAAGTCAGCCAGAAGATCCTTAAGAACTTCTACTCATGTACAATAGAGAGCATCTTGACCGGCAACATCACCTCCTGGTTTGGGAATAGCACTGCAAAAGACCGAAGCAGACTACAAAGAGTGACACGTTCAGCCGAACGCACAATTGGAGGGGGGCTCCCCACCCTCCAGAACATTTACTACAAGCGTTGCAAGGGCAAGGCTAAGAGAATCATTAAAGACTCCAGTCACCCGAACAACTGCCTCTTCGAACTGCTGCGGTCAGGCAAGCGATACAGGAGTCTCAAGGCGAGCACAGAAAGACTCAGAAGTAGCTTCTATCCCCAGGCCATCAGGCTGCTAAACGAACAATGAATGAACACTACACAACAACAACCACCAAACGCACATAGCACACACATCCACACGCACACACTCACTTTAAACAAACACACTGTAGCACCCACTCCACACACTTTATAGCACACACCCACTTTAAACAAACACACTGTAGCACCCACTCCCCACACTTTATATTTATGGATGAAGGATTGCACTACAACTCGTACACCTTACTGTAAATTGTACCTAAAATTGTACCTCATCCCATTTCTGCTTTGCACTAGATAGTACTGTACATTAGTACACTGCATAGTATTGTGTATTGTATATTATATGGTAACTCAGAACATTGTACATATGTCTATACCGAACACTGTGACCTCATTTTCTTCTTCTAAATTCATGCTATATTATGTTATTATGTTATTTGATACTATCTTGTCTAGCACAGTCTCTGGAGCGTAACAGTAAGAAGCATTTTGTATGAAAGTATTCTGTACTTCTGTATGACAACTATTAAAGAACTTGAACTTGAACTTGAACACCATAAGGTCCAACAAATTTAAAATAAATGCAAATAAATCAAAGGGCTGTCAGTTTATCGCGTTAATTAGATTAATTAATTACACAGGTAATTATCGCGTTATGAAAATTAACTCAAAATTAATTACATTTTTTTTATTATTTTTTTTTTTTTATCCCATTCATTCCATAAGCATGTAGAATACACATTACAGACTTTTTTTTTTAATATGGTCCATTTGCATGTTCTTGGTATCTGATTCTAGGGACATGTGATTGATTGAATGAAATGAATAACACCATGCTGACACCAAATTGACCAGACCTGAAAGATCTAAGCAAATTTATAGATGGAAGATGATTAAACAGAAGGTTTTGTAGATACAGTACTGAATTCTGCCATCCGGACACATACAATTTGAAATATGATTATAGAATATAGAATATCAGGCATAAAATGGTTATGCGATTAAAATGCGATTAATTAGATTCATTAATTACAAATCCTGTAATTAATTAGATACATTTTTTTAATCGCCTGACAGCACTAGAGAATCCAAGCACTCCCAGACATACCCCACGCGAAGGTAAGGAAAAACTCATAAGCCTGGTCTTTTTTTAAAGATAACATCTGAAGTTACTAATGCAAAAAAGGAAAATCACTTTTAGTGCTAATGAAATAGAGTAGCATATATGTCTGACCTTGAGTTGAACTTGAACTTGTGTACTCACATTTTTCTGTAGTGGTTGCAATATCCCAAATTTAACCACATAACATGAGCTCAGAAAAGTGGCCAATCTTTTTTTTTTACTTGAACTTGAGGACTGCATACTTTTTTTGCAAAGCTTATCTTTATACTTTATGCTTAGCACACGCATAAGCCTGGTCTCTTTTGAAAGATAACATTCTGACGTTTCTTACACAATAAAGAAAAATCACTTTTAGTGCTAATGAGTAATATAGGACTGAACTTGAGTTGAACTTGAACTTGTGTACTCACGTTTTTTTTGTTTAGTAGTTGCAATATTCCAAAATAATATATATATATATATATATATATATATATATATATATATATATATATATATATATATATATATATATATATATATATATATATTTTGTATAAGCTGGAAAACACAGCAAATCCATAGCCTGAAGTCTTATGAGTCTTCTAGGAGACATCCGGGTAAACCGTGTGCCAAGAAAAAAGCTCTCCATCTCTCCGTTTCCTCATCCAAGTAAATTCATTCGGAATTTGTATCACTTGATCCTGTCTTCATTTGTCAATTTTCACCTACAGTAGATCCCTGATTTGCACACCCAAACGTGGGATATCACTGGAAAGCTATACATTCATTGTTGACTACAAATTACAACGCTAACCAATCATTTTCGCAATCAGCGGATGATTGACTTCTGGAGCCTCGGGAGTCCGCAATAGTATGGGCCCTGAGAGCGCCGCTGGCTCTGCGGCTCTGCAGCTGCATGCTTCTCATAGAGAGGGGGGTTACAATTTAGAGGAGAGTCTAACTTCAAGAAACAGGCTGTTCATTCAACAATGTATGTATATTTCAGTTTGTGGAGTGAATATGAGTTGCATAAGATAATAGAGTGTGAAGGTATACTGAATACTGTCTATCTGTATGTCATGTATGTCATATATGTTATGATGAATTGAAAATGGGGGACCCTGATGACGAAAGTCTTTCTCTGGTCTGCATCCCCTTAACAATTGTGTGTATTGAGCCGTACTGTATTGTACCCATTCTGCAATCTGTTAATAAAGTTTTCAATCAATCAATCAATCAAGGGGGTAGGAATACATACGTTTACACTTCATCCTACTCCTGCTGCTTGTTTGTTTTTTAATCTGTTTACTTGTTTTTTTATTATTATTTATTTTCAATTTATGTTCGAAATAAATAAACGCATTCATTCAAGATATTGTGTGAGCAAAAGTATAGTTAATATACTCATACAGTATGTACATCCTCTGGCCTCGCGCGGATCTCACAGCTGTGCCCGCACAGTGCAATACTCCAATTCAGCCATTGGCAATTCAGCCATTGGGTGGGTGGTGCTGCTGAGCGGCCCTCACAGCGCGGCCGTCAGAGTGCGGCCCTGAGAGCGCCGCTGGCTCTGCGGCTCTGCAGCTGCATGCTTCTCGGAGTCCGGGGTGATAATCTGGCGTAAAAAGACGCTCGCCTGACATAGGCATGTAACTCGAGAACCGATGAACGAATTTTGTCGAGTGAGATGGCATTCGAACGGCAACAAATAGTGCTTTAATTCGGTAATTTATATGTTCGGCGAGAAATGCAGCCCGAGCCTTCAGACGCTCGCAAAATGCCGTGAAACTGAAACTGAAAAACCCGGACATTTTCATGAATTTATAAACCCCCCCCCGGACGCCCCAGACAGGGCGTGAAAAGAGGACATGTCCGGGCAAAAGAGGACGTTTGGTCACCCTATTAGACCTCACCTGTCTCATACCTCGGAGACACTGGCGCATTAACACATCCTGCGCCAAAAACGTCGTACAACGTGTTTCAAGGTCATACTAATTCTGCCATTCCACGGCGTACAACGTTATTGAGATCATATTTCATTTTTTCGCCATGGTATTCAGAATGCCCTCACCCAGCCTCGGCTGATACAGTGGGAGCCTGCACAACTATGCAACGCTTCAATACTGCTGCCTGGTGGATGATCGGCGAGTTACAACCGGAAATGGATCTCTGGAGATCTCCGTGCATCTGGCAAATGCGTCCGGCACTCACATATTGTTGCGGGACTCTAGACACACGTCCGTGTGTAGCGATCGCTGCCATAACGCAATAATCTATATGATTTGGGCGTTTATTATGATTATACAAACCGGAAATGGATCTAGG
Organism: Notolepis coatsorum; assembly: GCF_963971535.1. NCBI lineage: Eukaryota > Metazoa > Chordata > Actinopteri > Aulopiformes > Paralepididae > Notolepis > Notolepis coatsorum. The sequence goes on from NC_140165.1 coordinate 108,844,570, forward strand.
AGATCGCCGTCAAATAAGTAGGATCTTTTTCCTCCAGTCTCATAGGCGAACGGTAAGAGGACGCTGACGTTACTTTCAGCGCAATTGTTTATTATTATTAGAGCTGAGCCGTTAACGGCGTTAACGTGCTGCGTTAACGCGATACTAGTATCGCGCGATAATATAATTGACGCAGTTAATCTAAACAAATATATAATAATAATAATTTACATTTTCTTTTTTTTTACCTTTATTTACCCAGGGTAGGTTCGCTGAGCACAGATGCTCTTTTTCAGGAACGCCCTGCTTCACATTCACACAGTTCCATTCACACCTGGGAGCTGCCCAGTACAACCACAGTTGACACCATTGGCACTATAAGTAGACACTGCTACATAAAACAAGCTGGTCTGCCTGAGTGACTCGTGGAAAAAGGAGAAAGGTGGATGGTGAGGATCAGTGAGCTGGATGCAATCCTACCTGGAGGGGAGAGAACAGATGGTAGAGGTAAACGGTACTCTATCCCCCTCACAGTGAGCTGTGGTGTTCCACAAGGAAGCATACTAGGACCGCTACTCTTCCTAATTTATGCAAATGACATGTCGTCAGCCTGTGACTGCAACTTGTTCCTGTTTGCGGACGACTCAGCCCTGCTGGTCTCTGACAAGAACAAGTTGCAGGTTGAAAAAACCCTCAGCTCGGAACTAGGCAAAATCTGCATATGGCTCGCTGATAACAAACTATCGTTACACATGGGCAAAACAGAGTCCATTCTCTTCGGCTCAAATAACAAACTCAGCAAGACCGACGGCTTCTCAGTTACAGTGGGTGACAATATTGTCACAAGGAAAGACGAAATTACCTACCTGGGTTCCATCCTAGAGGCAAATCTTTCCTGTGACAAAATGGCATCCAATGTAATAAAAAAAAGTCAACCAACGAACTAGATTCTTGTACCGGATCTCCTCTCTAGTAAACAAGAATACCCTGAAGACTCTGGCAGGAGCACTCATTCAAGGGGACTACGACTATGCGTGCACCTCATGGTACCAAAGCACCTCAAAGGCGCTTAAAACAAGATTACAAACATCACAAAACAAACTGGTCAGACTACAACTTGACCTTACCCCCAGAACCCACCTCACCCCTGCCCACTTTGACAACCTAGGATGGCTTAGAGTAGACGACAGAGTACAGCAACTTGCAATGGGCCTGGTCTACAAGATACACTATACGACTAAGGTACCCATGTACATGTCAAAATACTTCCCAAAGGTCAGTGAATACCACAACCACTACACCAGAGGAAGCTCAACAAATCATGTTAAACCCAGATTCGGCTCAAACAAGGGACTAAACACGTTTCACAATTATGCCACATCAATGTGGAACGCCCTACCCAAAGCTGTAAAGGAATGTGAATCCCTACCCACATTCAAAACCGCTCTTAAAGAGCACCTACGGGAGGCTGCAATTCGAAACTGGCCACCGTAAATGCCCAAAACCCCCACCACCTCCTAATAGACAGTCTCCTCCCCACCGCATGTATATATTCCCTCCCCGCCGTATGTATATTTCTCTCCCACCCACCCTCTCCTAATGTACAGTCCCCTCCCCATCATATGTATATACTCTGTCAGGATCTAGGGGTAACAGTGTATATATATATATATATATATATATATATATATATATATATATATATATATATATATATTTGAATACCGTTTATGTAACAAATGTATCAGTACTAAATACCTAGGCCTATATGTCCCTATGCCATAAATGTCATGTATGTTGTGTATGTCATAAATGTCTTATCTATATGAATTGAAAATGGGGGACCCTGATGTAAACAAGACAAACGTCTTTCTCAGGTCTGCATCCCCTTAACAATTGTGTGTATTGAGCCGTACTGTATTGTACCCATTCTGCAATCTGTTAAATAAAGTTTTCATTCATTCATTCATTCATTCACACGTATCAATCTGATTGACAGTACAAAAAAGCCAATGGTAATTATTCATTAGAAGAATATATTGGTCTACAATTGTGTCCATCAACGGGTTTCGTGACCATCAGCCAATGGCCATGCGGTATCGTGTGGCCCGGCCTTCAGAGGGCGGGTTCAGTTGTCACATATAAACGGGGAGTTCCTCTGTTTCGCTCACTGTCTCAACTCGTCTTCCTTGTTGTGATAAGACTTGTTCTTCTACCTCCAGACAAAATGAGGGAAATTGTCCATCTCCAAGCCGGTCAGTGTGGAAACCAGATTGGAGCCAAGGTTAGTAAATATTCTGTGTTTAAAAGTCTTTCTCTGGTCTGCATCCCCTTAATAACTGTATTGTGCTGTACATGGGACGGGGTTGCACTCCCAGATAAGTAGGCCTACTCGCTATTTGCATATCAATAGCGCCGGTCGTCAGGTGTGTTAAATACGTTCTCGGATACATTCAGACGTAACTTATTGTGAATGACATGTGTTACACTTACATTCCATTCGTAGAGGCAATTAGGCACCGTCTGTCTTCTGTGCTCACTGCTCAGCGAGGGGACATTAAATGCGCAATCGCGGGAGCGCGCGCACGCGCCGGGAGCGCGCGTGCACGTGGCGCCATTAGATGCGTGCAACCCCAGATTTCAATAACTCACCAATAACCCATTCTGCAATCTGTTAATACAATTTTCAATCAATTGGGCTTGGAAGAATAATGCATTTTTGTTATTGCTCGTATATTATTGCTTAACCTTCTGTGAATTGTCGCAGTGAAAGGGTTAACCGTTTGGTAGTGCGGCAGTGAACGGGTTAATGCTTACCTAATTCAATGACTTATCTCTTTCAGTTCTGGGAGGTGATTAGTGATGAACACGGCATTGACCCAACGGGCACATACTGTGGAGACAGTCACCTGCAGTTGGAGAGGATCAATGTCTACTACAATGAAGCATCGGGTAACTTTTAATTTTGGGAATTCCTAATTGGATGATGACATTCCATTTAGCCGAGTTCAATTGCTGTTGTGTTTTTCTGACTTGCTCTCCCCTCTCTTTCCCCTAGGTGGTAAATACGTGCCCCGTGCTGTGCTTGTCGACCTAGAGCCAGGGACTATGGACTCAGTGAGATCCGGACCCTTCGGCCAGATCTTCAGACCAGACAACTTTGTGTTCGGTAGGTAATGAAATGGTCATAGATTGTGTGACCGACACAATGTGTTGTATTTGTGGTGTTTAGTTGCAGTGCCATGTTTGGCCACTAAGTGGCGCTCCATTGTTTGTGCCTGATGTAGCTACAGGGGGATCATCCATGTTCCCCGCGTTCTATGTTCCCCGCTTTGATTGATTAATAGATTGAACATTTTTATTTTATTAATGTCCGCCTTGTTTCGAACGGTTAAGCTTAGGCCCTCGTTCGAACTGGTTAAGGTTAGAGTTTGGAATCGGGGCTGGTGGTCTAAAATTTTCTATCAAAGCGGGAACATAGAACCCGGGGAACATAGACATGCTCCCGCTACAGGTTTAATTTGATTTAACCTGAGCCAGTGACTTCTTCACTTCCTGTTCCAACTGACGTCAGACTGCAGCATCAAGCATAGATATCTATATAGAACACTAGATGGCTTACCCGCGCTGCCGGCCGCGTGTTGCTTATTGCCAGCGGAAGAGTGCAAGAATGCTTCCGCATTCGTCACCGCACGCCAGTACGGTAATGCGCATTTCCTTTTCCTTCGCCCAGGTGCACCGGTGTGCTCGCGAGGTGCTCACGCTCGCATGCGCATGAGATCCCCGCTTGGTTCGACACATTAACACGCTTTGGTTCATAATCACGCTTTGGTTCATATTAATCGCATATGCTTTGGTTCATATTAATCACGCACACGTGATGGACGCAGCAGGCGATCACTCCTACTGTTATTCAGCTGCGCCGAGGTACTCATAGTTAAAGACAGCCGAGGTTGAGTAGTTTCTTCTGATATCACTTTCAAACTCCAAGTGATTTAGATCCAAAACATTTTCGAACACAGATTCATAATGGTTCTTCAGTGCAAGGGTTCAATTTACAATCAATAATCCATTGTAGGAAAATCCAGAACACTGTTTAGTCTGTGACGACGCGTCGCGATAATATACTACATGTATTCCATAGTAAAGTACAGTTGACAGCTGCGTTAACGTTACAATGCGTTGTGTTCACTCATCATAGTTAAAGACAGCCGAGGTTGAGTAGTTTCTTCTGATATCACTTTCAAACTCCAAGTGATTCGTTGCAATGTACGTGGAAATGCTGCCTTGTGTTGCAATGTACTACATGCATTTGTCTGAGCGGGGCGAAAGGAAAGGCGTACTGGCGTGTGGTGACGAATGCGGAAGCATTCTTGCACTCTTCCGCTGGCAATAAGCAACACGCCTGCCGGCCAATGTAGAGCGACGTCATCGTAGGGCGTCCATCTTGCTCGAGGCAGCTCAGCTACTGATAACATTCATGTCTACTTTTTTACTTAAAGGCATTTTTTTTTTTTTTACAAACCGCTTGAATCATAGCCACGTTAATAATGCTTGTAATAAACCAACCCGTTATGAGTATCTTTGTTTGTGCAGCTCACTCAGCCTCACTCAAGGCTGACTCGAGCAAGATGGCGGCGGTTCAGTGACGCTGGTGACTCCGCCTTAAGCTATCTAGTGTTCTATACAGGGCTGTACGCTAAGCTTTTTCACTAGGGGCACACTAGGGGCAATATTTTTTAGGGGCAAATTTTTAAATAACAATTTTACCATTATTAAAAAAATATGTGCCTCATTACTGTGGTCCTTTTATTCAACATTTAAGTGCGTTTGTTTTCAGGTTTGTATCTTTTTATAATGAACCAACTGAGAGTGTGTAAATCACTAATAGAACAAAAACAACAAACTGTGTGCGCGCGCTTGTGTAGTGCTCCTTGAATGAGATCACCACAACACACACACCATTGCATTAACCCTTTAATCGCCAAGGACTACTTTAGACATCATTTATTTTTTATCGCTTTTCCTGGTCAAGCATGACCGACAGTTGCAGGGTGAAACGGGAGAGAGAGCAGGGGAAGACATTTGGTAAATGACGGCGGGTCCGGGAATCGAACTCGGGGTCAGCCTGATCCGCGACGCAGCGCGGTACATGGTGCGCTACTGGAGCGCCCACTACATGAATCATTTAACGTCGGCCACAGACTTATAAACCCCCCCCCCTCCGGTCACCAGCAGATGATGAGGCATGGCGTGTAGGACCTCGTACAATTGAAATTAATCTGACGTCAATCGGTATCGAACTACATTTGATGATCTAATATATGTATTTAGGGCTATAACACGTTCTGCAGAAAACGATAAAAACATATTTATACTTTAGACCGTATTTTAGTATGAATATGTGAATGAAAAAGTAGAACGTTGCTACATCCTAAACGATAGATACTTGACGTTGAATGGGCCATAATAATGTCAATTTAGCAATACAATTTTAAAAAGTTATAGCCCTGCAAAGAAGGGGAACATCTCCATAGACAAATAGAGCTGGCAGAGGATGGTATAAGGATGGATATAAGCGTGGCAGAGAGGGTTAATCAGGAGGACAAGAAACTCTGCATACATTTGTTTCACAATGAAAAGTGCTTTAGAAATTCGAGCCCAGCGCTCTACATTGCTTTCAGTTTAGCTGGTCGTTCATACTAATACACATTGGCCGTATTAGGGGTTGGGAAACTGATGGGTGGGGATCGGGCGTTGTGGACAGCGACTCCTACAGGTCGGTTGGTGCACCTGCGCAGTAGAATCAGGAAGTGTCGGGGGCAGCGTGAGCCTTCCACGCGTTACTCCTCGCCACTAAGAGATCGAGCTGCGCAGGTGAAAAGATGCGACTGCTGTTACCTCAAGTACCGGAGGGGACTTGTGCTATGTATGACTTAGTCCACATTGCAGCCGGCTTGTGGGAGGCAAGAAACGGCGTTCATGACAGGGGAGGGTTGAATTGGATGATACGAAATTGGGATGGGAGAAAATATAGAAAATGGGAGAAAGTGGATTAAAAAAAAAGAAAAGTGCTTTAGAAATCAAATGAAGTATTATTATTGTAAATAACCCCATGAAAGGTTTATTTGTATGGGTAATTACCTGCTTCATATTTGTGATGTTACTGGTTTCAGAGTGTGCCAAGTGATCAATGTGTTGGGCCGTTTATAGAGATCTATGCCAATTAATGTTTATGTATATCCGAGACTTTTTTTTTATAAGAATTGAGAGGTATTTGTATATGTGACCTTTATTTTGAAAACAGTGTTGCGACGCAACCTTATTTACATTTGCGCTTTTGACAGTGAAATGTTCAGTCGAACTTAGCTCGAAGGAAAGACTAATCCAAAAGGTTTAATTGACCCGTATGAGGCTCTTACGGTAGGACTTAGGGTTAGGGTTATAGAAGTGGAATGTAATACTATGCAAAACGAGAAATAAACAGTGATTTTACCAGCAGTAAAGTTGCAAGCCACTTTCATTTCATATATGGGGAACCGGCAATTATTAGTATTATCATATTTGCATATTGTCTCATTATTGGATAGATAGGTTGATACTTTATTGATCCCCGGTGTCAATTTAAGTAAGACAGTATTTCACGTCCTAATAGTGGGGTACTCACCTAATGCATGGCTGAACCTGAATGTTAGAAGTGTCCCCGTCAATCAATCATCACAACATCACGTCAATCATCTTATCTCTCCACATCGGACGTGGTTGTCATAAGATGGACTGATATCCATTATCCACTCCGTTGTTCTTGCAGAGCAAAATTAGCGGCTTAAATGTATTGAAAGGAAGTGCTTCTTTGGCGATGCAACAATAGCCCATATTATTATTGAAAGGAGGCCACATTCAGTTTTGTTTCGCTAGGAATTATGGGATTTGGTGTTGGATGTATAGACTCTACGCAGACAGGGACATGGTCTTAATCGCACGATAGACTACAAGTACCAAGTATATAGCGTGACCCAGATTCACTCCACGCAAATCTTTTTTTTCACTCAGGCGACCGCAGTAAGTTCATTCATTGCCGACATTCTTTCATAGCGCCACGTAGGGGTGGGCGATATATTGAGTATACTCGATGTATCGCGGATTGTTCTACCCGAGATGTAGTACTGTACTATATCGCGAACATCGAGTATTTAGTTTATATGGCGCCGCCCGCGGCCGAGACACTCGCAGTGCTTTCCTCGAGAAGGGACGGCGGTAGTGTAGTCAGGGCTGTACAGTGATATAATGTTGCGGTTGTAATTTCATTAGACAGACCAGCGCGGACCTTTAATAACATTTAATTGACACGAGCAATGAGCTAACGGTAGCTGCTAACCAAGGTATCCATTAGGATTATGCTAAGCTACTAGCGATAGCTGCTAACCCTGGTAAACGGTCAAAGCGGACTCCACAAGACTAGTTCCATTCGTGAGGAAATGGGGTGGGTTATATTGACAACACTTGACAACAGCAGTTTAAACATAACTTCATATTTATTCGTTTCTGTATATCATTCAATTTCCATCTCCGTGTGTCTCTATCTCTTCCTGTTTACATTCGAGTGTGACGTTATCACCTACGGCAGCTTAGACGATCAAAACGCGAACCTAGAACAAACCCCGAGGGGTGGGGGGGGGGGGGCTGGCTCTCTTGTTCATTCTCGCCCCTCTCGCTCTCTCTACATTCAATGATTTAAAGTAGCCAAACGTTACAGACAGTATAAATACTAACTGGATAGTTGATGATATAAACATTTAATTTCATTATCTGAAATATTCTAAAATCATTAAGTCTGCTATAAGCCATTATACCTTTTGTGTGTTATTATTTTCTCACAGTAGGGTGTGTATATATATGTGTGTTTGGCTAAAGTGGATAGAAAACACAGTACTGTGTAAAAGTCTTAGGCACCCAAGAGTTTTTATATACATTGTCTTAGATGTAAATAATTTTTTTTATTAGTGTGTCAGTAGACTACTCTTAGTACATTTTCATTCAATTATTTTTTAAAGCATCTTCATGGTTTAATAATGCAAACATATGTTGCAGGGACTTATTATATTCATCATATTGGCGTGACTATGCATCAAAGGGTTAAATCAAGCATTTTTAAGTGATTTAGAGGAAATATCCTCTATATATCGTGTATCGCGATATAGCCAAAATATATCGCGATATCATTTTTGGCCATATCGCCCAGCCCTAGCGCCACGACATTGTGTCGCACTGTACAGCCTTGGTTGTAGGCTAATGTTTTACAATTTTTATCCAATTTGTATGGATTAATTTAGGAGTGAAATGCAAATGAAGGGTTGAAATCACTACTCGCAACGTTGCTCCCAGATATTATTTTTCACTCAACTGCCAAATTAAGGGGCAATTTGCGATCATCTCGTCGCAGTGTACAGCCCTGCTATATAGACATCTATGGCATCAAGGGTCAACTTGTTATAGTAGTTTCCCTAGTAACGATGTGGCTAGTCGTTTTAATATAGTTGTGTATATTGAATAATGCTGTATGGCCATAGTCCTTATTGTATAATTTGTAAATAATAAATGAGTTTGTGCCAAATCCCAAAAGCAATGTCACTCTAAGCTATTGTGCTAAACTATTGGTTTGTCATATGTGTAAAGGCACAACATATTCCATTTAAGGGTATATTTTTTAATGATTCGTTACGGTGTAATCAATACTTCTATTTGTATAAATTGCTTAAGCGGAGCCTGGCTGAGGAGCTGGCTGAGGAGCGCGTCGCGGCTCATGCGCACGCTCTACCATCGGAGCGCAAAACGGCAATGCGGAAACCCAACTCCGTTGTAGGAAGCATAGACACATCCTGCTACTGTTCATGCTGACAAGTTGACGTCACACAGCCAGACATGTTACATTTAATGTTGCCACATGTCCTGTGCAATGGTGTAAAGTATTTTTACTCAAAAGTATTGTACCAAGGTACATTTGAGGAACTTTGTACTTCTACTGTACTACATTTTAATGGAAATATTTATCAGTTACTTTGAAGAAATATAATTTGTCATGCGAGACGTGTCATAGATGAAGCTGATTCACATTTTAAGTCTTGTCAAACTTCAAGAGGACATTGATGGGAGCAACCATAACTGGACCACACATAAAAACTAGAATATATACACATTACATTTTTATACTTAATAAAGAAATACTTTATATTCAGTGGCTAGTTCTAGCTGAAGCCGAACTAGAATGGAGAATTAAGACAACTCCTTCCCTCCACTAGTCTGAGGGTCCACCTTGGGCAAGTGTTGGTACCCTCTCTAGCCTCCCTACTTAGGGATACAGGGGCCGCACTGCCTTGTGTGTGTGCATAGGGATACGCAAAGGCTAAGGGGAGAACCCTGAAAGAACTGCACTGCCTTGTGTGTAGGAATACGCAATGGCTAGGTCCTCACCGACAATAGGGTTACCTGTAAGGAAGGGCATCCGAGGTATAAAACTATCTACAAACCAAAAATAATGACTCCAGTGGCGTGGAGTCATCGTCCGTCCAACTTCACTGTAGTGGGAAAATATGGACTTAAAACGAAGATGATTATTCAATATCACTTTCTTCTCTTACCAAGGTAGAATTGTGAATTTTAAGACCTGAGGTTTTCATCTGGGTATTTCTACTTTTTTTACTTGGTAAATGTAAAACTATGTGCCACCACTGGTCCTGTGAGATTAGTGCTGATGTGTTGTTGTTTGCAGGCCAGAGCGGTGCCGGTAACAACTGGGCGAAGGGCCACTACACGGAAGGAGCGGAGCTGGTGGACTCTGTGATGGACGTGGTGAGGAAGGAGGCGGAGGGCTGCGACTGCCTGCAGGGCTTCCAGCTCACGCACTCCCTGGGTGGCGGCACAGGCTCCGGCATGGGCACCCTGCTCATCAGCAAGATCCGTGAAGAATATCCAGACCGCATCATGAACACGTACAGCGTGGTGCCGTCGCCCAAAGTGTCGGACACAGTCGTCGAGCCTTACAATGCTACGCTGTCGGTCCACCAGCTCGTAGAAAACACAGACGAAACCTTCTGCATTGACAACGAGGCCTTGTATGACATTTGCTTCCGCACCCTCAAACTTACAACCCCCACATACGGCGACCTCAACCACCTGGTGTCGGCCACCATGAGCGGCGTCACCACCTGCCTCAGGTTCCCCGGACAGCTCAACGCTGACCTGCGCAAGCTGGCAGTCAACATGGTCCCGTTCCCCCGCCTCCACTTCTTCATGCCCGGGTTTGCACCGCTCACCGCCAGGGGCAGCCAGCAGTACAGATCCCTGACGGTCCCAGAGCTCACCCAGCAGATGTTCGACGCCAAGAACATGATGGCCGCCTGCGACCCCCGTCACGGACGCTACCTCACCGTGGCAGCCATTTTCCGCGGCCGCATGTCCATGAAGGAGGTCGACGAGCAGATGCTGAATATACAGAATAAGAACAGCAGCTACTTCGTTGAGTGGATCCCCAACAACGTGAAGACCGCCGTCTGCGACATCCCTCCCCGTGGCCTCAAGATGGCGGCCACCTTCATCGGCAACAGCACGGCCATCCAGGAGCTGTTCAAGCGCATCTCTGAGCAGTTCACCGCCATGTTCCGGCGCAAGGCCTTCCTCCATTGGTACACTGGAGAGGGCATGGATGAGATGGAGTTCACTGAGGCGGAGAGCAACATGAACGACCTGGTGTCGGAGTACCAGCAGTACCAGGACGCCACCGCCGAGGAGGAGGGCGAGTTCGAGGAGGGAGAGGAGGATGTAGCTTAAATTGGGTGTAATGGTGCCTCTACCAAGCTGTGTAATTCACTGACCTGTCAGATTACCTTTCCAGTGTTTCCATCATCTGTCCTTATGTTTTGTCACCTTTTTGCTGGCTCTTCTCTTGTCTGTTGATGAGTAGTTCAAAGAGTTCCACTACAGCTACCAGAATTATTATTATTTTTACATGTAATAATAATAAAGTTCCTTTTGCTTAATCTTGGTGTAAACTAGTGATTTATCTGGTCTTCAATTCACTGATTCTTGAGACAAATGACTGAAATGCAAGGTCTCAAATGATTTTATTAGGAAATTTGACAAGTGAAGTGTGATATACTCGGCTTGTGTGGAAGATGGTGCTTTTTTCACAAAAGGAATCCAGTCCATGGCAACCTAATGCCAAATCATGTGCTAGTTGTATGATTCATAACGTGGGGGATTTGCTTTTGAACTAGATTAGTGCACTTATTTCCCTTGATGGCCAAATAATCCACCACTGCTAAATGACAACTTTGTTAAGTCACAAGACTACCAAAGAACATTAACTTTATATTTTAGATCTGCCCTCGGTAGCAATGTATCCCTAAGGCCAGATCAGGGCAAATTTACCAAAACAAAGTAAATGTATTGCATGAAATGATAATCTGATATGGGTATTCCTCTGGTCTGGCATAGGGTCATGTGAAATATTGTCCTCTCAAACCCATCGGTCACTAGTTACTTTGCATAGAAAACGAGGCAAAATTTGAAGCTAGTCAAATAATCAGCCAGCATAACGACCATGTGACACTTTAACACAACCTTTACAATTCGATGGATGAAGAACGAATGCTTCAGACCACTGAATACACAAATTATATATTACATGTACTTTTACTTTTGATACTTCAATGTCAAAAACGTCTCAACCTTTACTTATCTAGAATTTTCAATGGAGGACTTTTACGGAGTACCATTTTATCTGGGTATTTATTCTAATACTTAAAATAGTGGTACTTCCTCCACCACTGCAGATGAGATACCAAGTTTTTAGCGAGTCCTATTTGCTAATATCAATAGCTGACAGAAAATGTATGAGACAAATTAAGAGCACACTGGGACAACGACGGCTGAAGGCACTGATTAAAGATAATAGACAGGTAGCTAGCTGGTCATATTACTGACATATCCTCTCTCTCACCCAGTCACAGAGCTCAACGGGGGAGGCCCTTGTGTGGTTTACATTGCACAGCGTGTGCTGTGTGTGTGACCTAGATATTATGAGCATATAGTGTTTGCCACATATATTGAACATGGAGCCTATGCGCTGTAATGACATGCAAGCTATAGTGTCTGTTTTGTTGAACCACTATTCATTCAGCCCAGAGAGCTTTAACCCTTTCACTGCCGTGCTACCAAAACGGTTAACACTTTCAGCGCAACAATACACAGGTTAACCCTTTCACTGCCACACGACAGCCCTGCCACACGGCAGAAGGTTAACTCTTTACACTTTACGGTGACCGTCGGTTGTGTGATGGATCGTAAAAGGGTTAACCTTCTGTCGTGTGGCAGTGGAAGGGCTAATATCTGCTATTCGCTCGCGGAACTAATCTACATAAAAATGTGAGGTATGCACGGATGCTGCAGGACTATGAATGGTGGAAAAATACTTGTGTAGTCCTGTGTCATACCTAAATGTCATATAACTGAATTGTATAGAAACAAGTCGCCAAAAGTGACTATTGCACAACTGATTTGAAAAAAAAAATCCACCAAGAGGGGGGAAACCCCCCCTTCACCCCCCCTCCTCGCCATACCTTGCCTTTTAGTGAAAGGACGCCACTGGTGGAAACGCCTTGCGGCCATGCGTTTGAAGGCACGGCCGCCCGTCGTCCTATAGGCAGCAGCTCTGGAACGCTGGCGTCACGGACACATTCTCGCCCACCATTCAGATGAACCCTTTCACTGTGACAATACAGAAGGTTAACCCTTTCACTACCACACTACAGAAAACGGTTAACCATCTGCAGTGTGGTAGTGAAAGGGTTAACCTTCTGTAGTGTGGTTGTGAAAGGGTTAACCCTTAGTCGTGTGGCAGTGAAAGGGCTAACCTTCTGTATTGTCACAGTGAAAGGGTTAACCCTTTGGTAGTGAAAGGGTTAACTATTAATAAGCCGCCCTGCCCTCATTCCACAACTCACTGTTTTTGAAGGACCCAATGCCCCCCCCCCCCCCCGCCATTACCCCCCCTCCATTCCAATGTATACTCCTCAATCCTATAGTATGCAGATTAATTATTTCGGATGTAAAACTATAGGCCAAGGATTCCATCTTCAGCCCAGGACCCAATTTGATTAAATTCCACTATATATTAAAGATAGATTGATGGGTGGGTTAAGTTCAAAGAGTTCCACTATATAGACAGCTACCAGAAATGGGTCTGTGACCCGAGATTAGAGAGAATGATGGTACAAAGTTGAAAAGACTAATAATAATAATAACTTTATTTGTATAGCACCTTTCATACAGGGGATTGCAGTTCAAAGTGCTTTACATCAGTAAGAAATAAGACATAAAATCTGTGTAAAACAAGCGGCAAGAGCAAAGCATAAAGTGGGATAAAATAATGCTGATATATTAATCAAATCATATCAGAACCTCACGTTCCAATAGGCTTCTTGAATTTCTGTAATCTGTTACAAAACATGATAATGGTCATAGTATGCACCCAGCGGATAGTGGGGCGTAGAGATAAAAGTAAAAATAAGTAAAATAATAGCAAGGGTAATAAAGTGCAGACACTTTTTTTTTTTTTACAGTGCACTACCCCCTCAGTGCAGTGGCATGACATGGCTGGTTTTGATGTTGTGTCTAGATGTGTGCTGTGGCTGTAGACAGCAGCAACACACTGCAGGTCCACGGGGAGTTCCTCCCACTGCCGCTTGTGTGGCTGGTTGGGAGAAGAGGGGACAGACAGACAGCAGATATACTCACTAGTCGCCATAATGCGCTAAATGAGCATTTCTCTTCAGGTTTTAATATACACGTGTACACACTACACACACATAGAACTGCATATCGACCTCTTCTGGGCCAAGAGATCTGCTGAAAAGAGTCAATGAAAAGAAGCCTCAAATATTCAGCTTTTATGATCAAATTAACTTCATCACAGGGCCTTTTTAACCCAATTCCAATGTCCTTGGAGATGTTATGTGCCCGGTTTTACATTATAGTATAACACAATGAGCCACGTGGACCGAGAATGAAGGATGGCGGAAAACCGTTTGCTGTACTCGATAATGATAACCACCACCACGCCAAAACATTTCACGTTGATTAATAATACAAGTTCCACTGTCTCTACCCGTGTGGGGAAGAACAACTACAGAAGGAACATAATGTCACTGTATATTATTATTAATGCAAACTGCTCTGATCAATATATCACCCATACCACATAAAGCATTTACTGACGATCACGGAATTCGAAATGACCCCCCCCCCCCCCCCGTTCATCCGCGCATGATAAGTCATAACGTTTAGGATCATGTACAGTTGAAATTTTTAATATAGCGTGTATCGCCAACAACCGGCAGTTGATCATCTATATGCGTTTATGCCTATAAATCACGTTCTAGGAATTACTGCAGAAAACGATAAAAACATATTTATATTCTAGACGGTATTTTCGTATGAATCTATGAATGAAAAAGTATAACGTTCCTACATCCTGAACGATAGATAATCGATGTTGAATGGGCCATAGTAATGTCAATTTAGCAATACAATTTAAAAAGTTATAGCCCTGCAAAGAAGGTGAACATCTCCATAGGCTTAGACTGGTGGCAATGATCATACATTGATGGATATAAGTGTGGCAGTTAATGTGTTAAACAGGAACCAGACAATATACGTGCTCCGGGAGGGAGGTGTCGATTTCAAAATAAAAGACTTAGCTCCCAAAAGTGCAATAAAATAAAACGAAAGCAATGAAATAAAACCAAAGCAATAAAATAAAACGTTAAGGATTATTAGTGGAATGTATTAAAGTGTATTTTGTGATGGGGTGTAATTATCCACACAATTGGGACAGGCGTTAAGACAGCTCACGTGATTGTGATGGGCGGACATAGCAATAGGTATTAAGCATATAGCATACCCCGAGACATCCACCACCTTGGTCAGCACTACGAGACAAGCACTCAGAGAGATGGGGGGGGGGTTAGAGAGTTCCCATGTTTGTAGTGGGTGGAGATGGAGCAATAAATACATGTAGTGAGCATACCGGTATGCATACATGGTGACAGTAGAATCATAGTATAATATAAATAATACCTGTCCATCATTTTATTGGTGCAGTCCCGGACACTCTTGCCTCCTATCCCCATCAATGTGGATATCTGAAATTAATGTAACATCATGTACAACACAATTTAAATCCTTTGAACATGAGTCAGTAACAGACAATCCCTCTCCTAGAAAAAAAATTTAAAGTCACAGTTTTTTGTCAGATGTCCACCCTCCCAAGGTCCTCCTCGAGCAGGTTAAACTCCTCCACTGTCTTGCAGGGGTTTATGTTGTTTTTCTTTTCTTTTTTTTAAACACAGAAATACGCAATTTTAGAGTAATTAGAGATGAATACTGAATAACTAGAATCATTAGAGGTTCTCAAAGTGAGGTCCAGGTCCATGAGAGGGATCTGGGCAGTCCCCATAGAAAATTCAAAGTTAACAGGACCAAATCATCAGTTTCTTATTTATTTATTTAACCTTTATTTAGCCAGATAAAACATTGATCTGGTCCAATAAGCCCCAACAGGAGTACAAATATACATATATACACATATATATACATATATATATATATATAATATATATACATATTGTTACAAAGGATCAGATTAAACCGAATATATATATTTATTTATTGATATATATTGCATAGTATTTGTATATCGTTTGATATCCCCTGTATATTCCTTGTACATATACACGGAATATCCCTTTAGCCCAGACCATAATAGTTCATTCTCCTATTGGACAGCGGTCCACCGGCGCCAGGGACCGGCCTCCGGAGCCAGGTTCAAAGTCACCGTCAAGATGTGTCTGGACATGCCCGGCCTTGCCCAGGGATACGCGACAGAAATGAGATTGGAACTAGTTTGTTCACCGTGCGTATAAATACGGCGTAGGTGAATATAGAAGCCCCTTAGCCTCCTTACCCCTTCGTCCTTTTAGTATGTTACCGATAAGTTGAAGCCTCACCCACGATACAACGTGCGGTGAAGTATGGCCTGTTTGGCCCCAGAATAGAGCATTGAGACCGCGTGCGAATGAATAACTGAATTGTCAGAGTTTGGCGCTGTACCGTCGAGTGCGACATATTTCTATTAAGTCATTAATAGTTGATTTGTGTATAGTGTATCGTGCGGTTAAGGTTCTACAGTGACCAGCATCTCCAACGCTTCCTCGTATTAGCTAGAGTTCTTATCCAGGCTGGGCTGACCACATGGCGCTTTCACCCGAGGAGACCTAGACGAGAACCGTATGGACATGTACACTGGATTAATCTACCCGACGACTACATAGCCCTTTGCGGCTGGAATGTATTTGCTTTGGTCCTGTGATTTATGGAGCGGATAATCGCCGACGCCTGCACGTGTTGGATTTACCCCGAGAGGAGTCAAGTCGAGTCGGCGCTTCAGAGAGCCTGAGGCCGACTAGCTTTCTTCACTGTGGAGCTACAGTCTACAAGAGAACCAAGCTGTATTCGTCTGTGGATCAAGAGGCTACTGCACCGGCTTCTGTACCTGAAGTCTCCCTAGTCATCGTTGACCAGACGTCCTACTACCGACAGATCTTCTACCCCCCCCGCTGGCTTACAACCAGGGGGAACCCCTTCCAGTATCTCCCGCTATATTACTAGTGTACCATAGATATAATTCCCTAAGATTCGGGTCGTATAATTACCTCCTGCGTAACCAGAGAATGGACATTCGTTGTTGATTTGCCTACGCATATTCCTTTGCCTTACAAGTGCATTCAAAGAATAATGTAAAGTATCCTATGTACCTTTTGCTCCATTAAATACTTGATTATACCTTTGACTGGAACCGATTTCATTGTGGGAAGTGTTCATCATATTCATATATCGTGTACTGTATGGCCAGTAATTAAAGTACATAAAGCGGTAGTGGTTTAATGATACCATACTTATCAATACAGTCAGGGAATTGTACCCCTCAGTTACAATTGGTCCTTCGAGCCGGAGGGTAACTAGTGTAATATTAATATAGTGGTATTAATATTGACATGGCCTATGATGAACACTCCACAAAACGGTTCTCCTAAAGTAGATCGCCCGCAGCGTAGATGGCAGACACCTCAGTACTTAGAGGATTACGTTGCCAGTATACTACCTAGCCTTCTACAGACGGTAAACGCGGAAAAAGTAGATAGTAAAATTATGTCCGACCCTATCGCCCAGGTTACCCCGCCAATAGAGGCCCTAGTGGGTTCTAATGTAACTGACCAAGCTCACGGTAGGGACCAGGAGGGACCTGACACGACTTTACCCCCCGCCAAGACCGAAGAAGTAGTCCCCGGAGAGCTCCAGGATAAAGACAGCTCTCCAGGGATGGAACTTTACCCGCTACAAGAAGAAGAGACCCCGGAGATGGATCTCCAGGACTCGCCACAGGAGAACAGATCTCCAACGAGTACTGCCAGGAGCGGATCACCTCAACCAGCGTCTTCCCCCAGCGGGGCGGACAAGATGCTGGCACAGGCATTCCTCGCCAGCCTAGTAGCCTCTACAGAGCGCGATCGACTCCAAGCACAGATGCTTAGCGAGCGCGAACATTCTTCCATGGAAAGAGAACGCCTTCAAGCACAGCAACGGAGCGACGAAGATCGTATACGTCTAGAGATTAGACGCCTTCAGACGGAAGAGAATATGGTAAGAGACCGGGCCGAAGCAGAGCGCGCCGCCGCCGAAGCAGAGCGCGCCGCCGCCGAAGCCCAGCGCGCCGCTGCCGGTGCCCAAAGAGAAGCAGAGCGCGCCGCTGCCGGTGCCCAAAGAGAAGCAGAGCGCGACATCGCTCTCACCAAGCGCGAAGCAGAGCGCGACCGATTACAAGCGCAGATAATGGAGCAGCTGATCGCCAGGGCGACACCCCCTCCCTCCGCACGGGGTTCCAGGGCCTCGTCAAGACACGGGTCAAGGGCACCCTCCCCTACCCGATCAAGCGACCCTGAGCCCGACCACCAGAGAGAGCCTATACTCCCCTCCGAACTCCTTCCCCGACCGGTCCATGCGAGGACCAGCTACAAGGAAGAAACGGTCTACACCGCGGAGAGGCTAAATAGACGACTACAGGATCTAGAGGACCTGCCAGAGCAAGAAGAAGAGGGAGAGGAGGAGAGTCAAGCCCGACAGCAGCACAGAACTCCACAGGACCACGAGGTCCAGTACAGCCCAGGCTCTACCCCCGCGGCTCTGCGCTACAGACCCCCGACTCAATTCACGGGTGAGCTTGACGCACGACCAGCCCCGAGGAATAGCACCTGGATACGCGGGCCATGGTACCCAGCAGGTACCAGCCCACCAAGAGGCGTAAGAGGAGACTCGCCTAGGAGGCCTCTCTTCCAACGCTCACCGATGTGCCAGCCATCCATGGCATCATACATTGGCACACCAACGTTTCCGGACTTCACCCACGAGAACAGAGCACAGTACACCGAGCTACGAATGTGCTTAGAGACAATGATGTCCGATGTAACTGACGAACCGTACAAGTATGCTATCCTACTGAAGCACCTCAAGGTGCCCCGAGCGCACAATATAGCGCTGGCCTATGCCACCTCTACTACCCCATACACAGCGGCTCTAGCAGCACTCGACCAAAGATATGGACGCATATGGGATTACGTAATACAAGAGATAAGGCATATCGACCGCCTACCCCCAGCCACAGACAATCGCTCACTAGATGACCTGTCTATCAAGGTACAATCCCTGGTAGGGATGCTGGGGGCGCAAAGAGAAAAGGGTATGCACGAACTGTACGCGAACTCTAATGTCGAGAGGATTTTAGAGAAGCTCCCGCCCGCCCGACAAGAGCGCTTCAGGCGGCAAAGAGACCACCGTGATCCTAACGGTCCCGAGCCATCCCTCCTAGACCTAGCCGACTTCCTGCCGAGAGAAGTCAACAGCCTACGGTTGGATACGTTCATGCGGAGCACCCCAAGCTCCAGAGAGGGACCTAGGAGAGCAAACGATGGCCGAAGATTGGTGACCGCCATGCACCAATCAGAACCAGTACCGAGCAGCAAGAACCACAGTACCCCCTCGATGAAAGAGAAGTGGAAGATGGTGTGCCCGTACTGCGAAAAGGAACACTGGTTGTCACAATGTGACACGTTCAAGAAGATGACCGCCGACGAGGTGGGTCAATGGATAAAGTCCAACCGACGCTGTTACCGATGTGCGCGCAGTCACATGGCAGCCGACTGCCGCTTAAAGAAGAGGTGTAGTCGGTGTGACGGAGCCCACCTAGATGTCCTACACGACAGTAACAGAAGAAAGCCTGCACCCTCAAGCAGCACAAAGGCAAGTGTTATGTACATTGACCCCGCCAGCAGCGGGGGCGCCCGAGTGCTCTTAAAGGTGGTCCGCGTAACACTGAGTTACCAAGACAAGGTCATGGACACTTACGCCGTCCTTGACGACGGGTCAGAGAAGACCCTTCTCCTCGCGTCCGCTGCGGCCCAGCTGGGGCTGCGGGGGAGCGAAAACCAGATGACGATTCGGACAATAAGAAGAGATCTAAAGACGATAAAGGGCGAGAATGTCTCCTTCACTATCGCAGCAAGCGGGCAGCCAGAGAGACGGTATAGGATTACTAATGCTTTCACCAGCCAAGAAATAGGCCTGTCGCAGTACACCTACCCCATCGCCAAGCTGATGGATAAATATGTGCACCTGCGTCAACTACCTATCCCGCTCATAGACGGTGCCACCCCGACCCTGCTGATAGGCTCCGACCATGCAGACCTCATAGTCCCGATAGACCGGGTCCACACAGGGCCCAGAGGCTGTCCTGCAGCAGTCGAGACCCGCCTAGGATGGACATTACAAGGCCCCCTCGCTAAGTCTCTTAACCGAACAGCAGCCACTAGCTGCCTCCACTCCAGAGTGACAGAAGAAGACACCACCCTCCTACAGCATGTCGAGAGGCTATGGACACTAGAGACAATGCCCTTTAAGAACGAAAAGAAAGACATTCGTTCCAAGGAAGACATTTATGCCATAGCACTCCTCGAGCAAGGGACAAAGAGAGTCAAAGTCAACGGAGTGATGAGATACGCAACTCCACTCTTGAGGCGAGAGGGTATGCCCACCTTCCACGCCCCAAAAGAAGCGACGGAGCGGTATCTATTGAACACAGAGCGGCGCCTAGCCAGAGACCCCGCTCAAGAGACTGTGTACCGCGCTGAGATTAACAAGCTAATCACAGCGGGACACATAAAGAAAATTGACTGGCGACGTCGTGCGCTGCTCCGCGCCTCCCTGATCAAAGACGGCTTTGATCTCCGGCAGCGGGCCAGCAGCGACCCCCCAGTATTGCGCAGCCTCTCCCCAGAGGAGAAGCCCCTGCTGCGGTTCCTATGGAGAGAGAGGATCGGGGATGAGCAACCAGCCATCTATCAATGGGAAGTCCTCCCTTTCGGAACCACATGCAGCCCATGCTGTGCTACGTTTGCACTGCAAAAACACGTCGCAGAGGACCCAGCAGCTGATGAAGAGGTCCGAAAAAGTGTAGAAAATAGTTTCTATGTGGACAACTGTCTGCAAAGCGTCTCGACGCCAGAAGAAGCCGAGGCCCTTCTACTCAAGCTCCGCGCCTCCCTGATCAAAGGCGGCTTTGATCTCAGGCAGTGGGCCAGCAGCGACCCGCAAGTATTGCGCAGCCTCTCCCCCGAGGACAAGGCAGCAAGCAGCGAGACCTGGATGGCGACCATCCCAGGAGAAGCCCAAGAAATGACATTAGGACTAGTCTGGCGCTTCAAAACAGACTCGCTCCATTATAAACACACACCCCTGACCAAGGAGCAGGGAAGGTCGACTGCACTACCGACCACCAGACGGAGTGTATACAGAACACTCGCCAGACAATATGACCCGTTGGGATGTATTCTACCTTACACCACCAGGGCAAAGATGATTGTAAGAGCGTTATGGGACAAGGACCGGGGCTGGGACGGCCCCATGCCCGAGCGCCTTGCGTCCACATGGAGAGAGTGGGAGACGGAGCTCAGCTCACTCCCAGGTGTTAACATACGCCGCAGCTACTTCCCACCCACAGTGAGGCCGGAGACGTGCCAGATGGACCTGCACGTCTTCAGCGACGCCTCCGAAGTAGCCTACGGTTCGGTGGCCTACTTGCGTGCCCGAGAGGAGGGAGGAGAAATACATACTGCCTTCATCCTGGCTCGCTCAAGAATAGCCCCACGAAAGCAACAATCTATCCCGCGTCTAGAGCTCTGCGCAGCCCTAGCAGGAGCGCAACTCGCCACGTTAATCCAACGTGAACTCACCATTCCGGTGCAAAGAACAATCTTGTGGTCAGACTCCACGACAGTACTCACATGGATCCGGTCTGATTCGTGCAGATACAAGGTCTTCGTGGGAGTCAGAGTCACAGAGATTCAAGATTTAACAGAAGTAGCAAGCTGGAGGTATGTGGACACAAAACACAACCCAGCTGACGTCATCACCCGGGGAATGTCCCTGGATGACCTCACCCGTCACAACCTATACAGTGACGGGCCAGAGTTCCTCAAGCTCCCGGAAGAAGAGTGGCCTACACCCACCCCACGGGAAGCGAGTAAAGAGGAGGCAGAAAACAAGAAATCTATGTTCTGTGGATTGAACACACTCGTCTCCACAGACCCCGACATAGACGATTGCCTCACCCTAGAGAGTGCGCAGCTAAAGACATTCCTGTGGCACCACCCAGAGGTTCAGCTCACTACTGACATTACTGCAGCTGACTACGAAGAAGCGGAACTTCTTCTACTACAACGAGCCCAGAGAGACTCGTTCCCCGATGAGCTAGACTGTCTACAGGGAGCAAAGCCAGTCCCATCAGACAGCAGACTGCTCCACCTAGCCCCCGAGAGCGACGCCCATGGTCTCATCAGAGTGGGTGGTCGTCTGCGGAGAGCTCCAGACTTACCGGATGACGTCAAGTACCCGATAGTCTTAAACAGCCGACACAAGGTCACAGAGCTGATCATAAAGAAATACGACGAGGATGTGCATCACGCCGGGGCAGAGAGAGTCTTCGCGGAGATCAGACGTCGTTATTGGATACTGCAAGGGAGAGAAGCAGTGCGGCGCTTCCAGCGAACCTGTCTAGACTGTCGTAAGTGGCGAGCGCAGCCCAGTATACCCCGGATGGCTGACCTACCTCCCTGTCGCCTCCGACTCGGCGACAAGCCTTTTCACTCCACCGGTATGGACTGTTTCGGCCCGCTGTATATAAAGAAAGGAAGAGGTACCGAGAAGCGGTGGGGTATTGTATTCAAATGCATGACCACCCGAGCGATGCATATAGAACTCCTTCCAACCATGAGCACAGACTCATTCCTTATGGCCTTCCGAAGATTCACATCACGGAAAGGCAAACCGTCTATATTGTTGTCTGATCACGGGACAAACTTCAAAGGCGGAGAAAGAGAGCTGAGGGAGAGCTTCCAAGCTATGGGCCCAGAACTTAAGACCCACCTCGCTCCATACCAGATTGACTTCCAGTTTAATCCCCCGAACGCACCTCACTTCGGTGGAACTTGGGAACAAGAAGTACGTTCAATAAAGACAGCCCTGTACGCCGTGCTTGGGGCCCAGACCGTGGCGGAAGAAGTCTTAATGACAGTCCTCACGGAGATCGAGGGAGTATTGAACTCAAAGCCCCTCGGTTACGTCTCAAGTGATGTAGCAGATGTCGACCCAGTCACCCCCAACACACTCTTGATGGGGCGGCTGGACCCCGCGCTACCACAGACAATGTACAGGCCTGAAGAAGCGAACGGCCGAAGAATGTGGAGATACAGTCAAGTACTGGCTGACAATTTGACAGAAGGAACAGTCGTCATGATTATCGACCAGTCACTACCCCGAGCTATGTGGCCGGCTGGCCGCGTAAGCAAAGTGATCACCGGTGCCGACGGAAAGGTCCGAGCAGCCGAAGTGCTCGTCCAAGGGCGGACCTACACCCGACCCGTGGCGAGGCTAATAGAACTGCCAAGGCTCCCCGATACCATCGATGACGACCATGACCCCATGACTTTGTGAACTGACAGACCCCTCACAACAGACATTGAGTAGTGGACAGTGCGGTTAATCTGTCTCTGCTTAGCTAATTAGGTGGGACTAATTAGGGGGCGGCTGTTACAAAGGATCAGATTAAACCGAATATATATATTTATTTATTGATATATATTGCATAGTATTTGTATATCGTTTGATATCCCCTGTATATTCCTTGTACATATACACGGAATATCCCTTTAGCCCAGACCATAATAGTTCATTCTCCTATTGGACAGCGGTCCACCGGCGCCAGGGACCGGCCTCCGGAGCCAGGTTCAAAGTCACCGTCAAGATGTGTCTGGACATGCCCGGCCTTGCCCAGGGATACGCGACAGAAATGAGATTGGAACTAGTTTGTTCACCGTGCGTATAAATACGGCGCAGGTGAATATAGAAGCCCCTTAGCCTCCTTACCCCTTCGTCCTTTTAGTATGTTACCGATAAGTTGAAGCCTCACCCACGATACAACGTGCGGTGAAGTATGGCCTGTTTGGCCCCAGAATAGAGCATTGAGACCGCGTGCGAATTAATAACTGAATTGTCAGAGTTTGGCGCTGTACCGTCGAGTGCGACATATTTCTATTAAGTCATTAATAGTCTATTTGTGTATAGTGTATCGTGCGGTTAAGGTTCTACAGTGACCAGCATCTCCAACGCTTCCTCGTATTAGCTAGAGTTCTTATCCAGGCTGGGCTGACCACATGGCGCTTTCACCCGAGGAGACCTAGACGAGAACCGTATGGACATGTACACTGGATTAATCTACCCGACGACTACATAGCCCTTTGCGGCTGGAATGTATTTGCTTTGGTCCTGTGATTTATGGAGCGGATAATCGCCGACGCCTGCACGTGTTGGATTTACCCCGAGAGGAGTCAAGTCGAGTCGGCGCTTCAGAGAGCCTGAGGCCGACTAGCTTTCTTCACTGTGGAGCTACAGTCTACAAGAGAACCAAGCTGTATTCGTCTGTGGATCAAGAGGCTACTGCACCGGCTTCTGTACCTGAAGTCTCCCTAGTCATCGTTGACCAGACGTCCTACTACCGACAGATCTTCTACCCCCCCCGCTGGCTTACAACCAGGGGGAACCCCTTCCAGTATCTCCCGCTATATTACTAGTGTACCATAGATATAATTCCCTAAGATTCGGGTCGTATAATTACCTCCTGCGTAACCAGAGAATGGACATTCGTTGTTGATTTGCCTACGCATATTCCTTTGCCTTACAAGTGCATTCAAAGAATAATGTAAAGTATCCTATGTACCTTTTGCTCCATTAAATACTTGATTATACCTTTGACTGGAACCGATTTCATTGTGGGAAGTGTTCATCATATTCATATATCGTGTACTGTATGGCCAGTAATTAAAGTACATAAAGCGGTAGTGGTTTAATGATACCATACTTATCAATACAGTCAGGGAATTGTACCCCTCAGTTACACATATACTGTACATACATACACACATATACACCAATAACAAAATAAAAACACAGTTAACTCTTTCCGTGCCACTCACGAGATATCTCGTGTTTTTTTATAGGTGGTTGAAAGCCACTCACGAGATTTCTCGGATTTTTTTTTTTTTTTTTTAGCGATCTGAAATCATATTGCATCACCCGAGCCTACCCGAGTATAGCCGAGCGGCGCCGGCGATCATTGTGGAAAAAAGCGCCCCCTGTCGTCTCCCAGATGACATAAGTGATTTTGGAATGGACTCAATGAAAATGAATGGGGAAAAAAATCCGGTACTCCACATTTTCCAGTCCACTGATCCAGCCGGGGTTACCACAGTTCATTCTGGAACCTCAGATCCCCGCTGATCATGGAGTTCTACTGTATCGCGTTGGATCCATACACGTATCGATTTTTTCGAATGGTGATCAGGAATTGGAATATACCAGTTGGATACCATCTGATGGCAGGTAAGGACTCTATGTTATCAGTGTTAGGATAATCAGAGTAAGTTTGATGAAGTTATAAGCTGTTTTGTGAAATGTCTTCTTTCGGTTTCACTGTAAAAGTCCATGAGGAAATCAACGGGGCGATTATCCGTGCGCGGCTCGAATGTGCTTGCGTGCACGTATAATATTGATCATCTAGCGTTTATTTGAAAACGATTCATAAAAAGGCAGACGAATATCAACGTTGTGGAATATTCCAGTAAAAGGCGATTTTCATAGAATGCTCCAGAATGGGCTGTTTTTTATCTGAAAACGGGTGCTTTTCTAAATGCTCTGAAACGGAAATGCTGCGATAAAAAAACAATCTGCCTTGACAGCACTGACTGGAAAATAGTCTTTGATAATGCGATGGGCAGATTAGACACATAGCCATAATTTAAAACATAGATTAGGCGATATTAACGTTAACATTGGCGCCGATGGTGGCATTCAGCCGGTAAAAAGGAAAACCCGGCGTGGCGCTCAAAGTGTTAAGAATCATACACATAAGCAAATAAACAAACAAACAAACATATGCACAGCCTATGTACAAAAGAAATAAACAGTTCATCTCTAGTCTTTACAGTTTTCTTCAATTGCATAAACACTCAAATCAAAAGTATTACACAATTATCAAAACCTCAAAACTCAAGGAGCAAAATATAGGCCCAGATTTGCACCCCTACAATGTCAGCCTCACACTTTTTGCAAAACAATACACACAGTGATTTGCAAAACACTAAACACACTTGCATTACATTAGACACAGAATGTCAAATTACCACACATATGAGCCAATTGGTTAAACACAGCCATCAGATGCACAAACACACCATTGCTTAATTGTAGATACACCAATCAGGTTTAAGCACTATAAAAATGCAGCAGGTGAGTTCACCTGTCTTCAACCAAAATGGAAGGAGAGTGAAGTACTGTACACAGAGAACGTGAAAATATACAATACATCCACCAAACACTACACAAGACAACCAATGATGCAGACTGATGAAAATATACATTTTCTCCCATTTTCCCAAATCAGTCAACATGGAGAATCACAACAAAAAATTATCTTGCCAGGTCCAGCTAGGCAAAGAGATAATGTCTAGTATTTTCTGTTTAAATTCTTTCAATTTTTGTTTTTTTTTACTGTCATTTTAACCGATACAGTATTTTATGTTTGTCTGATATTTGCTGAGCTTACAGTGTTATGCACATAGTAGCATGAAAACTGGGACATGTATTGTTGTGATTCTCCATGTTGAAATGTTGACTGATTTGGTTATATGGAGAGAACATTTATATTTTCATCAGTCTGCATCATTGATTTGGGTATATGGAGAGAAAATGTAATTTTTTTTCATCAGTCTGCATCATTGATTTGGGTATATGTAGATAAATAAATTATATTTTCATCACAGCATTGGTCTTGTGTAGTGTTTGGTGAATTTATTGTATATTTGCACATTCTCTGTGTACTTCACTTACAGTACTCTAATCACTGAGAAGTAGAATAATGTGTTTTAGGTTAAGCACAGCAGTGTGTGTAACTGGTTCAAACAGAATTAAGTCATATGAAACGTGTGTTTCATATGGTAACAAAATGTAGTTTTTATAAATTAGTGTATGGTTTTGACAAGTGTTTAATTTAGCAAAGGATCTGATGTGTTCTGATAATTGTGTGTGTGGTTGTGCTAATTGTGTGTTTTGAAACACCGGGCCCCGTTTTCAAAATCATGCTTAGGCAATCGAAAAAAAAACTGTATTGTGTGTTTCATTATATACATGTGTTTCAGTCTTCTCATAAAAAAAATATTCGATTTTTGGGTCTTTTCCTGCCTTTGGTCCGCTTTGCATTCACATCTCAAATGAACCGCAGCAGGGTTCACTTGCAAGAGTGAATGAGCTTTCACACCACCCCAAACCAACCGGACTATCCGAGGAAATGAACCAGGGTTCGATTAAAGCTTATTATAGGACACTGGACATGGGTATGGATGGCTCCAGGTGCTGCTGCGTTAAAGTGCACATCTTCAATATCTGTACTATTTAAAAGCACAGTGCAGGACACACTCAAAGGTTATCGCACCTCAGAGATGGCAGTGGACATGTATGACAGGACAAAGGCCATATGTAATGGCCTTTGGATTGAGGAACATACTACCAGCCAAAGGAGGAAGCAGAAAAGGATGGACGAGTATGTAGTTGAGTCATCTTGTGGCACAAGCTCAGACCTCAGCTCAGAGACTGTTCTATCCAGTCGTCGACAGAATGCTGCAAGAGCTTGAGAGCAGGTTCTCATGAGTTGGATAACAACTTATGAGAGGCATACAGGCATGTTATCCAGCCTCAGACCAGTTTCTCTCAGTGGAATTGCTGCAACCCCTCGCCACACATTACAATATCCAACTATTGCCAGAGGAGATCACAGTTGCAAAGTGTTTCCTGGTCAGGACAGGCAGAGATGCAGTCCCTACTATCCAAAGTGTCTTTTCCCTCCTGAATGATAATAATAATAATAATAATAATAATAATAATAATAATAATAATAATAATAATAATAATAATAATAATAATAATAATAATAATAATAATAATAATAATAATAATAATAGGGCGGCTACGTGGCGTAGTGGGCAAGGCGCTCGAAATCTGGAGACGCTGGGCTCGCCTGTTCGAGCCCAGCGCTCCACATTTGCTTTCAGTTTAGCTGGTCGTTCATACTAATACACATTGGCCGTATTAGGGGGTGGGAAACTGATGGGTGGGGATCGGGCGTTGTGGACAGCGACTCCTACAGGTCGGTTGGTGCGCCTGCGCAGTGGAATCAGGAAGTGTCGGGGGCAGCGTGAGCCTCCCACGCGTTACTCCTTGCCACTGAGAGATCGAGCTGCGCAGGTGAAAAGATGCGACTGCTGTTACCTCAAGTACCGGAGGGGACTCGTGCTATGTATGACTTAGTCCACATTGCAGCCGGCTTGTGGGAGGCAAGAAACAGCGTCCGTGACAGGGGAGGGTTGAATTGGATGATATGAAATTGGGATGGGAGAAAATATAGAAAAAATGGGAGAAAAAGTGGATAATTTTTTTTTTTTAATTAAATAAATAATAATAATAATAATAATAATAATAATAATAATAATAATAATAATAATAATAATAATAATAATAATAATAATAATAATAATAATAATAATAATAATAATAATAATAATAATAATAATAATGCATTTGATTTATAAGGCGCCTTTCAGGACACTAAAAAAGTCCACAAATCGGTGAATGAAAAAATTATAGGATCAAATGAAAACGACTTACTAAAAATGGATGTTTAAAAGTACTAAAAACCAACAAAAAATACCAAACACTAACAAACATTCAGCACAGACAATGGGAATGCTGACATAAAAAAAAAAAAAAAAAAAAAGTTAAAAAAAAAGAAAAAAATTTAATTTTTTTTTTTTTTTTTAGATCCGGGGCTAGGAGAAAAACATCCGGGGCTAAAGCCCCGGAAGCCCAGGGCTAACGACGCCACTGATGTCGAGGAACCACCTCGGCCTCTTCAGCAGGATGCCCTGCTATCAGCCACATCAGACTGTGGCTCCTCAATGGGTCGAAACCTGGTGCATGTGAGGGATGCGGGTGGAGGAAAGTCAGCAGGGGGAACTGCAGGCTTTGTTTCCCGAGCTCATGGCGGTAGCTGCCGCTGCAAACGGCGTGCCGCTGCCGCAGCCATTGCCTGCTCCTGCCCCCGATGATCTCATAGGTCATCTCTGGCAGCGTCGCCCGGTGAGAGGGGTGGACGTTGTCTACCCATTTTTCCCCTCAATGGGGGCCTATGTTCGTCAGGGTCAGGCGGTGTCTCACATCATGGGACTTACCCCCGCCTACGTACCAGTTACGCGGGTGTCGGGGTTGGTCAAAGGTATGAGAGAGGGCGTGCCACGGCTTGATAGGCCGATGGCCGCTCTCCTCTGTCCGGATATGGTGTGGGAACCATTATGCAAGCCGGTTCTCCATGGAAGATCGGCTAGGCGATTGGCATATTGGGGTGACCAGTCATTTATCGCTGGTACACAATCGCTGGCTGCGGCTTCTAACATCGCCCACCTGGCTAGATTTGTATCGGGGATAATGACGGGCGGCACGGATCTGACCGAGGTAAAATGCGATCAGATCACCCAGGCGGTAAGAGCTGTCCTGCATCTTACCCAGGTGCAGGCCATAGCCTCGGGGAAGGCGCGCATCCCCCTGGCCACCCTGACCCAGCGCCACCTTTGGCTGGAGCAGGCTCGAGTGCCGGAGAAGAAGAGAGCCCCTCTTCTGACGGCCACCCTCTCCGATGCTGGATTATTCGGGAAGGCCCTGCAGCTGATGACCTCAACGTGCAGAGAGATGGCAGAGGAGAGATCCGTTCTCCAACCCCATTTTCCGCCTCCCGTCCTTGCCGGTGGAGTCAGAAGGCTTCCACGACGTCGAGCTCCCTCCGCCGTGCCTACCACTGCCTCCGCCTCCGCTGCTGGCCCGTCCAAGAAGGCCAGGAGGAGAGACGGCGCTTCTGCTGCCGCCGGCCCATCCACCGGAGGAGACGGTAGGGAACGTCGAGACCAGCAGACAGTTACCTACCGTCCCTCCAGGGCTCCTCGGGGTGGCAAGACTCGAGCGGCGCGAGATAGCAGACGCCGCTAAAGTGACTTTTCCCTCTGTGTCCCCTCTCCTCTACACCCTCCCCGGCCCCTCATGATTGTGTTTTTGTGCCATGAAAATAAAAAGTTCCCTGATATAAGGGGAACTATATTATTGGCCAAACAAACTGTGTGTTTCTTCAACAGATCATATGATGGGGTTGCGTAAATGTGAATCTGCACTATTACATTGAGAGATGAGTCATGTTGTGTTACGAGATTAAGCAAGGTCTGCAAGCATACACTCAGTCGTAGGAGGTTCTATTAGCCTGACGCTCCACATGCAGGTAGAAACTGGTGGTATTTCCATTGCTTAAACAAAGTAAATGTGTTCCACAACGCTGTTGTGTTAGTTGCAGTAATACTCGTACACACACGTTCCACACACACAAGCGGAGCCACCGGCCGACAAATACACCCCGCTGAAAGCCCCCCACAACCATCAGAACAGGGAGGGCCGAGCCCCCCCGACCCCCCCTAATGGAGGGCACCCCCCCTATTAGAGGTTTCCCGGGAGGGCGACGGACCCGACCGTGCGAAGAGGCACTCAAGCAACTCAACGCACAGGGTGAGCAGACTGTGGCCTGACCCCACGACTACACACACGCACAACCCGCATGCCACCCGGGAACGAACGGAGGGAACAACCTCGTTACTGCCCCCAGAAACACGGGGTCAAGGGCAAACCCAACCCCGTGGCAAGGCCGTAGCAGCGGAGCGCGAAGGAAGGCCCAGACCCACCATAATCGTTACTGTCCTGAAGAGCTACAAGGAAACAAGCAGGTCAGTTACTGTCCTGAAGAGCTACAAGGAAACAAGCAGGTCAGTTACTGTCTTGAAGAGCTACAAGGAAACAAGCAGGTCAGTTACTGTCCTGAAAGGCCACAAGGAAACAAACAGGTCAGTGTGGTTTAATAAAATGTTTACACACTTCTTCAGGGGATATTGTTGGCATTTATTTTGATAACAATACCAGTTCTAGACTGAGCTTCTAAATTTGCTGCCTTTCTTGAATGAAAGCATTTTCATTATGCAATCGAGTTAATAATTTTCTGTTCCAACATTTATACATGCCATTTATACAATCTGCTTTGATCTGATGTCTTCAAATAAAAATGTCCCTAAACTAATCAACATTAGCTTTTCAATACCTTTTGATACCATCGCATGCCTTAAAATGTATCTAAATTTCAAAAATTGGTATGATACCCCATTGCATCCTATTGTCCATAAAAAAGAAAAACAATTCTTTTTTACTTGCCATCCATAAAGATGTATAATTTTATAGCATAAGCTACCATGGATGGAAAAGATTTACGAAGCACATTGTCATCACGACATTTGTTCTGAAGGGCCAGATTAACACTGAGAATCTACGTTTTATTATTTTATATAACTTGTATATTATTTATATATATAAGCTATATCTCTTTAAGCCTCCGTTTGAATCATAGCATTATTCGCTTTCCTCATTGGATAACGCCCTTGACACTGGCGGCGCCAAGAATCGCGCCCCCCAGACAAGTTCAAAGACGAGTCTGGACAAGTTGAGACATGCCCTTGGCCAGCACATTGATTCCGGACAAGAGATTCGGTTGCGCCCTAGAAATCTAAGTATATATATTGTGGAAGGCGCAAGCAGCAGCAGTTCGACCTAATCTAATGCAGCAGTAACGTTCGTCTAGTAGCAGAGTGAAGCGTTAACCTAGTAACTAGTGTGAACCTTAGCAAGTGTGTGTGGACTAAATGTAATTAGTATCAGAACACGAGGTGAACCTAGCAGCAGAACTATTGGACATGTGAGCAGTGGAACTTACCGCGGTGTATCGTTACGGATAACTAGTAGCTCCTTAGATACGACCTTGATATTGTAGAACCATTGTTGGTGGATTATAGTGACTTGTGGAAACGTAGTACCGTGGAGAAGAGCATCGTTAATACCATTGTCGTTTGGATTTAACTACCCTGAAGATCTGCATCGGGCTAACTTCGAGGACGAAGCTAGCTAGCTATCATCACTGCCGTCGGGCTTTGGATTAAGAGCTATTACCCTGCTACCGAGCACTTGGATTACAAGGACCGGATCCGTATGAGACCCCCTTTCTCCAGTGACCAGCCGGAGTATCCGCCTATTCTTCAATCCTCTGGAGCTTACCACTCCGTGGGGGAAATCACCAGTCTCCAGCTATACCCTCGTTTGCCCCCCTATATCGCCATCTCACGCCATGCAGCGTTCCGGTCTAGTATCCTTAGCCTAGGAATTATTCATTCCCACTGACTTTGATACTCTGACATTCTAATATCATTTGCCATAAAAGAGCGACCAAGTAATTCTCAGTTGTATATTTGCTATTGATAATAAAATACTGTAAACGTTATCTCTTTGTCACCGTGCCGTCTATTGAGTGTCTGCCATAATTAACTGTACTGTCTGGCAAGTAATAATAATATGTAGTAGTGGTTTAATCTAATTAACTGTACTGTCTGGCAAGTAATAATAATATGTAGTAGTGGTTTAATCTATCACAATCTTTAATACAGTCAGGGTTTTGTAACCCCTCAGTTACAACATTGGTTGATTTCATAACTCCCCCCAAGTGTTGAGAGGGAAGAGGAAGGCACGGCATGTTTCTCTAGTTATTTTGAAATGTCTTCGGTAACTTTACTTGTAGAAGATGACAGAAAGACGGCCTTTGGTCGAGAACTAAAGGTAAAACTAATTCAGTCGCCGTCATATGACGTTCTCAAATCAACGAGTAATGGTTTTAAAATGATCTTGATTTTAATATCAATCAAAATAATCGTGATTATGATTTTTGCCATAATTGAGCAGCCCTACACAGCACTCACAACAGATAGCTGTAGCTCAATCTGAATCAAATAAACTAGGAAAATGACATTCCATGTCAATACAAGCTCAAAGATCTCTCAACCTGCATTGAGGATATCGAACAGCTTCTTCTTCTTCTTGGACGGCTCCTCCACCCAGAGGACAATCTGCCTGACATTGGCACACGGCTGGTTCTTCTTCCCGATGGTGATGCAGCGCACGGGGTCCTGGGTCAGCCGGGCCGCCAGCTGCTCCGTGCCCAATGGGATGGTGGCCGATGTCAGCAGAGTCTGGTGCTCCTCGGGAGCGTGCTCCAGGACCTGCTGCTGGAAGCCCATCTTCAGCATGGTGTCTGCCTACAGAACGTGCTCCAGGACCTGCTGCTGGAAGCCCATCTTCAGCATGGTGTCTGCCTACAGAACGTGCTCCAGGACCTGCTGCTGGAAGCCCATCTTCAGCATGGTGTCTGCCTATAGAACAGGGGTGGGCAATTATTTTTCCCGGGGGGCCGAATGAGCAACTGAAAATATGTTGGGGGGCCGGGCCAAAATTCCAAACTCAATTATGCATAATATACATTTTATTTCTATATAAAAAGCAGTAAATGGCATTGTTTTGACCCCTGGTAAGAGTGTATGTTATTATTTGGCAATTAAAAGGTGAGGTTAGCTTTCAAAAATATCATTTATTCAAATAGAATTTATTTCCAAAATGATAAACTAAATGTGAAACATTAATAACGAGTTTCTATTGTTTCTATTGAAACAAGGATTTTCTTAGCTTTCTAAAGACATCACATCATCTTATAGCAAAAATAAACAAGACATGTCACTGAACTGTGTAAAGAAAAGTGTCCCCGTTTTGTAGCCTTTTTTACTTTACATGCCTATATTAAACATTTAAGAAAAAAAAATATCAAGTGTCCCATTTCACTTGTTATATTTCCACATTTTAGTGTTCTTCAGTTCTTTTTTGTTTCATTCAGTGTGAGAAATCCAGTCTCTGTTGAGCTTTAACAAGTCCATCAAAGTCAGGTTGCATGTCTGAGGTGGAGATGCGAAGCACAGCTGCCAGATGTTCATCAGTGAGAGAGGATCTGTACCTGGACTTGGTAAATGTCATGACTGAGAATGTCTGTTCACATATGTAGGTGGATCCAAAGAGAACCAACATCTTCTGAGCATGTCTCCTAAGCGTATATTGTGCGTGTGAACGTTGACATGAAAAGAAAAAAGTAAAAAAAAATAAAAAAAAAAATATTAAAAAAAAAATATTTTTTTTATTTTTATTTTTATTTTTTTTATTATCATGTAATCTTTCGCGGGCCGGTCAGAATCATCCCGCGGGCCGGATGCGGCCCGCGGGCCGTACAATGCCCAGGTCTGCTATAGAACGTGCTCCAGGACCTGCTGCTGGAAGCCCATCTTCAGCATGGTGTCTGCCACAAGAACGTGCTCCAGGACCTGCTGCTGGAAGCCCATCTTCAGCGTGGTGTCTGCCTATAGAACGTGCCACAAGAACGCAAGGAGATCGAGCTGATCAGGCTAGTGTCCAGAGCTGAGGGGTTCTTCACAGTGATTCTAAAGCGCTGAATTAGCAGCTTAATAAAAAATTAGGGCTGTGTATAACTGGCAAGAATCTGGTTATACGATACATATCACAACACGGGTTACTATTCAATATATTGTGACATATTGCAATGCTAAAAACAATATATTATGATTTCATAATGTTGTTATGGTATAGAAAACACAGTATGAGTAAAACAGTTGACTTTCTATTGTTTTTCATGCAATCTGAACAGAGATTGGAATTTGTATACATCAACAATAAATAAATTATTCTTACAGGACTCTCTTTAAGTGAACAAAATAGAAAATAAATCAAAGTTAACGGAAAGTAAATGGATCTGTTATCCGTTACGAGGTTGATATAGTGTGGTATCAGTGGCGGCTGCTGACCACATTTTTTGGTGAAGCACAAATTATTATATTATATATTAAATTATATTTTTAAAACATCCCCCACTGTGTGTGTCAGTGGACACAGATGAAAACATATTAACATTAGGTGACGGCGCACCTGACCAGACAGATGATATTAGGTGACGCGTGACGGCACACCTAACCAAACACAGATCAAAACATATTAGGTGACAGCGCACCTGACCAGATGAAAACATATTAGGTGAAGGTGACAAGGAAAAGGAAAGATGAAATTACCTACCTGGGTTCCATCCTAGAGGCAAATCTTTCCAGTGACAAAATGGCATCCAATGTAACAAAACTAAGTCAACCAACAAACTGCATTCTTGTACCGGATCTCCTTTCTGGTAAACAAGAATACCCTGAAGACTCTAACAGGAGCACTCATTCAAGGGTACTACGACTATGCTTGCACCTCATGGTACCAAAGCACCTCAAAGGCACTAAAAACAAGATTACAAACAAACATCACAAAACAAACTGGTCAGACTACTGCTTGACCTTACTCCTAAAACCCACCTCACCCCTCCCCATTTTGACAACCTAGGATGGCTTAGAGTAGACGACAGAGTACAGCAACTTGAAATGAGCCTGGTCTACAAGATACACTACACCACTAAGATAACCATTTGCATGTAAAAATATTTCCCAAAGGTCAGTGAATACCACGACACAACACCAGAGGGAGTTCCACAAATCATGTTCAACCCAGATTCGGCTCAAACAAGGGACTAAACACGTTTCACAATTATGCCACAACAATGTGGAACGCCCTACCCAAAGCTGTAAAATAATGTGAATCCCTACCCACCTTAAAAAACGCTCTCAAAGAATAAGCTAATTTCCCAAAATGTTGGAGTTCCCCTTTAAGAGTGATTTCACGAAAATGTCTATAATATTCCACTAGAAAAATACTATGACGATTCATTACCCCTGTAGTAAATAAAAAAAAATTTAAACACAGGAATGAAATAAATCAATGCACTATTCCTGTAATTCTCTAGAGTACTATAGGTTTTACAATCGTTCAGTTTGGTATGGAGAAAGGCTAAGCGGTCGTACCCTGATGGTGCTTTTGAGCCAGTGGAGCTGGGGGGGGCAGGGGCATGCCCCCCACCAGGAGGGCGGTCCTCATGTTGGGGAGGCCCACCACCAGCTCCTTGACCTGCCTCTCGATCTGCATGGCTAGCTCCCTGGTGGGGGTGAGGATGAGAGCTGCAGGACTGCCCACACCATCAGCTGGTCTCTGCACAGTGGCTTTTGTGCAACAAGTAAAACTGCTGCTTCAAGATACTTGGTGGTTATTCAAAGTTCAGCCACAGACCAGGAACAATATTCAAGTCCTGTGGGGGAATAGAAATGAATTAAAAAAAATTAAAAATGTAAGTGAATGTTATTCCAATGGCCATTCTGTCTCTCACTTCCAGCCATTCTGTCTCTCACATCCAGCCATTCTGTCTCTCACTTCCAGCCATTCTGTCTCTCACATCCAGCCATTCTGTCTCTCACTTCCAGCCATTCTGCCTCCACTTCCAGCCATTCTGTCTCTCACTTCCAGCCATTCTGTCTCTCACTTCCAGCCATTCTGTCTCTCACTTCCAGCCATTCTGCCTCCACTTCCAGCCATTCTGTCTCTCACTTCCAGCCATTCTGTCTCTCACACCCAGCCATTCTGTCTCTCACTTCCAGCCATTCTGTCTCTCACACCCAGCCATTCTGTCTCTCACTTCCAGCCATTCTGTCTCTCACACCCAGCCATTCTGTCTCTCACTTCCAGCCATTCTGTCTCTCACACCCAGCCATTCTGTCTCTCACTTCCAGCCATTCTGTCTCTCACACCCAGCCATTCTGCCTCCACTTCCAGCCATTCTGTCTCTCACACCCAGCCATTCTGTCTCTCACTTCCAGCCATTCTGCCTCCACTTCCAGCCATTCTGCCTCCACTTCCAGCCATTCTGTCTCTCACACCCAGCCATTCTGCCTCCACTTCCAGCCATTCTGCCTCCACTTCCAGCCATTCTGTCTCTCACTTCCAGCCATTCTGCCTCCACTTCCAGCCATTCTGTCTCTCACACCCAGCCATTCTGCCTCCACATCCAGCCATTCTGCCTCCACTTCCAGCCTGTTTCAGGGGTAAGAGGGGGCCCTAGTCTGCACTTACACATGTCTATGGCACAAGGGATGATTACATAACATATAGAAAAACAAGTGTAAATTTGCAATAGCTGTGACCTTTTTCAAGTTCAAGCTCAAATTCAAGCTTTATTGTCAATACTATATGTACAGGACCGATAGAGGATACAAATGTGTTTCCCTCTGACCTCCGGTGTACACAAAATATTAAAGAAAAACTATTTTTTGGGGGGAAAACACAGTAGCCTCCTGAGGTGCAATATAATGTAGCAGCATATTCCATACCATCTAAAGTAATTGTCCAAAAGTGCTTAGTGCAGAGTGTGATTTAGAGGGGTTTTATTTTTATTACAAAGTGCTTAGTGATTTTTGGAGCAGAGAGAAGTGTGGTTGGTCGGTTATTTTCAAAGCACTTGGTGCATTACAGTCCTGACTTTTTGGTGCACAGGGGGGAGAGTCCAGCATCCTGACAGCCTGATGGATGAAGCTGTTGTTCTTTTGCGATAGGCCACTCCCATTGCCACAGCCAGGCTACTCCTATTGCCACACCCCCTTTTGGCCAATTGACATGAACATAATACACATACCTCACTTGACCTCCCTGTCAGATTTCGGCCTCCTTCCAGAGAAAACTGTGGCCACTAGAGGGTGGGGAAATCTTTGTGGCCCGACCAACTGACAGACAGAGTTATAGAGCTGCTTGTCTCGGCAAAAAACTGGATATAAAAAAAACTCAACATTCTGTGAGTTCACAAAATCAGCCTGCGATTCATTGTTAATCGGGCAGTTCCAAATCTCACATCTAATGACATTACAGGTTTGAGTATTCTGGATTCTGCATTTCGGTTTGCAGGTTAATGTTTCTATGAATTCTAGGTTCCCAGTAAAATTGTCAAATTAATAAGTTCAATTCTAAGCTTTCTCAATAACTGGCATAGATATAAAAAAAAAAAAGAAAAAAAAAAAAGAAAAAAGGTATCTGTCTATGAATTACTCCTTGCTGTTGCTTCAAAGGAGAAGGATGGAGCCCAGAGGTTAACAAACTTTACTTTCTTCAGAGAAGGTATCAAGAGAAAAAGGTGCAATGCAGCAAAGCACACTCTTTGAAAAGGTTAGCGTTGAAGAAGCCCATCTCCAGCCGGCTCCAAAAAGCTTCTCATCTTTTATTTATAGTATCCTCACCTCACCTCAATTCATGGAGGGCATGTGCTTGTTTCGGTTTTACGCCCAGCACCAATGTGCCTGCTGATCACTCTGTGGCCCTATGCCTGGCGGTGGTTCAACCGGGCATATGACCCCCTAAAAAAAATCCCAGTGTTGCCCAGCATCTGCTCTCACATATACCCATTACCTACACATGATGCCTTTAGAAAGGCCTTCACCTGTTAATAATTAGGGATGCACAAATACCGATACTGATACCAGGCCAAAATAGAATATCGGAGGATTTCCCTGATGCTAAAATCTGATACCAAGGAACAGGTCTAACATGCCAGAAATCTAAGCCAATTGCTTGATTTGCTGCATTTTTCTGCAATCTCAAATATTAATTAATTAATCTCAATATAATGGAGACAATTTTATTATATCTCAATGTTTTTTGTCCAATGACCCAGAAATGATGGTCCAAATCTATACTGTCCATTAATAAAAGTAACGGATTGGTACTCTGTATCAGCCGATACCCAAAACCCAGGTATCGGTATCTGTATCAGGACTGAAAAAGTTGGCTCGGTGCATCCCTATATTAATGATAAACATGTAAGAGGTGAAGATGTGTTGTGTGGGTAATAGGTATGTATTGTATTCTTAAGCAA
Organism: Notolepis coatsorum; assembly: GCF_963971535.1. Lineage (NCBI taxonomy): Eukaryota > Metazoa > Chordata > Actinopteri > Aulopiformes > Paralepididae > Notolepis > Notolepis coatsorum. Next base: position 108,883,118 of record NC_140165.1, read on the forward strand.
TAGCTCATGACAGGTCATGGTATATGGTTATTATATAACAGCTAAGTGATACATTTATTTTTGATACATAATGTTAAAAAATAAAATAGGCCCTCCTGGCTGCCTGCACTGCAAGGCGGTTGCTATGCAATATATCAACAACTAGCTGGCATTCTTTTTTTCATAGTCGGGCAGATATGCAGACTATTTACCAAGGCCGAATGCTGTTTTAGTAGTCAGTTTGTCCAAATATTATTTGCTCAAATATTTTGGGAGATTGAGCGGCTGCGACGGGACTGGGGTTGACGCCCAGTTTAACTGGGAATCCCTGTTCAATGGGAGTTTAACTATCATAACCGATCATCCTGCTATATTCCTTTATCTGTCATTTATTAGTCTCCCCATTTAGTAGCTAGATTAATACATTTAGTGGAAGTGTCAATAATCAAAGAATCTGGATAAAACCATCGCTTTATCCGTCTGATTCAGATGGATGCTAACGGACATTTTTAACCTCTCAAAATGATGTGAGGGATTCCCCGATCTGCATGCGTCAGCCCTGACCAGACTCATTTAACAAGACTAATGTTTTTTTTCCTCAGACGCGGATTGATAAGGATTAAACCATGATTTTGTGAAAAGGAATTAGAATCATATCTGTGGATTATGCTCAATATACCACGGCTATATGATTAATGAACCAATCAGATTGCTTGATTTGAGCTACCCGTGCAAGTCCTATAGACCACTACACTTCCGCGTTACATTGAAATCGGGGAGGAGATTGCGGGGGGAGCATATGAATGAATGTGGACGAGAGCCGTGATGTAAGTGGTTGCCGATACGGCTGTGGGGGTGCTAGAGACATGATCGAATAGACGTTTATGCGCCTCACTCTCCTGAACACGGCGTGACCCATAACTAATCGATCAGAACTAAATCGGCAGAGAAAAAGCCCATTTTAAAGCACCTATTCCGCATGGACATGCGCAGAGTGCCCATGGAGTCTGGACGACGCGAGATGACGCTCGAATGAATGTGGACATACCTGCTGTCAGTCACTTAAGCCAACATCTTAAGCTTCAATTTAATGTAGGAATGACTATTGAAAGATGTTTTGATTATGAGCAATTCAGACTAGAGTAAAAAGTGTGACAACGTCCCCCATTCTCCCCTACTGTATGTCGCTTTGGATAAAAGCGTCTGCTAAGAAGCATAATATTATATTATTGTTAACTCCCCCCTGCTCAACAACAACTCCCAACCCCCCTTCCCCTCTCCCCCTCCCTTCAGCCAGCCATCACCACCCACCATTTTAACATTTCAAGGAGAAACACTGCTGTAAACCATACTTACCTTCAAGGCAAAAACTCCACATGAAGACCCATCCATCTGAAGCGAGTGTGGGACGGAGCTGCAGGACCATCGGGATACGTTGCACCCTTTTTGTCTCATGAACGCTCTGAATGAATGTAAATTAGTGATCGCATATTTGCCAATGCCTTTCACAGTCACCAATATAATCTGTAAGAATAATATATTCAATATAATATAATAGTTCATTTATTTTTTCAAAACAGTACTAACCTTGTCACGTCCTGGCACCTTTTCATTTTTCCACAAGACTCCCCAAGCGGGTCCAAGAAGAGAGCCCTCTTCTCAGATGGAAACATCACCTTAAAAAAGTGATTGAATAGAATAGAATGCATTTATTTGTCATTGTCACAAGTACAACGAAATGTGTCCTCTGCATGTAACCCATCACTAGACACACTAGGAGCAGTGGGCAGCCACAGCACGGCACCCCAGAACCAATGAACACCCCACCAAACACCACGCTCTAGCTCTTCTTATTGCCAGTGTTTTGGTCAGGGCACTGACAGGTGTACAAAGCCTAACATACATGTCTTTTGATGGTGGGAGTAAACCGGAGTACCCGGAGGAAAGCCACGCCAACACGGGGAGAACATGCAAACTCCACACAGAAAGAACCTGTGACCTTCTTGTTGTGAGGCAACAGTGCTAACCACTGAGCCACCGTGCCGCCCCTTAATTACAGTTAAGATGTTTCCAGCACATACAAGCTAAACAATATGTTCTGGAACCAAGTACTTTTCTTGGAAACCAAAGCAGTCAATATGACCTTCTATAATTAGCATATTATGACCTTCTGAATCTTATGTTGTATATTATGTGTCTACACACTATGTCTGCACCCTTTGTTATTACATCAGTAATTTCCATTTGGATACTAAATTAATGTTATATGATGTGCTGACAGCTTAAATGGCAAACCAATAATATACTATACATTGTCAGGATCCTAGGCCCGGTCCTGGCTGGACTGGGCAGGATGGTAACATTGGGCAGTATCCTCCACCTAACTTTGGGCAATGCCCTCTATCTGACATTGGCCCTCGGCCTGACATTGGCGCCCTACCACCCTCTAGTGGTGACAAACAATCGGTGCGCTCCAGTACACTGGACATCCTGACTACTGTGATAACAATAATTAATAGTATGATTAATGTGGTGTCATGGTGTGTACTGTTGTTGACTTTCCCTTCCCTTGTGTGATGTGGTGTACTGTTGGGTTGTTAGGAGTTGCTTTTGTGTTTAGTTGTTCTTTGCTTATTGTCTAGGTGTTGTTTGTGATTCTGTGTTGGCCAGGTGTTCTTAATTGTTAATTAGTTGGGGTATATAGGGTTCTGTCTGTCCTCCCTTCTGTGTGGCGACATTCCTCCAGTTACCCCCTGTTCCTCCACGTCGTGTCGCACCGTTCTCCCTCTAGTAAGTCTTAGTGTTTGTTGTTTTGTATTGTGAAGTTGTTATGTAGTTTCTGTATTTTTCCTTGTATTGCACTGGATTCTACAGTAAACACCCTTCTCCAAGCTTCACTCCTCGCCTCTGCCTCCTCCATTCCTTCCCTTTCTGTATTATTGCATTCTACCTAACCCCATCGTGACAGAATGTCGCCACCAACATTAACGAATGCAGCAGGAAAGGCAAGCGATACCATCACCGTTGTCCTGGCCCTGATGGCCGGTGACATGAAGAGTTACTCACTGGCCAAATGGGGGTTCCTACTCCGGAAGATCGACCAGGTCGCCACTGAGAATCCGACACTGCAGACGGCGATGTGGGAGATGGCTGGACATGTTGCTGTCCTCATGGAGAAGCATAAGCCGAAGGCTAGGGTAGCTAGCCTGCCGACTGTTCTCAGGCTTACGGTCAGCCTAGATCCTCCCACAGCCGCTGAGGTTGCTCGGATGTCCATCGCCGGTCGGACGTCCACAGCTAACCTAGCTCCGCCGGTTAGCTTTGTGCCAATAGCTGACCGGCCATCCCCAGTTAGCACAGCTCCTCCTGTTAGTTCCGCCACTATAGATGGCCAGACGTCCCCAGTTGGTACAGCTCTACCCGTTAGCTCCGCTCATACAGCTAACCAGACGTCCACAGCTAACATAGCTCCGCCGGTTAGCGTTGTGTCAATAGCTAACCAGCCACTCCCAGCTAACCTAGCTCCGCCCGTTAGCTTCGTGTCAATAGCTAACCAGCCACTCTCAGCTAACCTAGCTCCGCCGGTTAGCTTTGTGTCAATAGCTAACCAGCCACTCCCAGCTAACCTAGCTCCGCCCGTTAGCTTCGTGTCAATAGCTAACCAGCCACTCCCAGCTAACCTAGCTCCGCCCGTTAGCTTCGTTTCAATAGCTAACCGGCCGTTTCCAGCTAGCACAGTCTCCACTGCCAGACTAGGCTCCAGGTTCAGGGTGAGCCTAGTATCTGAGACAGACCAGATGTCTCCAGCTAGCACAGTCTCCACTGCCAGACTAGGCTCCAGGTTCAGGGTGAGCCTAGTACCGGAGACGGACCAGACATCCCAAGCTAGCCAGGCATTCCCAGCTAGCACAGTTCTCACAGGGAGTCCAGGGCTCACAGTTATCCTAGCCCCTGAGGCTAGTATGGCTAACAAGGCCTCCACAGCTGTTCCGGCTTCCACGCCCGAGACAGCTAACCAGACTTCCACAGCTAACATAGCTCCGCCGGTTAGCTTTGTGTCAATAGCTAACCGGCCATCCTCAGTTAGCACAGCTCCGCCTGTTAGCCCCGCTACAGTAGCTAACCAGACGCCCACTGCCAACCTAGGCTCCAGGTTCAGGGTGAGCCTGGTAGCGGAGACAGACCAGATGTCTCCAGCTAGCACAGTCTCCACTGCCAGACTAGGCTCCAGGTTCAGGGTGAGCCTAGTACCTGAGACGGACCAGATGTCCCAAGCTAGCCAGGCATTTTCAGCTAGCACAGTTCCCACAGTGAGTCCAGGGCCCACAGTTAGCCTAGCCCCCGAGGCTAGTATGGCTAGTAAGGCCTCCACAGCTGGTCCAGCTTCCACGCCCAGTCCAGCCTCTGCTCTGGGTCCTGGCTCCTCATCCCCGGATCCTACACCACGCCTCGCCGCCGAGACCGGTCCGGTCTCCACGCCCTGCCCGGCCTCTCCACCTGGTCCGGCTGCCGTGCCGGCTCCCGGCTCTTCGACGGATCCTGGCTCCCCGTCTGGTCCAGCTCTGCGCCGTGATCGGCGTCCTGGTCCTCGCCGTGGTCTCCGCCGGGGTCTTCGCCGTGGTCTTCGCCGGGGCCTGCGTGGGATCCTGCTCCGGGGGTCGTCGCCGCCGCACCTCCATTCCGGCTCTCCTGAACCGGTCCCTAGTCCGGCGGCTGGAGGGCCTCTCGTCCGGGATCCGGCTCCAGGGTCCAGCTCCCCTTCCCGGGCTTCTACACCTGTACCCACCCCCCCTCGTCGGGCCTCGCTTCCCAGGTCCAGCCCTCCTCGTCGGGCCTCGGTTCTCAGGTTCTGCCCCCCTCCCCGGGTCTCGGTGCCCATCCCCACCCCCCCTCGTCGGACCTCTGTTCCCAGGTCCAGTCCTCCTCCCCGGGCCTCTGTTCCCGTCCCCACCCCCCCTCTCCGGGCATCTGTGCCCGTTTTCTACCCCCCTGGCTGCTATGCCCCTCCTGGGTTTTTCGTTCAGCCTCCTGGTCCCTCGTCTTCGGGTCCTCTCCCTGGGTCCTCTCCGGGGTTCCGGCTTCCTCCCTCACCTGCTTATGGACGTTGTTTTCGGGTGTCTGGAAGCCACCCGTTGAGGGGGGGGTACTGTCAGGATCCTAGGCCCGGTCCTGGCTGGACTGGGCAGGATGGTAACATTGGGCAGTATCCTCCACCTAACTTTGGGCAATGCCCTCTATCTGACATTGGCCCTCGGCCTGACATTGGCGCCCTACCACCCTCTAGTGGTGACAAACAATCGGTGCGCTCCAGTACACTGGACATCCTGACTACTGTGATAACAATAATTAATAGTATGATTAATGTGGTGTCATGGTGTGTACTGTTGTTGACTTTCCCTTCCCTTGTGTGATGTGGTGTACTGTTGGGTTGTTAGGAGTTGCTTTTGTGTTTAGTTGTTCTTTGCTTATTGTCTAGGTGTTGTTTGTGATTCTGTGTTGGCCAGGTGTTCTTAATTGTTAATTAGTTGGGGTATATAGGGTTCTATCTGTCCTCCCTTCTGTGTGGCGACATTCCTCCAGTTACCCCCTGTTCCTCCACGTCGTGTCGCACCGTTCTCCCTCTAGTAAGTCTTAGTGTTTGTTGTTTTGTATTGTGAAGTTGTTATGTAGTTTCTATATTTTTCCTTGTATTGCACTGGATTCTACAGTAAACACCCTTCTCCAAGCTTCACTCCTCACCTCTGCCTCCTCCATTCCTTCCCTTTCTGTATTATTGCATTCTACCTAACCCCATCGTGACAATACATGGTAAAGATACAATATTTCAATGTGTTGCCTAGTTCTTCTCACCGTCAGTGTCCAGTGCTGCTTGTCATTGACGATGCCCAAGATGATCCGGAACTGCTGTGGGTCAATCTGGATTAAAAAAATAACATTTTAAAAAGAATACTTTAACATTGACTTTAGAAAACAGCTAAAAACACATATGTTCAGGCAGGCTTTTGGTCATATATAGGCATCCTTTGTCCTCACTGTTCCTATAGTTTTTAGTTATTGACTGATGATTTTATTTAAATTATTTTTATTTTATTTTATTTGGTTCACTGTTTTTAACTGCTGTCTGTTGTTGTCATTTATTTCAGATTTTATGTTTTGTTTTATATGCTATGCTGTAGTGTAAAGCACCCTGTGCATTCGTGCTGTGAAGGGTGCTATATAAATAAAGGTCATTCATTCATGTACATTGTGTAAATAACCTACACACTGTTAAATAAAAGAAAATGAACTACCAACCCGAAGCTTAGATGACTTCCCGTTCCATATAGCTGTCATCGTGTACGTCTCTATGTATCGTGCTTTTGTTGCCTCTGCCTCTGTGTTGTACTTCTGTACAAGTAAGTGCAGGTATGCATTGATGACCTGAAGAAATATGTTGACAAAAAAAGACATGTTGAAAAGTATATGAACAGATACATAGGATGCTTCTAGAATTGACACATGATATAAATACATATTTGTGTTCTGTTCATATCAATGGATACACATTAGACAATGTTGTCAAGTAATGACAACTACTGAGTTACCTCACTCTCAAGCAGTTCATTGGGACGAGTTCGCATTATGCCTTGCACAAATATTTTGTATGGCCCAATTATCGACAGGAGCACTGGCACATCTTTCCCAGCCCAAGCCTCCGTCACGACTGTGAAATATAACACAATATAATTAATATCTGTATTTTATCAGCTAGGTTCATTAAGAGCACATTGCCTTTTACAAAAAGAATAATGTAAACATCAAAGTACCGCAAAAGGCTATAACTTCGTAAATATTTCACTGTATGTTCAAAAACGTTATTATAGGAAATTTACAGTACATGTAAAAAGGATGAAAGTTGACATTACATCTTTATTATGAGACTACTGACGCTTACACTTATCTATTAGACTCTTTGATGTGAAGAGTGCTGCTGTGGTGTCCTCCACTTCAGGGAGTGTCTCTGTCGTGGTGGTGGCGGCTAACTGGGGTGGTGTCTGGGGTGGTGTCTTGGCTGTGGCGCCTAACTGGGGTGGTGTCTGGGTTGGTGTCTTGGCTGTGGCGCCTAACTGGGGTGGTATCTGGGTTGGTGTCTTGGCTGTGGCGCCTAACTGGGGTGGTGTCTGGGGTGGTGTCTTGGCTGTGGCGCCTAACTGGGGTGGTGTCTGGGTTGGTGTCTTGGCTGTGGCGCCTAACTGGGGTGGTATCTGGGTTGGTGTCTTGGCTGTGGCGCCTAACTGGGGTGGTGTCTGGGGTGGTGTCTTGGCTGTGGCGCCTAACTGGGGTGGTGTCTGGGGTGGTGTCTTGGCTGTGGCGCCTAACTGGGGTGGTATCTGGGTTGGTGTCTTGGCTGTGGCGCCTAACTGGGGTGGTGTCTGGGGTGGTGTCTTGGCTGTGGCGCCTAACTGGGGTGGTGTCTGGGGTGGTGTCTTGGCTGTGGCGCCTAACTGGGGTGGTGTCTGGGGTGGTGTCTTGGCTGTGGCGCCTAACTGGGGTGGTGTCTGGGGTGGTGTCTTGGCTGTGGCGGCTTTTAATTTATGAGGAATGCGCTCAACCTCCTCTCTGTAGTGAATCAGGTGGTCTGTATTCACTTTGGGGAGGGACGCACTGTCATTTTTTAGATCAGCGCTTTTCCCGGCAATTGCCACAATGGTGTACGGGCCAAGATAATTGGAGTCCAGTTTGCCTCCTTTTCGTTGTTGTGCGCGCACATTTAGCCGCCACACCTCGTCACCTACAGCAAATTTGGGAAATGTTTCACTTTTTGCTGTTTTTTTTTTTTTTGTGGCTTCTTGCACTTTTCTGATGTTGGCTGTTGCCTTTTGCAGAGCTTCATTAAGGTGCAACATGTTGGTTGCATCCTCCACAGCCACAATGTCCTCCACACTGCCATCAATCTATAGAGGGAGTGTTTTGAGCTCAATCAATGCCAGCATTATCTGTAACAGTATCTATTTCTTCAAATGTGCATCAATAATAGGATAAGGGGAAATATGATGATGAATGTGCAGAATTAACAAGCATTGTTTCATAATACTGAATGTGCATATTAAACATGTACACTAACCCTGTAGTGCTCAGGGATCTCGGAAGGGTAGCGTGCTTCTCTCCCATACATTAGAAAGTATGGGGAGTATTTTGTGGTGGTTTGCTTTTTTGTTCGTAGGTCGAACATCACTGCGTCCAAGTGAAGATCCCATTCGTTGGGCTTATGCAGAACCACTTTGCTGAGCGACCTGAACATTTATTAAAATAAAGAGCTACCATATTGACTTTCGCTTTAACAAGGAGATTTTGACTGAAAATTACAGAACATTGTACCGTTTCTTTGTTCTCTACAGTAAGGGTTACTTGGATAGAGTATAGAATACTATAACATACACAAGTAATTTGTGTATGCATTACAATAGCATTGCTCAACAGTGTGCTAGTTCATGTTTAAGCATTACATCACGCGCAGGAGTGGTTTGTGAACAATAAACCATGCCTAGGGGTGGTTGTTAGGCCCGAGGCGCAGCCGAGGGTCGTTAGACCCCCCTAGGCATGGTTTATTGTTCACAAATCACGACTGCAAGTGGTGTAAAGCTTTTATACAACTGCCACGTTAATCCAACCTTATTTCTATACAATAAACACACATTAATCGAAGATTTATTGAAAAAACCATCCGCCAGAAAAAGTAGTTCCCACAACTACAAAAAAGACAATTTGCCTCCATGTGGAAGCAGCTTGAAGTGCATCCAACCAAACTAACACATCCAACTGTGTATTATTGGAATGATTGAGAGAAGTTGCCTCATGTGGAAGCAGCTTGAAGTGCATCCAACCAACTAACACATCCAACTGTGTATTATTGGAATGATTGATTGAAAATTGTATTACCAGATGCAGAATGGGTACAATACAGTACGGCTCAATACACACAATTGTTAAGGGAATGCAGACCTACTTTCCATAGAACTTCATTCTTAGATGCTTCTATAGAAGGTAGGTAAAACAAATTAAAAGGTTTTCTTTGCCCTATAGGAAAAAAACGTTTTCTTCACCCTATTTTTTTATTTATTTTTTTAAACCTACTGTAGAGGGCCTAAACTTAACCAGTTGGAAACCAAGCGTACAGTAATAAAATTAGCAATCAATCAATCAACTCAATAGGCCATGCTCACTTAGAACAGTGCAGCACCCAGCTCTCTCTCTCAGTCTGACTATCCCCCGTGTTGCAGGCAGAGTGTGTGTGTGTGTGTGTGTGTGCGTGTGTGTGTGTGCGTGTGTGTGTGTGTGTGTGTGGGTGTGTGTGTGTGTGGGGGGGGGGGGGTGTGTGGCGGTGGGTGGAGACTAGAGCGAGCGCTGACAGTCGAAAGGAAAAAAAAATGAAAAAAAAATTGAAAATTAATCAATCAATCCGCGATTTTTCTTTTGTTACAGAATGATTCAAGACCCATCAATTACATCATCCAACATTGTTTAAACGACTAAGACATTCACTGTGACAGAATCGCTTGATATTTAGTCGTTTAGTCGCTATCAACATATCCATTTGTAAAGATTATTGTCCACCTTCTTGTGATCCGGCGGAGTGATGTGATGTGGTTCGGTTGTGGGCGGGTCCTGGGCCAGCAGCGTGGAATTGTTGCCAATAAAGACGTGTAAAATGACTGTTTCAGCCAATCAGAATCGAGAAATGTGCATGCCGTTGTATAATAGTTAATACAACATTTTTACCCTCCATGAGCATAGAACCACAAAATACTCCTTGTAGCACCCCATACGAGTGTGGAGGTGGAATTATATATGTCTTTACAACATGACATGAGTCATGACAATTCAAGTAATGTATACAGAAATGTAGAGTATACAACAGCATATCCTGTATTTGGAGGATCCCTAATAATAAAAACATGAAGATATAATAATAATAATAATAATAATAATAATAATAATAATTCATTTCATATGGGGGAGTCCACAAGCCGTTGTTCTCACCTCTGTATCGTTCCATTCAACCTCTCTACCAGCCCATTGGTCTGGGGGTGGTAGGGGGAACAGAGACTCCTCTTTATGTCCAAGATTCTGCAAACATTTGTGTTGATCTGTGTGTATATAAGTGAGCTTTTGGTGAACATGTTTTGTTTCAATTACATGATAATTTCTTAAAAAGTAACATCACAACTTCTATCAAATTAAATTAATTCCTTGTGGAAGACAATCATAAATCAAGTGAAAAGTTTATGGACATTTATGGACACACACGATAGATAAATATCTTATACATGACCATAATAATGTACTCTGTATCAAGAACTTTGCAAATATGTAAATTACCTACCTCATTAACAAATTCCCTTCCCTGATCAGTCAGGATTCTTTTTGGGGCCCCAAACTGATAGAAAAACGTCAGTATGCAGTCTGTGACCTCCACAGCAGTCTTTGTCTTCAGGGGGTACGCCTGAGACCATTTTGTCAGGTAATCACCTTACCTTAGGTAATCACCTTACCGGAAGATGGTACCCCTCTCCTTCTACTGGGCGACTTCAACCTGCCTGACTCATCTCAGTCAGTCATAGTAGTCTCCCTCCTACAATCGTTTGACCTGACTCCCACTGCCATGCCTCCCACCCACAAAGCAGGCAACTCCTTGGATCTCATATTTTCCCGTAACTCCAGCATCATTAACACCACGGTAACTCCCCTACATGTATCTGACCATTCCTTCATATCCTTCTCACTAACTCTCATGCTTAACCGAAAGGTCTTCACCCCAACTCAAACAGTCTCACTCAGACGCAACCTGCCCTCCCTATCCCCCTCCACCCTCTCCTCTGACATACTATCCGCTCTACCTTTGAGTGACACCTTCTCTGCTCTCTCCACAGAGATGGCAACCTCCACCCTCCTTTCAGCCCTGGCAACCTCCTTCGACAAGCTCTGTCCCCTCGTTGAGAAACCTGCCCGCCGTTCCCCACCCAGTCCATGGCTGACAGATCCAGTGAGAGAACAAAGACAGGTCCTGAGAGCAGCTGAAAGGAAGTATAGAAAGTCACGCCTCACTGCTGACATCGACACATATCACAACCTCTTGTTAACATTCTCCAAAACCATCACTAATGCCAAAGCTTCTTTCTTCCACCATAGGATCGAGGCCTCTGCCAAGAATCTTCGCAAACTGCATGCTACCATGTCCTCCCTCCTCACTCCCCCCCCACCCCCCCCTCCCTCATCTTTCTCTGCCGAAGACTTTGCGATCTTCTTTGAGGAAAAAGTGGAGAACATCCGCAGCTCCTTCTCCCAACCCCCACCCATTCCAAATGCTGAATCGAGAACCTCATCCTTCACTCTGTCATCTTTCTCTCCCATTACAGAAGCAGAGACCCTGACACTGGTAACGTCAAACCGTCCGACTACTTGCCAGCTGGACCAGCTACCCTCCCCACTCCTCCAGACCATAGCACCAGACATCCTCCCATTCCTAACTGCAACCATCAACTCCTCACTCAACTCGGGGGTGGTCCCCACCTCCCTAAAACAAGCCAGAGTCACGCCGCTCATAAAAAAACCAACCCTGAACCCTACTGTCATAGGCAACTACCGTCCTGTCTCTCTTCTCTCCTTCCTTTCTAAAACACTTGAACGTGCTGTATCCAACCAACTTACTACTTATCTCTTACAGAATGACCTCCTAGACCCTAATCAGTCAGGCTTCAGGACTGGTCACTCCACAGAGACAGCCCTCATTGCGGTCACAGAGGCACTTCACTTAGCAAAAGCGAAAGGCCTCTCCTCTGTCCTGATTCTCCTAGATCTATCTGCAGCCTTCGACACAGTCAACCACCAGATCCTCCTTGCGGCCCTCGCAGGAATGGGAGTGGCTGGCTCTGCGCTGACATGGCTGTCATCATACCTCAATGACCGCTCCTACCAAGTGTCATGGAGAGGGACCCTGTCGGCCACCCGCCCCCTGCGGACGGGTGTCCCCCAGGGCTCGGTTTTAGGACCCCTTCTCTTCTCCCTCTACACTAAATCACTGGGTAACATTATCACGTCTCATGGCTTCTCCTACCATTGTTATGCCGACGATACTCAACTCTTCCTCTCCTTCCCTCCCTCAGATATCCACGTCTCTGTGCGGATCTCGGCCTGTCTGTCCGACATCTCAGCCTGGATGACGTCCAACCACCTCAAACTGAACCTAAGCAAAACAGAATTGCTCCACCTGCCGGCCAAATCCTCCCCCCTAACCGACCTTTCAATCACAGTCGAGAATGCAGCTGTGACTGCGTCCCCGACCGCCAAGAACCTTGGTGTTGTCCTCGACGACCAGTTGAACTTCTCTGCTCACATCGCAGCGACGACCAGAACCTGCCGATTCCTCCTGAGCAACGTCAGAAGGATACGCCCCTTCCTGACAAAAGAAGCCACCCAACTCCTCGTCCAATCAACAGTCATCTCCCGCCTCGACTACTGCAATGCACTGCTCGCTGGCCTCCCGGCCACTGCCACTAAGCCTCTTCAACTCATTCAGAACGCAGCGGCCCGCCTGATCTCAAACCTACCGAAGTCGGCCCATGTCACCCCACTTCTTAGGGACCTGCACTGGCTCCCCATTGCTGCACGAATCCGCTTCAAGGCCCTCGACCTAGCATACCGTGCGGCAAAGGGAACCGCTCCCGCCTACCTCCGGTCAATGGTCTCTAACTACACACCCTCAAGACCCCTACGCTCTGCATCTTCTGGCCGCCTCAGACCTACTCCTATCCAAGCTCCGGGAGGGTCATCAAAGAGAAGTCGCCTATTCTCAGTCCTTGCCCCACAATGGTGGAATGAACTACCCACCCCAGTTAGGACAGCCGAATCACGTCCAATCTTTCGCCGTCGACTAAAGACGCACTTCTTCAACCATTATCTGAATTAAAAAAAAAAAAAAAAAAAAAAAAAAAAATCTAACCCTAACTAACCGTACTGTCATGCACTTGTCCTAATAAACTAACCTACACTGTAGCACTCAACACTTTGATGAACATTGTTGCTCAGCTGATAGAGTTGTGCCCTTCCTGATGGCTTGTCGTACAGAACTTGTAAGTCGCTTTGGATAAAAGCGTCAGCTAAATGACTAAATGTAAATGTAAATGTAATCAACCATAACACAAATATATTGGTTCCCATTTGCTGTGGTGCACAGTTTCCCAATCAGGTCCATTCCGATTAATTCTAATGGTTCGGTCACCTTACAGAAAGATAAACAAATAGTTTAGTTTCAGTTTAGTTTCAAGTTCAAGTTTCTTTAATATTTGTCATACAGAAGTACAGAATACTTTTATACAAAATGCTTCTTTCTGTTACGCTCCAGAGACTGTGCTAGACAAAGATAAGTGTGAAATAAAATAAGTGTAGCAAGTAAAAAGTAGAAAATAGAAGTCACGTATGTAGACACAAGTGTTCAGTATGTACATATATACAATGTTCAATGCAGGATAGCAGTAACTGAGTTACCATACAATATACTATGCAATATAATAATATACAATATACTATATAGTGCAGAGCAGAAATGGGATGAGGTACAATTTAGGTACAATTTACAGTAAGGTAAATAATAATAATTAATAATAATAATAATAATAATAATAATAATAATAATAATAATAATAATAATAATAATAATAATAATAATAATAATAATAATAATAATAATAATAATAATAATAATAATAATAATAATAATAATAATAATAATAATAATAATAATAATAATAATAATAATATAAAGTGTGTCTAGGTGTTCTAAAGTATGTAGAGTGGGTGCTGCAGTGGGTTGATTGTTTAAAGTGAGTGTGTGCTTGTGGATGTGTGTGCTGTGGGTGAATTTGATGGTTATTGCATAGTGTTATTGTTCGTTGAGCAACCTGATGGCCTGGGGGTAGAAGCTTCTTCTGAGTCTTTCTGTGCTTGCCATGAGACTCCGGTATCGCTTGCCTGACCGCAGCAGTTCAAAGAGGCAGTCCTTGATAATTCTCTTAGCCTTACCCCTGCACTGCTTGTTGTAAATGTTCTGGAGAGTGGGAAGCCCCCCTCCAATTGTGCGTTCGGCTGAACGGGCCACTCTCTGTAGTCTGCTACGGTCTTGTGCAGTGCTATTCCCAAACCAGGAGGTGATATTGCCAGTCAGGATGCTCTCTATTGTACATGAGTAGAAGTTCTTAAGGATCTTCTGACTGACGTGGAACTTCCTTAGGCGCCTGAGGAAGTAGAGGCGTTGCCGTGCCTTCTTCACAACACTGTCAATATGTGTGGTCCATGTCAAGTCCTCGGAAATGTGGGCTCCGAGGTACTTAAAACTGTTCACTCTCTCAACCGGTGCCCCGTTGATGCTGAGAGGGCTGTAGTCCCTGACCCCCGACCTCCTAAAGTCCACAATCATCTCTTTTGTTTTGCTGACGTTCAGGGAGAGGCTGTTCTCTTGGCACCATCCCGCCAGGACTTTTTTTCTTTTTTTTTAGCTTTTTTCCCGGCCCTTTTTTGAGGGCACTCCATCCACCCCCCCCCCCCCCCCCCCCTCTTCGGGGGACAACTTTATTATTTATTATATGTTTTAATTATTTACAGTACAAAATTAAATAAAAAGTGTAGTAAAAGAAAAATATTAAAAAAATATATATTTCATTGCCCTCTCGGAGGGGGGGGGGAACTCAGACTAGATATTGACAAACAAATTACAACTAAGGACAATGAAGGACAACAACGAATACACATGACAAGGGAAAGGGGGGGGGGCAGAGAGGGGAGTAAGTAAAGTAGAGGTGGATTGAGAGAAGGGTGGGTTATGGAGTGGATGGCTCACAGGATCCCGCCAGGACCTTGACCTCTTCCAGGTAGGCCCTCTCGTCGTTTGCAGAGATCAGGCCCACCACTACTGTGTCGTCAGCTAATTTGATGATTGTGTTGTTGTTCCGCTGAGCCACACAGTCATGTGTGTACAGGGAGTAGAGGAGGGGACTCAGAACACAGCCCTGGGGGGCCCCTATGTTGAGGGTGATGGATGAGGAGGTGCAGTTGCCTGCTCTCACCACCTGGGCTCTACCCGTCAGGAAGTCCAAGACCCACTGGCAGAGGTCATAGTTCAAGCCCAGGTCCCTGAGCTTGGCTATGAGTTTGGAGGGGACTATGGTATTGAATGCTGAGCTGTTGTCGATGAATAGCATTCTCACATAGTTCCCCTGCCTCTTGTCCAGGTGTGATGCTGCTGTGTGCAGCACATGGGCTATGGCGTCCTCCGTGGACCTGTTGGGGCGGTATGCAAATTGCAGGGGGTCCAGGTTGATGGGGAGGGAGGAGCAGATGTAGCCCTTCACTAGCTTCTCAAAGCACTTCATGGCTATGGAGGTGAGAGCTACAGGGTGGTAGTCGTTGAGGCAAGCAGGCTTGGATTTTTTGGGTACAGGGATGATGGTGGACTTCTTCAGACAGGTGGGGATGACAGCCTGTTCCAAGGACAGGTTAAATATGACAAGATGGCGCCGCTGAGACCGGCTGCCTATCTGTGCGCTCCGTCGAGACTGTGCTTACTTTTGTTAATATTTATAGTTTTAAGAATTTTATTTGTACCAACTGTAGGTGCATTTAATGTGTATGACCGTCACTCATAGACATTGGATTACTGGAAATTTACCAACTGGATTAATACTATGCATTGACTCATCAAATACTCAAGTATGATTTTTATAAATATATATTTGCCCAAAACAGGCAAAAAAAGGCCTGTCATTGCTTTGTGCCCACTTAACGCCAGGTATACTTCTTGTTACACTGCTATAGTACTTAATAAACATAAGAATAAACCATGACATACCTTTATAGGGATGTACTCCACCTCCTGCTTAATTACGATTTGGCCGGCCTGGCATTGGACACATTGTGATACCTTATAACAAAATAACATACAGAGATATAAAAAAGTTGTTGTACCACCTGATGTTATGAAACAATATGTTTATGTATATGCTTATCTATCTAATATCTACACTTGACCTACTACTTTTCCTGACCAACTTGAAAGCTGTGTGCCGTATTTACATAATTATAATTAGGGGGTATATGCTACCGTATCTATATATCTACATGTACATATTTACACAGTTATGATTGTGACATTCTGACAAACATGAGGTGTCTAGGGCATAATATGTTGTATCTATGTATGCATTCATGCTGATTGAACTGTCTGGCACAAATGGTAGGATGGAGTTGGTACAGAAGGCTTACATCTGACATTTCAATGTGTGAGTCATTGTATAGAGTCTGATTGATTGATTGATTGATTGATTGATTGATTGATTGATTGATTGATTGATTGATTGATTGATTGAAAATGTTATTAACAGATTGCAGAATGGGTACAATACAGTATGGCTCAATACACACAATTGTTAAGGGGATGCAGACCAGAGAAAGACTTTCGTCTAGTTTACATCAGGGTCCCCCATTTTAAATTCCTAGGTCGTGGAGGCGGCTTGAATTGGGAACTGTTTGATAATCCTATGTATTCTGCTGTCTAATAAGTGAATGAGAAAGCCTTGCATCATAGGTTTTTTTTTTCATCCTATTTTTATCTTTTAATTTATGTTTGTGAAATATGAAGTACTGCCAAACATTTGTACTATCTACTACCTAGTACTGCTGTGTTATCTCCCATTTAAAATAATTTTTATAAACTGGTCAACACAGCGCATCAGGCAGCTAAAGCCATTTTGAGCATTGTTGACCAGTTTATAAAAGATATTTTAAATGTTTATTATTAATGATTATCTTAGCCTTGCCCCTGCACCGCTTGTTGTAAATGTTCTGGAGGGTGGGGAGCCCCCCTCCAATTGTGCGTTCGGCTGAACGTGTCACTCTTTGTAGTCTGCTTCGGTCTTGTGCAGTGCTATTCCCAAACCAGGAGGTGATGTTGCCAGTCAGGATGCTCTCTATTGTACATGAGTAGAAGTTCTTAAGGATCTTCTGACTGACTTGGAACTTCCTCAGGCTTGTCGTGCCTTCTTCACAACACTGTCAATGTGTGTGGTCCATGTCAAGTCCTCGGATATGTAGGCTCCGAGGTACTTAAAGCTGTTCACTCTCTCAACCGGTGCCCCGTCGATGCTGAGGGGGCTGTAGTCCTTGACCCCCGATCTCCTGAAGTCCACAATCATCTCCTTTGTTTTGCTGACGTTCAGGGAGAGGCTGTTTTCCTGGCACCATCCCGCCAGGACCTTGACCTCTTCCAGGTAGGCCCTCTCGTCGTCAGCAAATTTGATGATTGTGTTGCTACTCCGCTGAGCCACACAGTCGTGTGTGTACAGGGAGTAGACGAGGGGACTCAGAACACAGCCCTGGGGGGCCCCTATGTTGAGGGTGATGGATGAGGAGCTGCAGTTGTTTCTATACAATTCACTTGTATGACATTTAGGTATGACACAGGACTACGCTTTTGTTTTGAGGTGTGTGTTCAACAGAATATAGTATTGTGGGAAGTTGAAGGAAGAGGCGAATCAATAACGCGCGTGACAGGTCCTTCAGTGACTTCCTACTTTATTCATTCACAGAATCAACCGCGTACACACACCTACTACTCCCCTATATCTCCTCCCCTGTGACGCGTCAACTCTGGCGTGAAAGACTCCCTTAATGTGACACCACACAGGCCCCCCCCGAACACCCAGAGTAGACATACCCTGCAACCCCAACCCATACCAAAAAACCCCCCAAAGTACTCAGCCCCTCGTAGGAGGCCTGACTACCCGACCATAACGACTGCGCTTAACAGTCAGGGGGGAAGGGGGAAGGGCACGAGCCGGCGGCCGTCCGCGCCGGTGGCGAGGCTGGACTGGGGGAGAGTCCGGGGCTGCTGCCGGGGTAGAGGCAGACATGGGCCGCAAACCTGCGGCAGGAGTGGGGTTGGGAGGACGGCCGCGCCGTCGGGGCTGAGCCAGCTCCGCCGGCCCGTCCGGGTCCACGTGTGCAGGCTTCAAACGGTCCACCGATATCCGCTCCTGAAGCCCCCCTCTGTCCACCATAAAGCTCTTGGGTCCCGCTTCCAGGACCCGGAAGGGCCCATCGTATGGAGCCTGGAGTGGAGATCGGTGGGCATCGCGGCGGATGAACACGTACGGGGCTGACATCAAGTCCTTGGGGATGTAGGACAGGGGAAAACAGTGATGTGCGGGCACGGGAGCGAAAGTGCTGGCGGCGTCTCGGATGGCCAAGCGATGAGTCGCAGCTGACCAGGGGGCTGTGGCACCTGGGAGGAACTCCCCAGGGACTCTCAGCGGCTGACCCAACACGAGCTCAGCCGAAGATGACTGCAGATCCTCCTTTGGGGCCGAGCGCAGGCCTAGCATGACCCACGGCAAACGGTCAACCCAATTACTGTCCGTAAGAGCCGCCCGGAGAGCAGCCTTCATAGTGCGGTGGAAACGCTCACAGAGACCATTTGCCTGCGGGTTGTATGCCACGGTGCGGTGGAGTTTCACCCCCAAACTCTCCGCCACGGCGCTCCACAACTCTGACGTGAACTGGGGCCCTCTGTCCGAAGTTAGATCCGCAGGGGTACCGAAACGGGCCACCCAGGTGGAGATGAACGCCCGAGCCACGTCCGCCGATGTAGTGGATGACAGGGGCACAGCCTCCGGCCACCTGGTGGTCCTGTCCACCATGGTCAGCAGGTGAGTGAACCCCTGGGAGGGGGGCAGCGGGCCCACCAGGTCCACGTTAACATGATCAAAACGTCTCTCCGGGATGAGAAATGGCCCCAGCGGGGCCTTAGTGTGCCGATGCACCTTGGCGCGCTGGCACGCTACACAAGAGGCAGCCCACCCCTTGACGTCCTTCCTGAGGCCCGGCCAGACGAACCTAGCCCCCACCAGCTTAACTGATGCCTTCACCCCCGGGTGCGACAAAGCATGTATAGCATCGTAAATGCGGCGGCGCCAGCCAGCGGGACCATCGGGGGAGGTCGGCCTGTGGAGACACCGCAGAGGAGCGTGGCCTTACTGTCCTGGAACACCACATCATCCAGTCTCAGTCCTGTCGTGGCTGTCCTGAATGCCTGGATGTCCATGTCCGTGCACTGGTCAACTGCCATGGCTGCGTAGTCCACACCCAGGTGCACAGTGTTGACCCGCACTCTGGAGAGGCAGTCAGCCACCAGGTTGTCCTTGCCCGCCACATGCTGCAGGTCCGTGGTAAATTCCTAAATGGCGGACAGTTGGCGCTGCTGCCGTGCCGACCATGGTTCCGTGGTCTTAGCCATGGCAAAGGTCAGAGGCTTGTGGTCCACAAAAGCGGTGAACTCCCGGCCCTCCAACAGGAACCTAAAATGACGCGTGGCGAGGAAAAGGGCCAGCAGCTCCCTGTCAAACGTGCTGTATTTCCTCTCGTTGTCCCGCAGTGTCCTGCTGAAAAAGGCCAGAGGCTGCCAGGCGCCAGCCACCCACTGATCACACACCGCCCCCACAGCATAGTCCGAGGCATCGGTCGTGAGGGCTATTGGAGCGGCCGGGTACGGGTGTGCCAGCATAGTAGCGTTAGCGAGAGCAGCCTTAGCACTATCAAACGCCTGGACCCTCTCAGGGGACCAGTCCACCTCCTGATTGTCCTTCTTGCCCCTTAGTGCCTCGTACAGGGGGTGCATCAAGAGAGCCGCTCCTGGTATGAATCGGTTATAAAAATTGACCATACCGAGGAACTCCTGTAGGGGCTTGATGGTGCGAGGACGTGGGAAGGCAGTGATCGCCTCCACCTTGGTGGGCAGAGGCACAGCTCCCTGTGAAGAGATGTGATGGCCCAGGAAGTCTATGTCTGGCCGGCCGAACTGACACTTGGCTGGGTTAACAATCAGCCCATGTTCATTCAGCCGCTGAAACAGCTGTCGGAGGTGCAAACAATGCTCTTCAGCAGATGTGCTGGCCACCAGGATGTCGTCTAAATACACAAACAAAAATGACAACCCTCGCAGCACAGAGTCCATCAACCGCTGGAAGGTCTGTGCTGCCCCCTTGAGTCCGAAAGGCATCCTTAAAAACTCGAAAAGTCCAAACGGGGTAATAACGGCGGTCTTGGGCACGTCTCTGGGATGGACTGGCACCTGGTGGTAGCCCCGCACCAAATCCACCTTGGAGAAAATGGTGGTCCCGGCCAGGTGAACAGAAAAGTCCTGGATGTGCGGGACAGGGTAGCGGTCATGATCCGTGGCACTATTGAGGCGCCGGAAATCTCCACACGGGCGCCACTTCCCATCAGCCTTCGGAACCATATGCAAAGGCGAGGCCCACAGGCTGTCGGAGCGCCGCACAATGCCGAGCTGCTCCATTGTGTCAAACTCCCCTTTAGCGATGGCCAGTTTAGCGGCGTCAAGGCGGCGTGCACGCGTGAAAACTGGCGGACCAGCCGTGGGGATATAATGCTCCACCCCATGTTTTGCGACCATAGCAGAAAACGTGGGCACAGTCAGAGCGGGGAAATCAGCGAGAAGCCGCTGGTACACGTCCCCCGTGGCGAGGATGTTGGCGAGGGCGCGCCCCCCCCCCCCCCCCCCCCCAGAGTGCAGGGGTAAGTGGCAAATGACACCGCGTAAATTTTAAGCGACGGTTCGCCACATCCACCAAAAGTCTATGAGCACATAAAAAATCCGCGCCCAGTATAGGCATTGACACAGAAGCAATTACAAAATCCCAATTAAAAGCATGTTCATTGAAACAAACAGTCACTGACCTGGTGCAGAAGGTGCGAATCGGAGTTCCATTGGCGGCGTCCAGCGGGGGCCGTGACTGCCACTCAAGCCGTCCGCAGCTGAAGCTGGCAGGATACTCCGCTGGGCTCCCGAATCCACCAGCAAGCGCCTACTGGACAACGTGTCCTCAATGAACAGCAGCCTCGTCGTGTCGCCAGCACTCACAGCTGCTAATGAGCGCCGGCTCTGGCATTTCCCTGGCCGGAAAAAGAGCACGGCTGCTCACATCGCCTGGCTTTGGCACCATAACGCCGATGAAAAAAACAAAGTTCATTCTCCCTCCGGCGATCCGATACCGCAGCTCCCGTCATCTCCCCCGCCGGCAGCGCAGCGTTAACGTTAACGCTGTAGTGGCGGGTTGCCAGCAATATTCTGTCAGCCTCTTCTGCCATCCCCCGATAATCCTTGGCTCTCACGAGCGGCGAGCTGGCCAAGGCAGTGCGTACTGGAGGTGGGAGCTGACGCAGAAATAACTGTATAAACAAAAACGATGCGTCACCTGAGCCGAGCAACGCCAACATGTTCTCCATGAGCTCGGTTGGTTTACTGTCACCTAAACCGTTCAGTGACAACAGGCGCTCCGCCCGCTCCGTATCTGACAGCTGAAACAGCAGTAACAGCTGTTCTTCTTCTTCTTCGTTTAAGTTTCCGGCGGACTACGCATCTAGGCGTATTGCCGCCCTCCACATGACAGTGAGATCACTGTAAAAACAAAATTATGGCGGGTCGCGACTACAAAAGCCGCACACCGCCACCTACTGCACCTACTGCACAAGTCTTGGACTTCCTGACGGGCAGACCCCAGGTGGTGAGAGCAGGCAACTGCACCTCCTCATCCATCACCCTCAACATAGGGGCCCCCCAGGGCTGTGTTCTGAGTCCCCTCCTCTACTCCCTGTACACACACGACTGTGTGGCTCAGCGGAGTAGCAATACAATCATCAAATTTGCTGACAACACAGTGGTGGTGGGCCTGATCTCTGCCAACGACGAGAGGGCCTACCTGGAAGAGGTCAAGGTCCTGGCGGGATGGTGCCAGGAAAACAGCCTCTCCCTGAACGTCAGCAAAACAAAGGAGATGATTGTGGACTTCAGGAGGTCGGGGGTCAAGGACTACAGCCCCCTCAGCATCGACGGGGCACCGGTTGAGAGAGTCAACAGCTTTAAGTACCTCGGAGCCTACATATCCGAGGACTTGACATGGACCACACACATTGACAGTGTTGTGAAGAAGGCACGACAACGCCTCTACTTCCTCAGGCGCCTAAGGAAGTTCCAAGTCAGTCAGAAGATCCTTAAGAACTTCTACTCATGTACAATAGAGAGCATCCTGACTGGCAACATCACCTCCTGGTTTGGGAATAGCACTGCACAAGACCGAAGCAGACTACAAAGAGTGACACGTTCAGCCGAACGCACTCAAGCTATCTCCCCTCTCTTTCTTCCTCTTACTCCCCTTCCCCTCACTTTCCCTACTCTTCTTCCCCACCTCTTTCCACTCTTCTCCCCCACTCTCTTCCCCACTACACTCCATACTGGCCCCACCCGTCCCCTTCCCGTCGTCATGGCCATTCCCATCCCTATCGCTATCTTCCTCGCCCTTCTCACACCATTTACTTCCATCACGATCCTCCCAATACCCTGGACAGCTCCTCACAGGCCGAGGCCACCAATCGCGAGTTTTCCGCTGTCCCTGCTCTTTCACAGCTACATCTTCCGCCCTCCACCACCGACTACTACTCCCACACATGTCTTCGCTGCACAGTTCCGACGGACGCAGACGCCGCCACTCGGCGCACCTCTCAACATCCACCCTCCCACATGAACAAACCGTACTTCTTTCTTCCTCCCCAAACAACAGCCGCCCCCCATGAACACGCAGCATGGCCTGCCTCCGACGCACGTCCTCACTCATCTTATGGTGCCGAAGACCCGTAACAGCTGTTGTTTGAGAGCGGCGTATTTCCCCATGGCCGGCGGCTCTCGTAAAAATCCCATGACGCGACGGGTGGTCTGTGCATCCAATGCAGCGACGACATGATAGTATTTCGTGTCGTCCACTGTGACACCTCGCAGATGGAATTGAGCCTCGACATGTTGGAACCATGGGTCCGGGTCGTGCTGCCAAAACTCGGGCAACTTGACAGACACCGCAGCTGCCACCGCAGCGGGCCGAACAGCGTTTTCTTCGTTATCACTCATAATAATAATAACAATAATAATAATAATCCAACGATCAGGGTCACCAATGTGGGAAGTTGAAGGAAGAGGCGAATCAATAACGCGCGTGACAGGTCCTTCAGTGACTTCCTACTTTATTCATTCACAGAATCAACCGCGTACACACACCTACTACTCCCCTATATCTCCTCCCCTGTGACGCGTCAACTCTGGCGTGAAAGACTCCCTTAATGTGACACCACAGTATCAAAAACACATTCACAAAAAGTATGGGTTTAGTTACTGAATGCTGAACTGCACTGTTATAATCACTAAGCCATTGTAAGACCTTACCTGTGTCCCTGTATCACTTGTCTCTGCTGCCCTCTGATTAAAAAACATCTGTATGTCCATTTTCCTTTTTTTTGGCATATTTCAGTTAGTCACAGTAAAAGTCACCTAGTAAAAGTGAGATAATTGACAATATCAAAAACATGAAAGGGCTGTACCGAATAGTTCGAGTGCCATACCTTGCCATACCAAAATGACGCCCCTGATATATATTACAACAATGTATTGTGACTTCACAACATCAAATTGTAAGAAATTACTGTGATATCACATTATTTTGTTGTATATATATTACAACAATGTATTGTGTATTTACAATAGCCTACATGTATTTTTGTAGTCCAGCTCCAGTACACTTCCTGAAGGTCACACTTTGGTTTCCTGTCGTGATTAATCACGTCATCCTATTGTATCTTGACATGAAACTATTGTATGAGCTTCCTCCAGAAGTATACTGGAGCTGGGGACAGGGGCGTCCATTTGGTATTTTTCATTTTTTTTTTTACAATAAATTATGTTGATTTAGAATTCGAATGTCAACATTATGAACGAAGCTTCGAACTATTCGGTACAGCCCTAGCATGTTTTGATATTGTCAATTATCTCACTTTTACTAGGTGACTTTTGCTGTGACTAACTGAAATATGCCCAAAAAAAAGGAAAATGGACATAGGGACGTTTTTTTATCAAAGGGCAGCAGAGACAAGTGATACAGGGACACAGGTAAGGTCTGGCTTAGTGATTATAATAGTGCAGTTCAGCATTCAGTAACCCATACTTTTTGTGAATGTGTTTTTGATACTACATTCTGTTGAACACACACCTCAAAACTGTACCTAAGGAAAATTGGCTCAATTGCAAGAAAAGTAATAGACAGTTATGATATTACATTCTGCATAATTCGTATGCAAAATATTGTGGTTCCCTGCTTTAGTCTGTTGACACATTTCTATACTAAAAATGCTTGTGTAGTCCTGTGTCATACCTAAATGTCATATAACTGAATTGTATAGAAACAACTCACAAAAAGTGACTATTGCACAACTGATTTGACAAAAAAATCCACCAAGGGGGGAACCCCCCCCCTACTTGCCATACCTTGCCTTTTAGTGAAAGGACGCCACTGATATATATACAACAAAATATTGTAATATCACAGTAATTTCTTACAATTTGATGTTGTGAAGTCACAATACATTGTTGTAATATATATACAACAAAATATTGTAATATCACAGTAATTTCTTACAATATGATGTTGTGAGGTCACAATACATTGCTGTAATATATATACAACAAAATAATGTGATATTACAGTAAATGTCTTACAATTTGATGTTGTGAAGTCACAATACATTGTTGTAATATATATACAACAAAATAATGTGATATCACAGTAATTTCTTACTGTAAGAAGTTGTGAAATTACAACAATGTATTGTACTACCATTACTGTGAAATTACAACACATTGCTGTGAAGCCATTCACAGTAAATTATTGTGAATCTTACTGTAAAAGTCATGCAACACATTGCCAGTAAGTATTGTAATATCACAGTAATTTCTTACAATATGATGTTGTGAAATTACAACAATGTATTGTACTACCATTACTGTGAAATTACAACACATTGCTGTGAAGCCATTCACAGTAAATGATTGTGAATCTTACTGTAAAAGTCATGCAACACATTGCCAGTAAGTATTGTAATATCACAGTAATTTCTTACAATATGATGTTGTGAAATTACAACAATGTATTGTACTACCATTACTGTGAAATTACAACACATTGCTGTGAAGCCATTCACAGTAAATTATTGTGAATCTTACTGTAAAAGTCATGCAAAATATTGCCTGTAAGCTATTGTAACTTTACGGTGAAAAATCTTACAGTGTGGGGAGGAGACTGTACATTAGGAGGGGGTGGGTGGGTGGCAGTGGTGCAGTGCTGGGCAACCGCGGTCAAACAGCGTTTGGGCTTCGAAGTGTGCGCATCCTATTATTATGCAAAGTCTAGGTGATAAGTGCCTAGACTTTGCATAATAATAGGATACCATTTGGCCTCCGCCCATATTACGACTGCACCCCTGGTGGGTGGGAGAGAAATATACATACGGTGGGGAGAGAATTATATACATACGGTGGGGAGGAGACTGTCTATTAGGAGGGGGTGGGGGTGTAACAAAAATGTTCCTGGTGGGGGACCCCCAGATCCCCCGCTTAAAAAGTGGCCAGGGCTATAATTTCCTGGCCTGAATGATTTCCCCAGTCCGGCCCTGCCCCTGCCTTACTTGAAAACGATATCACACCACTCAGGGAAGACCACCGCTTTCATTAGATACCCCCATCTAAAAAGCTGTGTCCGACCAGCGGTGAAATTCACCGGACCGTTATTATTGGGGAAGGTTATTTTCATGAAGCACTCGACATGATAGATTGTCACGTGGTCAGAACTCAGATCCACCATCTTACTTCATCAATTCCATAGACGGCAGTCGGCATCTAACGGTTGGTCTACTCTGTGTGAGACACAGCAGGAACACACATTTGGAATATATACTATTCAGACATTGTGTGTGTCGAAAGGTAAGAGGGGTATTCTAATCGAATTTAAAGAAACACGCACGATTTTTCGTCACAACGGTTCACCCTGCTTGCATTCTGCTCAGGGTTTATGGCGCAACAATGGCTGCCTGTCGTTGTTGTTGTTTTGCGACGCGCTGCTCAGAGACGCTTCTTGCTGCATGCGGAAATAAATCGAGGCGGACGCAGCCACGCTCTCTGGGCCGAGCTTGCATGTCCCCCGACAGACGCCCTCCTTCTCTGTCTGTTTCTAAAGCACCGTTGCTCTGTTTGTCTCTAAAGCACTCTCATAACAGAATTAAGGCTAGTACGCACACGGGGCGCGGAGAAGTGAGGCGGCGGCGCGCCGCTTGGTTTGCAGCCAAGATAAAAAGGGAGAATGCGGCGTTTGGCCTCGAATCGAGAAGCATCCATCCGCAGGACGTCAGCGCAGCACTCTCAGGCCCCGCGCTGTCTAGCCCCTTCCGTGACTGCGATGTGCAAGCCAGGGGACTGAGAGGCAGCTACCAGGCAGCTCTTTGGGGGATGATCCCCATGTTCCCCGGGTCCTATGTTCCCCGCTTTGATTGATTAATAGATTGAAAATTTTATTAATTTTAATTATTTTATTAATTATTAATGTCCGCCTTGTTTCGAACGGTTAAACTTAGGCCCTCTTTCGAACTGGTTAAGGTTAGAGTTTGGAATCAGGGCTGGTGGTCTAACATTTTCAATCAATCAATCAAAGCGGGGAACATAGAACCCGGGGAACATAGGACCCGGGGAACATAGACATACTCCCCTATTTGGCTGCCTGGTGCGCATGCGCTGTGACACCAACGGCGGAAATACACGGCTCGCTCTCTTGAGTTCACTCGTTTTATAACAATGATTTAAACTGTTTATTAGCAACTCCGAGCTTTCAGACCCCAACGCGTCGCTGTGTGAAACCCTAATTGCACGCTGGGTACCTTTTTGAAATTCATATCTGATATATTTTTTACCCACCCCGAGCTCGGAAGCAGTGCTTGGTGGTCCAAACGAGCCTGGTAGCTACATAGCTGAGAGTGACTGCATATTAAAAAGCCAGCCCCTGGCTTGCACATCGCAGTCACGGAAGGGGCTATACGCGCTGTCAGGCCCCTCAGGAATTTGGGTCACGAGACCATCACAGGACTGCTCAGCAGCGCCACCCACCCAATGGCTGAATTGCCAATGGCTGAATTGGAGTATTGCACTGTGCGGGCAGATCCGCGATGCGTTTATTTAAACTTAATTTAACGGATTGCAGAATGGGTACAATACAGTACAGCTCAATACACACAATTGTTAAGGGGATGCAGACCAGAGAAAGACTTTCATCTTGTTTACACCAGGGTCCCCCATTTTCAATTCATAATGACATTTATGAGTATACTCAATGCAGTACTGTTACATTTGTGACATACAGTAAATATAAGGGGGAGGGAACTGTAGGCCTACATTTATGATTAATTGAAAATGGGGGACCCTGATGTAAACAAGACAGAAGTCTTTCTCTGGTCTGCATCCCCTTAACAATTGTGTGTATTGAGCTGTACTGCAGATTTTGACAACAAAATTAACAATATGATGCCGCAAGTCCTGTTATATTTCAATTGCCTTACTTATTTACATAAGTATTATAGGCCCACAGCAGTATTGTACAGCCAGTAACTATACTTTTGATCACAAATTCCTGAGGGGCCTGACAGCGCTGCGCTGACGTTCTGCAGATGGATACTATTGCTCGAATCTGACGTGAGGTGGGTGTGATCCAATAGGCTGCAGCTGGAAGCATCTCGTGTGATCGGGCAAGAAGCAGGGCGGATGAAAACGTCACGCCATTCACACTAGCACGGACTGTAATGATAAGTGTGACGACAATAAACAGCTGGCTGAAGCAAGCATAAAGATCTACCCGTCTGTCTTATTGATAGTAGACTACAATCTTTACACGGACCATCTGATTTCTCCGAGGACCCCGGGTTTTATATTATAGGCTATTGTTGCCTACCAAGATGGCGCCGCCCATCTAGGGACTTGGCAACATAGAGGCTGTGAGGTCCGCCCGAGAGTTGAGTTCACGCAACAACATCAACAACTTAGCTACAGGGTCTTCCATTTATTAGTAAAGGCACAGTGCGCAGTTCGTCGTCGAGATAGAGTATAGACTGGGAACATCGAGGGTCGTTGTATTTCCTGGTCGGAGTCGGAGACCTAGGCTAAACGACTGTAAATCCTGTCTGGTATTGATTGATTGATTGATTGAAAACTTTATTAACAGATTGCAGAATGGGTACAGTACAGCTCAATACATACAATTGTTAAGGGGATGCAGAGAAAGACTTTCGTCTTGTTTACATCAGGGTCCCCCATTTTCAATTCATCATAATGACACGTACGACATACAGATAGACAGTCCTGCTACATCTATACATTTATGACATACCAGATTTGCAAATACAGTACTGTTTGTGATACAAAAAGAGTCCAGAAAAGAGAGTATATACATTTGACGTACTTTGGTACCATGAGGTGCAAGCATAGTCGTAGTAGTACCTTTGAATGAGTGCTCCTGCCAGCAGAGAGTATCTGTGAGTACTTCATTATTTTAGTCTGTTTCTGACGGGAATCGTGTTGTTGTTTTCTCTTTATTTCTTTGGGGGGACGCTGAACTCAACTCAACTTGTGTGTCAGCATTGTGGAATGAACTGAACTCGTGTCTGCATTGTGGAATTAACTGTGATTTGGAATTTCAGGTGTGATATTATGTTTGTTTTGTTATTACACTACCGTGGTCCCGCCGATGGAGCGAGATTGCAATATTGCGTTTGTAAAGTGCAATGTTTATCATCCCAGCACTGTTTGCATAAATTATGGCTTTTCTTGAAACGGAGCTATGCAATCTGATGCTTGATTGCATTTGTAGGTGACTGGCCATGCAACAATTAACAACAATTAAGGTAACTTAAAGGTGCTATAGAGAGCACCAGTATGTAATTGATCCATTTATGGTAAGTAGGGAGGGGATACATGCACGCAACATGTAAACAACAACATTCATTTTGGACCTGATCATTTTAAGTGTGATAGTAAAGGGTTAACCTTCTGTAGTGTGGCGGTGAAAGGGTTAACCTGCTGTCGTGTGACAGTGAAAGGGTTAGCAGTTTGGTAGTGCGGCAGTGAAAGGGTTAATGACACATAATGTTTTGGGGGGTAGTGTGTTATATAATTTTTTTAAATTTGATATATAGCACCTTTTAAATGAGAGAAAGCCAGCTGGCTTTCAATGTGATTATAAAAAGGGAATTTACCTTTTATTCATGGCCTTTTCTAAGCTGTTTAGTTTTAAAGTAGAGCTGTGGGTTTGTTGGGAAACAGATGAGACGTGGACTCCAAGGTTATGGGCTGCTAGGTTATGGGTTGCTAGGTTACCAGAGATATGAATTAGACCAGCTAGAAGGGGGAGGGGAAATTCCTTTAAGATAAGAATGACAGGAAAAACGGTTGCTTGCTGTTCGATCTGGGCTAAGGGTGATGTCGCTTAGTGACAACGAGATAGTAACATTCCTTAAAAGATAACAAGTTACAGAAAAAGGAGTGTAAATCGCTCTTCAGGGCAGTGTTCAAGAGACAGCCACGGGAGTACATTACAACAAGAGACAAGGAAAGGCTGGAAGGAGAGAGCGAGCTACAGAGAGATAAGGCTGCACAACCAGAGAGAGAGAGAATGAGACGGATAGATTTTAAGACCTTTTTAAAGACTGCATTTTTTCCCTCATTTCATTCTGTTAGAGACTTCTGTTATGTAGGCTAAATAAATTGATATAAAATGGACGACTCGGTGTACGATTGTTAAAAATTCTACGGGGAGATAAGGGTGTCTCAGCCTTATGACGATGGCTTGGAATGACCATTCATCGCCTCCGTCCGTGTCGTCTGTCTCTGCGTTGTGTTGTTGGTTTGTTGTTTCATCTGAGACACCCCATCTCTTCCTGTGCATTTTTGAACAATCGTACGCTGAGTCGTCAATTTGATATCAAAAGGAATTTATTTTCAATAAACAGAGGTCTAAACAAAATGAAATGAGGAAAAAAAGTCTTTAAAGGTCTTAAGGGTCTGTTCTCTCTGTCTGTTCAGCCTCAACCCCCTCTCTCCTCGGGGGAGAACTCCATCTCCCTCTGTCCTTGCCTGCACCTGCTTGTGTCGAAGAATCAACTGGGCCCTCTGTGTGTCTCCCACAGCTTTCTCTCCTTCTTATCTTAAAGGAATGTAGTTTATCTCGCGTTGCTAAGCGTCATCACCTCTGACCCAGAGAAAAAGCCTACACCCTTATCAAAAGTTGTGACGTCGCCAGGTCTGTTGCCTAGCAACTCTAATTTGGTTACCTAGCGACTGGCAGCTATAACCTTGCATAGAAGATAAGATAACCCTGATTGCTTAGCTGAGATGGCTTCGTTACCTACAGTCCTGCCCCCAAGTCATGGGCAGACTGTCTCCACGCCTTGTCTGTTTCCCAACAAACCCACAGCTCTACTTTAAAACTAAACAGTTTAGAAAAGGCCATGAATAAAGGTATACATACTTAATTCACTTTTTATAATCACAACAAAAGCCAGCCATATCCTTCAGTGCTTGGTGAACTTGCACTGTTCATTTGGGTACCTAATCTATAATATAAAAGACGGATGTCAGCTGTCAATAGCTGACACTATTGTTATACTCAAGTGTCTTGCATGGCCAGACCTATCTCCATGTCCACGCTAGTCAGTGCTTGTGCAGCACAGGAGATATTATAACCTGTAACGGTAACGTTGTTGTAACGTTAACACTGAAATTGCTACCTCGGGGGACCACACCACGTTGAAAACCGTGCACAGAGGGTTTAAGCAAATGCTTTGTCATATTGGGGGTGCCTCCTTGCTTGCACAAATTACTCTTGCTGCAGGTTGCGTTTTACTGTATTCCATATCTTTTGTGAAGCTCAGCCAAACGTTCAAGGGTGTATTGCTGTTAGCCGTGATCCAGGAAAAGTAAACAAGAGTCTCTGCTCAACTGATGCAACCGCGTTAGTCACAAATGCAATGTCGAACCCTGCATCATATGACGACAACTCAATTAGTTTTACCTTTCTTGTCGACCAAAGGCTGCTGTAGAAGCCATATACTGTATGTACGTTTCAGTATTCTCTATGGTTTATGGTGTTGTATTGTTAGTTGTACTGTCACTTAGGTGTTGGGCGTGTTCGCTGGGGTTTGGCGGCAATAGTTGTGTTCATATGGGATTTCATTAACTTTTTCACTTGTGTTGACATTTTACAGAAAGAAGGGGTGGGCTCAGGGAGCGTATGTTTTCTATTGACAGCAAGAGCGCAAGTATTGTAAGAGTGCAAGTAACGCAAGATCGCTACAGTATTAGTTTATGTGTACGTGTGTTTCATTAAGTGAAAGAATAAATAGTTTAAAAGCATATTCCGGACATGGAACTGAATTATATGATGCGCGTCACAGTGTTATACTCCTCTGTTTAGCCCCTTGCAGCTTTTTTTTGACAGCCTACATGTAGCCGCAACAGCTGCCTTTCTGTCATATTCTACAAATGATCAAAGACGTTTAAAAAAGCTGTGGCTCCCTCAACACGAGCTAAAACTACGGTTTGGGCTTGAGAGGAGGGGTGGAGCGCATCGCTGTGAAGGGAGGAGGGTGCGCTACATTTAAATAAGAGCAACACGCGGCACAATGAACGTTTTTTGTCGATTCTCTTGTTTTCATGATCGTGGGAAGCCTAAATTTAAATGTGATTTAATCGAGCAGCCCTACTGCATAGCATTGCAGACTAGTCCCGGGAGCAGTAGCTAGCTAACAGATTAATGCTATATTTTATATTGTCGAAAAATCAGATTGTCTATGGCTAACATTACCACAGTAACTGCTTCACCAGATTAAACATTTGCAAAATGTTACCATTAATATAACTAGTTAGCACCCCTGAAAATGTTTACAGTGTGATCAAGAAGTTCACCTTGGTGATGAATTGAAGAATTTAATGGCAAAAAAGCAAGCAGACAGATCTGGCTTGCTGACTGATAGGTAAAGGTAATGCAAATGTAAGAGAAAAAAAAGAAAAAACACAAAAAGATTATTAGCATAAAATGTATACAGGAAAAAAAATATGAATATTTTCTGGAAAATGTTAAAATGAAATAGAAAGGCATGTAAAGGCATATCTTACTGCCTCTACACTGAGTCAGAAGGACGGTTCACTAAGTCACATGATATCACCAATTAGTTTGTTACAGTCCCTAGCAGATAACAGTTCAGCAGGACTGTATCCATGGTAGATTGCAGCCAGACATCTTTCCAAGCCCATTTGTCATATTTTGGGTGGGTTGGTCAATTATTTTGGTCAATATTGAGATTGTGATAATTTTACATGATTACTCACTGACTTTGGAAACATGCATTTATTGAACTTTTTTAAAATAACATGTGGATTTCCTTGAAATTTAAACATAATTAAACTGAAAGTCAATAATCTGGTTTTCATAATCATTGGAAGCCAACATAGTAAATTAGATGAATTTCCCAGCTCTAAAATCAAGTTATGAGTTTCAAGGTTGATTATGAGACTCTTGATCGAATGAGTATTATTAGTATGTACTATGTGTGTCTCGGGGATATACTGTATGCAAAATTAAAAAAGACGATGTCCCTCAGGAGATAATGAATAAAATAATAAAGTAGTACCCCAAGAAATGTAGGATTAAAGGTATTGAGACATGTTTTCCCTGTGTGTGTAAGATGGCGAAGGCTAACTCTCGAAGAAAGCCACTGAAGCGGCAGCTGGAGGAGGTGAAGCAGGAGGCGACCAGAGCCGTGGCTGAGGCCTGCGGGGGGTCAGAGGTCAACACACTCGGGTACGGCGAGGAAAACACCATGCAGTACAGACTCATTCGATTTCAATTTGTCATTCACTCACTTACTCACTCTCCGTGAGTACCATGTGGTTGAGAAAGTTTAAATTTGTCTTACAAATTGACTCCTGTAGACCACCAAAGCCCCCAGTCCAGGACTCTGGCTCCACATCAACAGCAGCTGCCCCAGCGCCAACCCCAACTCCTGCCCCAGCAGCTATCCACACCCCCCCTGAGGAGGCAGAAGAGGAACCTGTCCCTTCAGACAGAGAGCCACAGCAGCCAGCCAGGTAAGATAAATTATAGCCTAATAGGAGAAGGTCTAGTCTAGTATAGGGCTGGGCGATATATCGAGTATACTCGATGTATCGCGGCTTGTTCTACATGAGATGTAGTAAATTACTATATCGTGAACATCGAGTATATGTTGTCACGTTGCGGCTGAGATGAGACTTGCTTTTGCGCAGAGCTGCTCATTTCATTAGACACATGACCAGCGCAGACCTTAAATTACATGCAATTTAATTGACACAAGCAATGGGCTAACATTAGCTGCTAACCAAGTTATCCATGATGACTATGCTAAGCTAACTAGCGTTAGCTGCTAACCCTGGAAAACGCTCAAAGCACTAGTTCCATTCGTGAGGAAAGGGGGTGAGTTATATTGACGACGCTTGACAACAGAAGTTTAAACATAACTTCATATTTATTGGTTATTCGTTTCTTTATATCATCCAGTTTCCATCTCCGTGTGTTAAACTCTTCCTGTTTACATTCGAGTGTGACATCATCACCTACGGCAGCTTAGACCACGGGTTCCAAAAGTCGGGCCGTCGCGGGGGGGGGGGGGGGGGGGGGGTCGCCAGATGATTTGGGGGAAAGATTTTTTTTTTTTATGCAGTCGGGCCACTGAACTTCGAAGCAGGCCAGGCCAGTGTTTCTAGTTGCACCAGCGCAATAGTTAGATAACCTAGGTGGGGAACAACCAGGAGATCACTGCAACTCACACAAGTTGGAGAACTATCTCTCTCTCTCTCTCTTGCTCTCACACACACACAAGGGAGCCGCATGTGATTGGTGGAGGCGGGATCCTTACAAAAAACTGCTAATCATTGACACATGCTAGCCTGTAATAATCTCTCCCAGAAAAATCTACTTTGCATTTGATATATTGCAAATATATGCCATCACACACACTGGCATTTAAAGGGTTAGAATTATAAAATGAATATGTGGTGTTATGATCAGGGCTGAAGTTGAATAAGATTGTATTTTTTATCAATTACTAAAAAACTGAAAATCCATACAAATCTGTGTTGTTGCTAATCATACATATGCTAGCCTGTTTTTTAACAATAATTTGTGATGCCATCACAAACACTGGCATTTAAAGGGTACAAATAAAAAAATGCCTGCACCAGAATCCAGACCCCCTGCTTAAAAAGTGGCCTGACTGGGGCTATATTTTGCACTATATTTCCTGGCCTGAATGATTTCCCCAGTCCGGCCCTGGTTAAAAGCCTCCAATGCTTATTAGTGTGTGTGCGTTTGAACGTTTGCATGTTTCAACCATACATTTCCATTTATTTAAAAAAATATATATATATTATTTTTTTATAATTTTTTTTTTACCTCCTATAATAGTGGGGGTCGCGGGCCGGCTCTCTGACACCGTTATTTGGGGGTCGCGGCCTGAAAAGTTTGGGAACCCCTGGCTTACACGATCAAAACGCAAACCTAGAACAAAACCCAAAGCGGGGGGGGGGGGGGGGGGGGGGCTGGCTCTCTCACACGTTCTCGCCCTCTCTCGCTTTCGCTTCTCTCGCTCTCTCTCTACATTCAATGATTTAAAGTAGCCAAACGTTACACTAACTGGATAGTTACTAACTGAAAAATATATTCACAGTATTCACAGTGTCATAAGGTGCATAAGGCTAGTATTAGTAGTAATAGTATTACCCATTCAATATGCACATGACAGAAAATATTATATGGCATATAATATTTTCTGTCATGTGCATATTGAATGGGTATATAATATAATATGCTATTTTATATATCATTGTAACAGTGTAGTGTAGGAATTACAAGAATGACAAGACTGTAACTGTAACTTCTCACGTTTATTTCACACTCTGCATACACACTGACAACACACACACACTCAGTTCAATGGGCATGAGAAAACATGTGTTTACATTGCCAAAGCAAAAGTGGAACAATACAATCAAAACAAAAATATATGTACAATTAAAAGGGAATAGGAATGATGTGTAAACAGAGCTGTCACATTGCAAAATGGAATACAATCAAAAAACAATTCCACAAAAAGGTCTGTCAACAGTCACTGATAGTTCTCCTTTATCTTGTTTTTTTTATTTTGATTAAATGTCTCTTAGTGGGAACGCTGGCACTGGGAAGAGGTAGCTAGTTTTTCAAAGTCTGGGTTGTAGGAGCTGGTTGCAAGCCTCAGGCAGTCCACAAGATGGTCATCTGTCAATGTGGTTCTGTACTTGGACTTGATGATATCTTCATGTGAGAGAAAGCAGACTCACACAGGCCGCTTCCGGCTCTCGACATGAACGGTTGCAGAATATCCAGCTCTTGCTGTTCCCATGGAAACCAACAACAAAAATCAGCAAAAAGAAGATATACAGGAATATTTATGCATTTCTTGCTCGCCATACTTTGGATTACAGACGTGTGCCTGAATTCAGCACAGAATCGTCAGGAAACGGCGGTGGAAGGCAACAAACGCGCAAATCTACAGTCCCATTGTGACTTTTACCTGTTGAATGGCTCGGAGAGTAAACATCCGGCTATTGGAGCGGCAACTATTCACAGACTGTTGACGGTGAATCCCGAAAGAAAGAGACTACCCCCGACAGGCAAGTTTGATAGAAAATCGATGTTTTTATTGTATTTGCTCCTGTCTGGAGACATTCATCAGAACCCAGGACCTGTTTTAACGCGCCAACAGGCGAAGAATCAACGGCTCATCCTCACACCGTCAATAGCATGCATCTCCACACCGTCGCCGGCCCAGGACACAACGGCCAGCGGATGCACCAACCGACCAGCAGGCGGCGACATCCCCTCACCGAAGCCCAAGCAGAGGAGCCAAGATGCAAGAGGGAGAGAGCTTGCAATCAGGGGACTCATATCAGCGCGGGACGTGAGCACCAGGGACCCGCCGGTTGACTCGGCTAGCCCCGCCAGGACAGCTAGACTGACCGACCCACCCCCCCTCCCCCACAACGGAGGGCCTCGAGACACATCTGAGGACAGCAACCAGCCCCCCCCCCCACGTCGCGGGCTTTCACACCGACCAAATACACCAGCAGAGGACAAAGGATCATCCCCACCCCCCCTCCTAACATCAATGAACACAGGACCCCATCCCCCCCTCCCCACCTACCGCCACAAGATCAACCACACACCACAGTGGAAAAACAATTTGAACTAGACGACATTAATGAAATAACAAACTCAAATGGACTTCACATATTTCACTTAAACATAAACAGCTTGAAACCGAAATTGGCTGAAATCAGACATTTGTTTCTAAACGGTAAGGCTAATATATTATGTTTCACAGAAACAAAACTTGACTCATCTGTTCAGGATCCAGAGATAGAAATCGAGGACTATTCAATCATCAGGAGGGATAGGAACCAGTATGGAGGTGGTGTCTGTGTGTATATACACAAAGATACCAAATTCAGCAACCGTACTGACCTTAACCATGACGAGATTGAAACTGTATGGATTGAAATCTTATTTGAAAGGGCAAAATCAGTACTAATAGGCACAATCTATAGACCACCAGAACAGAGTGGCTTTTATGACACACTTGATGGGTGCTTAACTGGGGTGGAGGGCGTAGAAAAAATCCTTATTGGGGACTGGAACACGGATATGCTACGTAAAGCAGCACCCGTCTTCAAGGCCTTCAGTAGATTTTCTGATCTGCACGGTTTCAGCCAGCTAATCACCCAACCCACAAGGGTGTGTGAATCAACCCAGACTACCATTGACCTCATCCTGACCTCCGACAAGTCCATGATCTCCAATAAAGGGGTGATAGCATGCGGGTTAAGTGATCATTATATGATATTCTGTTCCCGCAAAAAGCCAAAGCAAAAGGCTGGCTGTCACAAAATGGTCACATCTAGAGACCTCAAAACGTACTCTAGCGAGGCCTTTAACCTTGAACTGAAGAGCCTGGACTGGTCAGATGAACTCAATGGTACACTGGTTGAAGAAACCTGGCTTGGCTTCAAAACCAAATTCTCAACAATACTAAACAACATGGCCCCCCTAAGAACCACCAGGGTAAAAAATCGCGCTGAGCCGTGGATGCACACTGAAATACTGACCGCTATGAAAGCCAGAGACAAAAAATTCTCTGAATTTCATAAAAGTCAGTCAAAGCTTACCAAAAGCACGAGCAGTGAACTCCAAGCCCACGTGACTGAACTCAAACTAGAAAGAAACAGACTAAGAAATGACGTAAACTCCATGATAAAAACTGCAAAAAAAAATTTCATCAATGACAAAACTGAGGAAAACAAAAATAAACCATGTGAACTTTGGAAATTACTCAATAATCAACTAGGCTGCAGTAAAAAACTTAAAACCAGGTTCTCAAACATAAACATAAAGACGGACAACACGCTCATCACAGACAAACTGGATGTAGCCAATTACTTAAACACTTTCTTCACAAACATAGCCACAACACTGGTAAACAAACTACCCTCCCACTCAGGGCAGTATGGGGTAGAACACATAGTAGCATACTACAAGAACCTAGGCGTCCACAAAGACGATTTCAAACTGGAAATGGTAACTACAGATGAGGTACTCAATAAACTGAGCGCCCTCCAACCGAACAAGGCCACTGGCCATGACAACATCCCCTCCAAATTCCTCCGAGACTCAGCAGCCGCCATCACCCCAGTCATCACACACATAATAAACCTCTCCATAAAACAGGGACACGTCCCCAAGGACTTCAAAATAGCGAGAGTAACACCCCTGCACAAAAAGGGCAGCAAATTAGACCCAGGCAACTACCGCCCTGTTTCTATCCTTACATCCATCTCGAAAGTCATGGAAAAAATAGTATACGAACAGGTCGAAAAGTACCTTACGGATAAAAATCTAATCTACGAATTCCAATCTGGCTTCAGAACATCCCACTCCACTGACACATGCCTTCTCTATTTGAACGACCACATCAAGCAAGAGGTGGACGCGGGCAAATACTGCGGCATGGTCATGCTAGACCTACAAAAGGCCTTCGACACTGTCAATCACACCATTCTGATTGACAAGCTAAAAGCAATTGGTTTTGATAGTTTATCAGTGAGCTGGATACAATCCTACCTGGAGGGGAGAGAACAGATGGTGGAGGTAAACGGTACCCTATCCCCCCCCCTCACAGTGAACTGTGGTGTTCCACAAGGAAGCATACTAGGACCACTACTGTTCCTAATTTATGCAAATGACATGTCGTCAGCTTGTGACTGCAACTTGTTCCTGTTTGCGGACGACTCAGCCCTGCTGGTCTCTGACGAGAACAAATTACAGGTTGAAAAAACCCTCAGCTCGGAACTAGGCAAAATCTGCATATGGCTCGCCGACAACAAACTATCATTACACATGGGCAAAACAGAGTCCATTCTCTTCGGTTCAAATAACAAACTCAGCAAAACAGACGGCTTCTCAGTTACAGTGGGTGACAATATTGTCACAAGGAAAGATGAAATTACCTACCTGGGTTCCATCCTAGAGGCTAATCTTTCCTGTGACAAAATGGCATCCAATGTAATAAAAAAAGTCAATCAACGAACTCGATTCTTGTACCGGATCTCCTCCCTGGTAAACAAGAATACCCTGAAGACTCTGGCAGGAGCACTCATTCAAG
This sequence comes from Notolepis coatsorum, assembly GCF_963971535.1. Classification (NCBI taxonomy): domain Eukaryota; kingdom Metazoa; phylum Chordata; class Actinopteri; order Aulopiformes; family Paralepididae; genus Notolepis; species Notolepis coatsorum. The sequence goes on from NC_140165.1 coordinate 108,921,839, forward strand.
GGTACTATGACTATGCTTGCACCTCATGGTACCAAAGCACCTCAAAGGCACTAAAAACCAAATTACAAACATCTCAAAACAAACTAGTCAGACTACTGCTTGACCTGACACCTAGAACCCACCTCACCCCTGCACACTTTGCCAACCTAGGATGGCTTAGAGTAGACGACAGAGTACAGCAACTTGCAATGGGCCTGGTCTACAAGATACACTACACGACCAAGGTACCCATGTACATGTCAAAATACTTCCCAAAGGTCAGTGAATACCACGATCACAACACCAGAGGGAGCTCCACAAATCATGTAAAACCCAGATTCGGCACAAACAAGGGACTAAACACGTTTCGCAATTATGCCACAACAATGTGGAACGCCCTACCCAAAGCTGTAAAGGAATGTAAATCACTACCCACCTTCAAAAACACTCTCAAAGAACACCTACGGGAGACTGCAATTCAAAACTGGCCCCTACAAATGTCCTAACCCAGTTGTACAATAAAGACCAAGCATGGCTTTGTCAGTATTCCAATGTACAGCCCCACCCAACCCAACACCTACCCAACCTCCTCCAATGTACAGTTTCCATGTCAAATGTATGTCAGTATTCCAATGTACAGTGTGTCCCCCCCCCTACCCAACCCCCCCCCCCCCCCCCCCCCACCTCCAATGTGCAGCCCCACCCCACCTACCCAACCTCCCCCAATGCACAGTTTCTATGTCAAATGTATATACTCTTCTTCTGGATTTTTTTTAGTATCACAAACAGTACTGTATTTGAAAATCTGGTATGTCATAAATGTATAGATGTAGCAGTACTGTCTATCTGTATGTCATGTGTGTCATATGATGAATTGAAAATGGGGGACCCTGATGGAAACAAGACGAAAGTCTTTCTCAGGTCTGCATCCTCTTAACAATTGTATGTATTGAGCTGTACTGTACTGTACCCATTCTGCAATCTGTTAATAAACTTTTCAATCAATCAATCAATCAGGTTGATCCAAAAAATGCTGTTAAGTTCATGGCACATCTCCTGAGGTTGGGGTACTTCTCAGGCAGCAGTAGCTCCCAGAACTCTGCCTTCATCCCTTGTGTTGACCTGGCTTTAATCTCAATGTCAGTTTGAAGTGTGAGGATCTCGTTCTCCACAGCATGGCTGTCCAGATTAAACAGTGTGGCCACTTTGGATGTGATGTCATCCACATCTACAGTTCCAAATGGAAAACGCATGTAGCTTGCAACAGGTTCAAGTATTGAAAAGTCTGTGAAGCGCTTATCAAACTCTGACAAGATGCTTTGAACTTGCTCCTCATAATGTGTGCAATCAAACTGTGCGGTGTCCTCACCCTGACGTTGAAGTTCTGCTTGCATGTGAGGAAAGTTGCGCGCAGTGTTTCTTGTGCATCGTTGTATAATGCAGCTCCAAATTACCCTTTTTCGGCACAGCCATGGTTTGTTTGCAAATCAGACAGACTGATTTTGCGTTGAAATGAACAAAAAAGTAAGCCTCTTCCCACTCTTCATGGAAATTATATGTTTTTGGTCTTTTGGCTGCTCCGGTTCTGCTTGCGGCGCTGACGCTGGTGCTATCCGGCAGCTCGTCGGAGGCGGCGTTGGAGCAGCTCCCTGGCGGCGCCGGTAGCTCGTTGGAGCTGCTCCTGGCGGCGGCAGCTCGTCGGAGGGTCCTGGCTCTGGCGGCAGTGAAGTCTTGCTTGCGTTGTTGAAAAGTAGCGTCCTCTGAATGAACCTCTTTTTAGCTGGTGGTGTTCCATTCATCTTGCAGTTTCGAGTGACTCAAGGCTGGTCTCAGAGCCATGTTTATACTGTACCTGCCAGGTGATGGGCCCGACCCCCACTCATGCCACTCCATGAAAACAAAGGCATCAATTTGCATCCCTATGGGTGAAGCTCGCTGTCCGGAATGTACGGAATGTAGACGGTATCGATTGGCTCAGGCTGCCGACTGCCTGTTATACACAGGACTGCTCGAACGTGTGTTGTCCTCCCCTCCAAATCAAATCAAATTAAATGATTTTCCAAAATAATCTCGCGGTCTACTTGAAACCAGCGCGCGATCTACCGGTCGATCGCGATCGACTGGTTGGGCATGACTGATATAAACATTTAATTTCATTATCTGAAATATTCTAAAATCATTAAGTCTGCTATAAGCCATTATCCCTTTGTGTGTGATTATTATTTTCTCACAGTAGTGTGTATATATATATATATTAAGGCTGTCAAAGTTAACGCGGTACTAACGCGCTATCGCCCGATTCTATTAACGCCACTATTTTTTTTAACTCACGATTAACTTTTAACCGTTTCGGGGCCAACCACGGATAAATCCGTGTTTCGAATCCAACGGTTGAGGACCAACCACGGACATGTCCGTGGCAAGGTTGTTTTGGCTTTTATTCCATTGTAATAACCTACTCAATGTCACCGAGCGTTACTGCAGATCTACCCTCCTCTTCGAATTCTGAAAAGTGCATTACCGGCCAGATCCTCTTAGGGGTGCTGTCTCGATAATGCAGTGTGCCCTGTGGCAGAACAGTGCACTATTCTTTTGACTTTCAATGGAGTTTCCAGTAGGGATGCCCCGATCACGTTTTTTGCCACCGATACCGATCACCGATCATCTTGAGCCATATCGGCCGATACCGATCTGATATCGATCGTTTTTGATAAAAAAATAAAATAAAATTTATATAAATTTTTTTTTAAATCTTTTTTATAAAATATATATTATATAATTATACTTGTAGTTGTATTATCTGCGAGACATCGCTACCACGCAACAAGTCAAAATGCTTGCTATCTCCACTGTCTTTGTGTATACTCTGCTTTGGTCAAATCACATTCAGTTGGCCTGCCACGATAACGCATTTTGCTGGGCTATTAATTGCCCCCGAAAATATCGCGATAAGCGATATTATTGCGACCGGTTAGAGCATTTTTTTTTGGAGAAATTTATTTCCCAAAAGTTCTCAATTTTCTTTAAAAAATTCACTAATATAATGATAATAGCATAATAATGCAAGGACACCGTTTCAAAGTGCAATAAACTTTTATTTAACATGGGAAGACATTTTAAATATCCTAAATAAAAAAATGCTCAGTTTGATTGTTTATTATAAAACAAACTGAAACTGGAAACAAGCCCTCTGTCTGGCTTTTTGTGTCATCCTTTTAACATGTACATGTATTATTAATGTACCTTGCACCGTGGTACCATGTACAAAATGTTAATAAAGTGTGAGGAAAAAATTGGAAACGTAATAAATAAAAAGGCAGAGAAACAATAATCAAATAAACACCAAAATATATACTATCTCTATTGGAATGGAGACTTCAGCACAGGATAAATTAGGGATGGGCAAAAATAATCCAGATCGATTGATCACATGATGTACTCGAGTACTCGTGGAGGAAAACGCTGTACAAAATAAACGTATTTTCCGGTGTTTTAGACTTTTATTTTGAAGCCCACTGCTCCGTCTTTTAGACTTTTATTTTGAAGCCCACCGACCGGAGCGGAAGTATTGTTGTTATTATCCTAGCACTAGCAGCCAACTTGTCTCGTCCGGTTCTGTGTTTTTGAGCTAATGATAAAACAAATGTTGAGATTGTTGGTGAACAACTAACTTTAGGTTAGTTTTAACGTTAGCTACTAACGTTAGATGCAGCTACTACAGGCAATCAATGATGAGGAGGAAGCGTCAAAGCCGTATATAATAGAATAGCCCTTCAAGTTTCTCAAGTTTCTTTATTAGTTGACATGCAAAAATACAGAATACCTTCACATGGAATGCTTTTTTCTGTTATGCTCCTATGAGGATCGTAGGACGCTTGGATCATACACATACAGCTCATTACAGTAATATTCCACAATTATTACATTTTAGATAGTAATAATGGTACAGAGCCTTGAGACATATGCGTATTCACCACCGCAAACAGACTGGAAGCCGTCATAGGCAGCACCATGTACGGAAGGAGGGGGGAGTGGGTTGGGGTTGTTACAGGGCTGGATGAGACAGTCTTAGGCTCCCCCCCTCCAGCGCGCGTACTAGTCGGCTGCCGTCACCATCGTGGGAGTGGCGCCGGGCGTACACGCGGGAGGGGGGATTGGGTAGGGATTGGGGGTGGGGGAAGCCGCTTGCCACTCTTATCTCCCAGAAGGCCTTCGACTCCAGCAGCTCATGGTTCGACCTTGGTCCAGGAATTTGTTTTGTCTGACTGACTGGCACATTTATCCCAGCCACGTCACTTTAAATTTGATTTGAATAGAGTGAAATATAACTCTATTGATTTGAGTGGAGTGAGTTTTAACAACTCCGTCCAAATGACTGAATGCATTATTAGTCCAAGTGTCCAAGTGTCTTAATCAGTTCATTTGGTAGGTCCTGTGTGCGGTAAACAGATCCAAAATCTTCTTATTGCAGTCCAAAAGCTTCGATAATCCAAAAATGACCACGTCTTCAAGTTGGTAGCCCGATTATGATGTCCCAATAGGCAAAGAGGGTTAGCCTTATTCTGCTTCTTGAAGAAAATATGCAATCCACTGATTAGATCCATTTAGAGTTGATTTGAGTATAGTCCGGCAACCGGCACGAAGCAGAGCATAGCAGCGTCGGGCTCCATGGAGCAGTAGAGGCGGCGGTAGGAACGGCCTTGAGGAGCCTGGGGAGAGGAGAGAAATGCGACTGTCTCTGGGAAGGGCTGGGGAGGCGTAGGCACGAGAGCGCAACTCGATTACCTGTTATAATAAATTAATTCATGTTTAACTTGTCCCCGTGTCCAGTCCTTTGACTAGCTCCACCCGTTCATTGTAAACAATGATGCATGTAATTGTATTAATGTTATTCTGTGTTGTAGCTATGCTATACGTTGTATTTCGTTTGTTAGCTATTTAGCTAATGTTGTTAGCATTGAATGAGCATCAACGAACGCTAGATCTTTAATCTTTATTTAGCAGTCCAGTTTCTCCGGGCAGTAGCGAGTAACTACTTGGGTCTAAAAATAGCTAACGTTACACTACAAATAACGCTACTTGGTTAAAAGGAGCAACACTATTGAGAAATGTAGTTAAGCTATATGTGGCGTTGCTATAGGCGAGCTCCCGTGCTGTGCTCTGTATTAAGGCCAGCGGCCCCCCACACGGAGAGTGACTGACGAGGGGTACTGGTTCCGCCTCATTAACACTTTGCGTGCCACTCACAAGATTTCTCGGGGTTTTTTATAGGTGGTTGTGTGCCACTCACGAGATTTCTCAGATTTTTAATTTTTTTTTGCGATCTGAAAAATTATTGCATCACCCGAGCCTACCCGAGTATAGCCGAGCTGCGCTGGTGATCACTGTGGAAAAAAGCGCCCCCTGTCGTCTCCCAGATGACATAAGTGATTTTGGAATGGACTCAATGAAAATGAATGGGGAAAAAAATCCGGTACTCCACATTTTCCAGTTCACTGATCCAGCCGGGGTTACCACAGTTCATTCTGGAGCCTCAGATCCCCGCGGATCATGGAGATCTACAGTGTCGCGTTGGATCCATACACGTATCGATTTTTTCGAATGGTGATCAGGAATTGGAATATACCAGTTGGATACCATCTGATGTCAGGTAAGGACTCTATGTTATCAGTGGTAGGATAATCGGAGTAAGTTTGATGAAGTTATAAGCTGTTTTGTGAAATGTCTTCTTTCGGTTTCACTGTAAAAGTCTGTGAGGAAATCAACGGAGCGATTACCAGTGCGCGGCCGTAATGTGCTTGCGTGCACGTATAATATTGATCATCTAGCGTTTATTTGAAAACGATTAATAAAAAGGCCGACGAATATCAACGTTGTGGAATATTCCACTAAAAGACGATTTTCATAGAATGCTCCAGAATGAGCTGTTTTTTATATCAAAACGGGGGCTTTTCTAACTGCTCTGAAACGGAAACGACGCGATAAAAAAACAATCTGCCTTCACAGCACTGACTGGAAAATAGTCTTTGATAATGCGATGGGCAGATTAGACACATAGCCATAATTTAAAACATAGATTAGGCGATATTAACGTTAACATTGGCGCCGATGGTGGCATTCAAGCGGTAAAACGGAAAACCAGGCGTGGCGCTCAAAGTGTTAAAACAAACGCGCAAATAGCAATTAATCGCGCCCGTCAAAATCATTGCATTCATTTTAATTATCGCGCTGATTAATCGATTTATTGCTTATCGCGGCAGGCCTAACATTCAGCATGCCCTCAGAAGGGTATATCTGCGGCTCTGCAGATGCCGCAGCTCTCTCCGTGTGTCTGAGACAGAACTCAGCGAGTGAGATCTCCGCTCAGAATTGGATCATGTTTTTCGATCGGTTTTGACGATCGGCGAAAATAAAGCATTATCACCGATCACCGATCGCATATTTATACTGATTATTGGCCGATAACGATCGGTGGCCGATCGATCGGGGCATCCCTAGTTTCCAGTTAGCTGGATTCTGGATGTGCAGCCTTTAGCTTGGAATATGTTTTGCGACGCCGAATTCACTATGCAGTAAAGGAATATATCATCAGCCAATGGACATATGGATCTACCAGATTGCGATCGATAACTGGGAAATGCTTTGGGGGATCCAACTGGCCCATGGTAAGATCTTTTTCACGTAAATTACATGCTGATCTGCGCTTGTTATGATAGCCATCCACCCGATCAGCGAATGAGGCTAATGAGGCCTCATTATTGGTAATCAATAATCAGAAACGACGTCCCCCGCCCCCCCTTTCATGCATTCGTGGTGGACCATCATACCGATCACATGCAGTTTGAGTTTTAACTGTAGCTTCTATATATTCGAAATGCCATTGGATTTAATGTTAGTAGCTATTAGCCCTGTATCTCGCGTTCCAGGAAATATCCCAGCCGAAATCCCTTATAACGCTTATATTCAAGACACCATAAAATGAGAACGTATTGATGAAAAAATTATTTCTTTAAGCCATTTTGAAGGGACAGTTTATGGTCTCAATTGACAATGAGAATGGACAGATAGCAATACTATAAAGTATAGATTTAGCGCTACAAACAGCCCCACGGACTATGCAAGTCTGTTTAGAAATCCTGGCTGTCTACAGTGATTTTAGACGGATCCAAATGGCCATGAATGTGTTAAGAATTATTATTATCTTATTGGGAGGCAGTGTTCATTTTGTCAGCTATTTTTATTTTAGTTTTAGACTTAGTAATGTGTCAAATGCTCCTTTTCCGCTTTAATCATATTTAGTCACCTTCATTTATTTTTCGTTTAGTCAGTTTTAGTCAACTACAGGTCTGAGCATTTTAGTCTTAGTCAGTTTTAGTCTTGATTTTGTCTTTTTTGTTTTAGTCTAGATTTAGTCGCAGAAAACGGATGACATTTTTGTCTAGTTTTCGTTAATAAATGCAATTCTATATTTATTCTTTAAGTATAGTATAGCCAAACCCAAAATATTATTTTGCCTTTTTTAGTCAAACCCTATCAGCTGATTCACAATAAGTTCAGTAGAAGCCGAGTAACCAAACATTCCTTGAAATGGTCAATAGATTCATAAATAGTCAGACATGGGACATATTCTGATTTAAATTGCTTTATTTCTTTTTTTAACACTTTTCCGCCCAACCACGAGTTAACTCGGGTTTCGGTGCCATGCGTTGAGGACCAGAGCCACGAGTTAACTCGTGGCAAGTTGTTATTGTTTTATTCCATATTAATAAACGGATCAAGATCCCCGATCGACTCTGCAGATTTACCCGCCTCCTTGAAATCGGCGACATGCAATACCGGCCAGATCCTCTTAGGGGCGCCATCGCTCCACTGCAGTATCATTGAGGGCGAATGGGGAAAAAAATTCTTTTACTGTCTATGGGCGTTTCATATGAGCCTGGATCCCAAGCGAACATCCTCCACCGTTGATCACGGTTCGAAGCGCAGATTTCAGCCTGGAATAATGGGATTTATGATCAGCCAATGGACATATCGATCTACCAGATGCCGATGAATAATGGGGAAATGCTGCCGGCGATCACATGGGCTGACGGTAGGACACTCTTCCCCCAAATTACAGCCGGATTGGACATTGTTGTAAAACGCAAGTCATCGATCAGTGAATGTGGCTACTTGAACGCACACTGTATTGCTAATCAATAATACTAATCGGCGTCCCCGCCGCCCCCATTTCATCCATAGATGCTCTGTAATAGTCCGGATGCTAAGCAGTTTGTTTTATTTCATTCGTATATATACAACAGAAATGCCGTTCGATATAATGTAACTAGCCTTTAGCCCTATAAATAGCTTTCCAGAAAAAATACGAGACGAAAACTGCGATAAAGCTTATATTCACGACGCTATAAAATAACAACCAACCGATGGATTTTTATTTTCTTTAAGCCATTATGAAGGCACGGTTTATGCACTCAAGTGACAATGAGAATGGACAGATAGCAATACTATAAAGTATATATATAGCTATCCAAAAGTACATCGGTTTGTTTACAAAGCGTTGTCTTCCAGCCACATATTAGATGGCGAGGGCCGGTCGTCAATGTGTTAACACTTTGGGTGCCGGGAACCGTCTTTAGACGTCTTTGCTGGCCATGCTAAAGTTGCCGGAGGACGCGTTACGTCGTCCTTATATCAATATTTCAAAAATCTGCGATCGGATTCATATGTCCCCTCCGCTGGCCTGAGATCCACCAGCAGAACCCACTGAGCTCTCTGGCGGTTCAGGAGCGCCATCTGGTGGCCGATCGGCGCAATCGCCAAACAGGATGTGCCATAGAGGTTGTGCTAGACGTCCGTAGTACTTCCGGGCGCTCGCTATAGGTCATGGGACTCTGGCTCGTCACGCTACACAGTGATCGATTGGCAATAACTCGATAAACAACATGATTTGGACGTATATACCATTATACAAGCTGGAGATGGACCGGGTAAAAATATATCCCATAATGATAAGATTTCTACTCTACGATGATCGCCCAACGGCGCGCGGAGACTGGGGTGAGTTTCAGCGTGTAACGTTACCGTCTTCGATACTAACTGCTATTATCAACATTTGACCCACATTAGATGATTGGTATAACGCTGCCCACGGAATTATAAACGCCCCCTCGCCCATCCGGTCAACATCAGATGACGTGTAGTAACTTCTAGAAGTACGTCTAGTTGGAATTTTTTATATCGCGCTGATTGCCATCAAACTGTATTTCATCATCAATATAATGCATTTGGGGCTATATATCACGTTCTGGAGAAAGCTGCAGAAAGAGATGAAAACATACTTATACATTAGACCATACTTTACTATGAATATGTGAATGAAAAAGTTTAACGTTGCTACACAATGAACAATACATATAGGACTTTGAATGGGCCCTAATAATGGCAATGTAGCAATAGAATTTAAAAAGTTATAGCCCTGCAAAGAAGGGGACTTTCTCCATAGACAAATAGCGCTGGCAATCTATGGTATATCATGAATTTAACCTTAGGCAGCCAAAGTGTTAACCAACAAAGCAACAATAGGGTAAATAAATACACAGTACATACTGATTGCAATTCTCACTGGGACCTACAAATTTCACACACACACACACACACACACACACACACACACACACACACACACACACACACACACACACACACACACACACACACACACACACACACACACACACACACATGCATAGCACAATGAAATCAGTGCAACTGGTAAAATAACATGATTTGGTAAATAAAAATAATAATATTAATTAATGAATTTAAAGAAGATAAAATGACCTCCTTATAACCGACATGAGGCAAATTGGAGGCGAGTGGTTATTTCCATTTATACTACATTCCAGTCGATTCCCCTTTGTCCGTCGAGTCGTACCGTAGATCGCTGACGTCACTTTAAACTTAAAACTTAAAATGGCGGCCTCCATCAGAGTAGTGTAGTCACTACTACACTCTCCCAGTCGGTCGCTGGAAGAGACAACAAGCATGCCGTGAAGACCCGCCCTACTCAGATTAGCAGACTGTGGGTGGAGGAATGTGATTGGACCAAAGCAGAGTAGACGGACACACAGACAGTGGAGCATACACCCTACTCGAGCAGTCGGACATGCACAGACGCTGCTTGTAGTGTATATAGTGGAGAATTTCGACTTGTTGCCGCTGTCTCGCTCATAATACAGATAATACAGATAATACATATGAAAAGTATAATTTGCTCAGAGTCCAGAGACAGTTGTGGTTCGGTCCGGATCTGGACCGGAGTCCGGACTTTGAGACCTACAGTATAATACTGCCAGCTGCTATAACAAAACCAAAAACGATCGGTATCGGCAGTGTATTGGCCGATATGACTCATAAACGATCGGTGATCGGTATCTGTGGCAAAAAACGTGATCGGGACATCCCTCTGTATAACCCCTATTGTGACATTATACCCTATTTGTGTGCTCCTCCCAACCAGCACTGCATCCCATAAGCTTCTCTATCCTACAAGTGTATATCACTGCTGTCAGGTGAAAACCTCACATCTCTTAACAGTCAACCATGTATCTTTGAAATTGTACATCGATCTTGTTCAAATCTTTCTATGAGAAATGCTGGTGTATTGGTGTTTGTCTGTGTGTGTACGTCAGATCTGCCCTCACGGATGAGGAGAGGAGGCTGCAGGAGGCTTGTTTCGCCCCGCTGGAGGAGGAGCTGGGGGAGGAGCTAGAGGAGGAACAGGGCACCAGTGAGCTGCTCAATGACTGCTTGAAAAAGACCAGCGTGCAGGTATGGAGAAGATAGACCTCCCCTAGGACCATACTGTATAATAGGGATGTATCTGAATAGGTATTTGGGAAAGCACATAATGTGATGGAAAAATGCCCAAAGGAATATTCCTTCTACCCGAATTTGCTTGTTATTATTCAGGTGAGGGTGTCTGCTCCATGATTGATATGTCTGTGCGTCAGCCATTACATTTCTTCAAATTTATTCATATCATTGTGGATGATCATGGCCACAAGATTGAAATGCTAGTTGTTTCATTTAGTTTATTATTTACTGAGCAAAACACGTCTCTCTCTCTCTCTCTCTCGCTCTCCATGCTTTTCGCTTGCCCATACAGAGACAGATCATTTTGAACAGATAGAGATATAGATAATATAATGCAAGTTATATCTGACTTGATTTGATTGAAAGGATTCCTTTTGATTGTGCTTTTGACACCATCTTTAGCTAATATTCATTCAAACCTTTATTTATTCTCAAAGACAATTGAGGTCACATAAATTACAGCTTGCGCAAAATAGGGCTGCAGGACTGGCACTTAACTGCTCTGGTCCAACAAATGTAGAGCTAATGCACAAAGGCCTGTCAGTTGAGAAGAAGCTTAAGTTGAACATATTAATGTTCTTCTGGAATGTATTTAAATGTTTTTCTCTGAACATGTACTTTACAGAACCAATTGACATCACTATGGAACACGTACAAACTAGAGTTGTTCCGATACCGATACCAGTATCGTAAATGCCTCCGATACAGCCTAAAATACTGGTATCGGCGAGTATGCGTCAAGTCTAGCCTCCGATCCCATATGACGTAATTTATCTCCTGCGGAGAGTGAGGATTATAAAATGAACGTGTTTTTAATCGACCGTGAATTAAAGTGTCAATGCTGTTTGTCATTTTAACAGCAGATACACTTTCTTAAATGCCATTGTCCCGACAGAGCGGTGTGACGGGGAGCTCAGATGTGTTTCGCTTGCTGGTGTTATTAGCATTAGCTGAAAAGCTAGCTAATTGGAACAACATCCGCTTTAACGTTACATCCTTGCCTGTCCTTTCTCGAGGACCTGACACTGGCCGTCTATCAACAATAATGCACCCACGGTGAATCGGATTCAAGCCAAGTAGATACTGACTAGCGTTAGCTGACTAACGTTATCAAATGTCAATGTGAAAACCTTGCGGGGAAGATGAGCTAGGTCAGCTAGCTTAGCTTGATAATGGTACCTTGGCTAAAGTTGGGGCTATTCATAATCCAGCAATAATGGCTGCAGACCTGCAAGCAAAGTACAGCAAGTTCCAAGTGCCAAAGGATAAGAGTCTGAGGCGGAGTCTCAAAAGAGAATGTTGAATATTTATTGTGCAAAATCACAACATACACCCGTCTTGTTACTAGCTAACTGAACCGGTGCCTTCAGGATAGCAACAACGTATAATGTCCAACGTGCAATGTCCCAACAACTTATTCTTCTTCTATGGGGGTTAATGGCGGGTCACAACCACAGAAAGGCGCATACCGCCACCTACTGTACAACCCGGATGTCCCAACAACAGTTCCGTGGGTGAATTATGTTATATCACCACAAGCTAGTCATAGTATTCCCATGATGTGTTTTGCCATACAACATGGCAAATGCCCTAACTCATTGAGCACAGTTGTCAATTAATGATACGAATCTATACAATCGCCTGTTGTTGAATAAATACCATTACTTTCTAGTTATTACTAAAAAACAGTAGGCCTATATGTAAACAGTATCTGAAAAAAATTTAAATGTTCAAAAAGTTTTATAATTCATCTTCTTTTTCATGCACTGGTATCGGATCAGTACTCGGTATCGGCCGATACCCAAAAATCAGGTATCGGTATTGTTACGAAGGATCAGATTAAACCGAATATATATATTTATTTATGGATATATATTGAATAGTATTTGTATGTCGTTTGATATCCCTTGTATATTCCTTGTACATATGCACGGAATATCCCTTTAGCCTACTATAGCCCATAATAGTTCATTCTCTTATTGGACAAAGGACCAGGCGCCAGGGGACCAGCCCCTGGCGTCAAGTTCAAAGGTACCGACGAGACATGTCCGTACTAGCCCCGGCTCCGCTCAGGGATACGACTACCGAAATGAGAGTGGCACTATTTGTTCACCGTGCATATAAATATGGCGCAAGTAAATGTAGAAGTCCCTTACCCTTCTTCCCAACTTAGTAACAGAACGTGAAGCCTCACCCACGATACGACGTGCGGTGAAGTATGGCCTGTTTGGCCTTAGAATAGCATTGAGACCTCGTGCGAATTAATAACTGAATTGTCAGAGTTTGGCACTGTACCGTCGAGTGCGACGTATTTCTATCAAGTAATAATAGTCTATCGTGTATGGTGCATCGTGCGGTTAGAGTTCTAAAGTGACCAGCATCTCCAACGCTTCCTCGTGTTATCTAGAGTCTTATCCAGGTTGGGCCGACCACATGGCGCTTTCATCCGAGGAGATCTAGGCGAGGACCGAGGGACATGTACACTGGATTACCTACCCGACGACTGCTGAGCCCTATGCGGCTGGAATATATATTTGCTTTGGTACTGTGATTTGTGGAGCGGATAATCGCCGACGCCTGTGAGTGTTGGATTTACCCCCGAGAGGAGTCAAGTTGAGTCGGCGCTCAGAGAGACTGAGGTCGCCTATCTTCTTCTTCATTGTGGAGCTACAGCCTACAAGAGAACCAAGGTGTATTCATCTGCGGATCAAGAGTCTATTGCACTGTCTTCTGTACTTGAAGTCTCCATAGATATCGTTGACCAGACGGTCTACTACCGACGGCTCTCCTACCCCCCCTACCGGCTTACAACCGGGAGGACCCCCTCCAGAATATCCCGCTATATCATTAAGTGTACCATAGATATAATTCCCTAAGAGCCAGGTTGTATACTTGCTTCCTGCAAACCAGAGATTGGACATTCAGTGTTGATTTGCCTACGAGTACTCATTTGCCTTACAAGTGCATTCAAATGATAAATGTAAGATAAATATTCTATGTACCTTTTGCTCCATTAAATATTTGATTATTACCTTTGACTGGAACCGATTTCATTGTGGAAAGTGTTCATCATATTTAGATATCGTGTACTGTATGGCCAGTAGTTAAAGTACATAAAGCGGTAGTGGTTTAATGATACCATACTTATCAATACAGTCAGGGAATTGTACCCCTCAGTTACAATTGGTCCTTCGAGCCGGAGGGTAATTAGTGTAATATTAATATAGTCGTCCGCGTAGTCAAGGTCTGTTAGGACTATGGCGGGGTGTCGTCTCGATCTCCTTGGGGTTATTGTGAGACCAAGTTCCTGCTCCCGTCCATTGATGGCCTTCCTGAGCGCATAGTCGAGGACTATGACGAAAAGGAAGGGGGCAAGGGTGTCCCCTTGCATCACTCCAGCCAGGATGTCAAATTCTTCACTGTTGCCGTCTGGGGTTACCACCTTGGCCCTTGTACCCGTGTGCATGGTCCCTATGGCCCGGAGTAGATTGGGAGGGACTCCGTAGGCCTTGAGTATCCTCATCATCACGGCTCTGTGTATCGAGTCAAAAGCCTTTTTGAAGTCGATAAAGCACAGTACCGCTGTCAGGTTGTTCTTCTTAACCTCCTCGATGATTCTTCTCAAGGCCAAGATCTGGGCCACAGTGGTCCTCTTCTCTCGGAAACCATTTTGGTTCTCCCTGAGGTGGGGGTCGATGGCTTTCCTTATCCGGTTTAGTATCATGCGATTGTACATCTTTGCAATGACACATGTCAGACTTATGCCACGGTAGTTGTCTGGCTTCGAGAGATCTCCGGACTTAGGCACTGGGATGATGTTAGAGAGAGACCACATATCAGGCTGGTTGTTTTTCATCAGGGCATGGTTGCAGAACTCCAGGATGATGTTGTCAAGGTCACAGTTCTTATAGACCTCTGGGGGAATGCCGTCCGGCCCAGAACTTTTCCCCTGCTTCAGTGTGGATTTCACTTTGGTAAACTCCCTGGCTGTGAAGGGACCATCGTCAATAGTGAGATTCGTGAGGACGGCAGGTATCGTCTCCTCATCTTCATCCACTGTCGAGTGTGTTCCCAGTAGATTTCGGAAGTGAGTGAACCAGGAGGTCACCCTCTCCTCTGGGCTGTTGCCTTCTACCTGTCCCTGCTTCGACCTTTTCCTCCCACTCTCTGACCAGGTGGAGCAGGCACAGGAACTCCTGTGCAGAGTGGAGACGGAGTGCGCCAAGGTTGGCCTTAGGCTAAATGCCAAGAAAACCGAGGTCATAATGTATAACATCCTCCCGGATCATCCACCTCTAAGGACAACAGGAGGCTCTGCTCTAAAGGAAGTCAGTGATTTCAAGTACCTGGGCTCGTGGGTCAACTCGTCCGAGCAAGACCTTAAAGTGAGGAAGGCACTTGCGTGGAGGGCTCTGAACGGCATGACCAGTGTGTGGAAATCCAACCTCCCCCGTCAAATCAAGCTCAACTTCTTTCATGCAACAGTTGAGTCTGTCCTTTTGTATGGCAGTGAATGCTGGACCTTGAAGCCCACCCTGCAGAAGTCCTTGGATGGGTGCTACACCAGAATGATGCGTGTGGTGCTCAACATCAACAGGGATGAGCATGTCACTAATGCAAACTTGTATGGGGGGGTGCTAAAGGTGAGCGATAAAGTGGCAGTCAGGAGAATGAGGCTGGCAGGTCACTGCCAGAGACACCATGAGATGCCAACCAGCAAACTTGTACTGTGGGAACCAACACACGGGCATCGATCACGAGGACGTCCCACGTTAACCTATGTGGACGTACTCAGGAGAGATGTGGGAACAGAAAGCACCGGCGAGCTAGCCAGATGCATGGAGGATCGGGATGACTGGAAGCACCGATGGAGGGCCCGTCCGAGGACGACCTAGATAGATAGATATAGTGGTATTAATATTGAAATGGCCTATGATGAACACTCCACGAAACGGTCCTCCTAAAGTAGAACGCCCGCAGCGTAGACGGCAGCCACCTCAGTACTTAGAGGATTACGCTGCCAGTATACTACCTAGCCTTCTACAAACGGTAAACGCGGTAAAAGTAGAAAGTAAAATTATGTCCGACCCTATCAACCAGGATACCCCGACCACAGAGGCCCCAGTGGGTTCTAATGTAACTGACCAAGCTCACGGTGGGGACCAGGAGGGAACCGACACGACTTTACCCCCCGCCAAGACCGAAGAAGTAGTCCCCGGAGAGCTCCGGGAGGAAGACAACCCTCCAGAGATGGAACTCTGCACGGAACAAGATGAGGAGAGCGCCGAGGAGATAGAGCTCCAGGACTCCCCGCAGGAGAACGCATCCCCAACGAGTACTGCCAGGAGCCGATCACCTCAACCAGCGTCTTCCCCCAGCGAGGCGGACAAGATGCTGGCACAGGCGTTCCTCGCCAGCCTAGCAGCCTCAACAGAGCGCGATCGACTCCAAGCACAGACGCTTAGTGAGCGCGAACATTCTTCCATGGAAAGAGAACGCATTCAAGCGCAGCAACGGAGCGACGAAGATCGTATACGTCTAGAGATTAGACGCCTTCAGACGGAAGAGAATATGGTAAGAGACCACGCCGAAGCCCAGCGCGCCGCCGCCGAAGCCCAGCGCGCCGCTGCCGGTGCCCAAAGAGAAGCAGAGCGCGACATCGCTCTCACCAAGCGCGAAGCCGAGCGCGACCGATTACAAGCGCAGCTAATGGAGCAGCTGATCGCCAGGGCAACACCCCCTCCCTCCACAAGGGGTTCCAGGGCCTCGTCAAGACACGGGTCAAGGGCACCCTCCCCTAACCGATCAAGCGACCCTGAACTCGACCACCAGAGAGAGCCTATACCCCCCTCCGAACCCCTTCCCCGACTGGTCCCAGTGAGACCCAGCTACAAGGAAGGAACGGCGTACACCGCGGAGAGGCTAAATAGACGACTACAGGATCTAGATGACCTGACAGAGGAAGAAGAGGGAGAGGAGGAGAGTCAAGCCCGACAGCAGCACAGTACTCCACAGGACCAGGAGGTCCAGTACAGCCCAGGCTATACCCCTGCGGCTCTGCGCTACAGACCCCCGACTCTATTCACGGGTGAGCATGACGCACGACCAGTCCCGAGGAATAGCACCTGGACCAGCGGGCCATGGTACCCTGCCGGTACCAGCCCACCGAGAGGCGTAAGAGGAGACTCGCCTAGGAGGCCTCTCTTCCAACGCTCACCGATGTGCCAGCCATCCACGGCGTCATACATTGGCACACCGACGTTTCCAGACTTCACCCATGAGAACCGAGCACAGTACACGGAGCTACGGATGTGCTTAGAGACAATGATGGTGGATGTAGCTGATGAACGCCACAAGTATGCTATCCTATTGAAGCACCTGAAAGTGCCCAGAGCGCACAACATAGCGCTAGCTTATGCCACCTCTACGACCCCATACACCGCGGCTCTAGCAGCACTAGACCAAAGATATGGACGTATATGGGATTACGTAATACAAGAGATAAGGCATATTGACCGCCTACCCCCAGCAACAGACAATCGCTCACTAGACGACCTGTCTATCAAAGTACAATCCCTGGTAGGGATGCTGGGGGCGCAACGAGAAAAGGGTATGCATGAACTATACGCAAACTCGAATGTCGAGAGGATTTTAGAGAAGCTGCCGCCCGCCCGACAGGAGCGCTTCAGGCGGCAAAGAGACCACCGTGATCCTAACGGTCCCGAGCCATCCCTCCTAGACCTAGCCGACTTCCTGGCGAGAGAAGTCAGCAGCCTACGGTTGGATACGTTCGTGCGGAGCACACCAAGCTCCAGAGAGGGACCTAGGAGAGCAAACGAGGGCCGAAGATTGGTGACTGTCATGCACCAATCAGAATCAGTACCGAGCAGCAAGAACCACAGTACCCCCTCGATAAAAGAGAAGTGGAAAATGGTGTGCCCGTACTGTGAAAAGGAACACTGGTTGTCACAATGTGACCTGTTCAAGAAGATGACCGCTGAAGAAGTGAGTCACTGGATAAAGTCCAACAGGCGCTGTTACCGATGTGCGCGCAGTCACATGGCAGCCGAGTGCCGCCTAAAGAAGAGGTGTAGTCGGTGTGACGGAGCCCACCTAGATGTCCTACACGACAGTAACAGAAGAAAGCCTGCACCATCCAGCAGCACAAAGGCAAGTGTTATGTACATTGACCCCGCTAGCAGCGGGGCGCCCAGGTGCTCTTAAAGGTGGTCCGCGTAACACTGAGTTACCAAGATAAGGTCATGGACACTTACGCCGTCCTTGATGATGGGTCAGAGAAGACCCTTCTCCTCGCGTCCGCTGCGGCCCAGCTGGGGCTGCGGGGGAGCGAAAACCAGATGACGATTCGGACAATAAGAAGAGATCTAAAGACGATAAAGGGCGAGAATGTCTCCTTCACTATCGCAGCAAGCGGGCAGCCAGAGAGACGGTATAGGATTACTAATGCTTTCACCAGCCAAGAAATAGGACTATCGCAGTACACCTACCCCATCGCCAAGCTGATGGATAAATATGTGCACCTGCGTCAACTACCTATCCCGCTCATAGACGGTGCCACCCCGACCCTGCTGATAGGCTCCGACCATGCAGACCTCATAGTCCCGATAGACCGGGTCCATACAGGACCCAGAGGTTGTCCTGCAGCAGTCGAGACCCGCCTAGGATGGACATTACAAGGCCCCCTCGCCAAGTCTCTTAACCGAACAGCAGCCACTAGCTGCCTCCACTCCAGAGTGACAGAAGAAGACACCACTCTCCTGCAGCATGTCGAGAGGCTATGGACACTAGAGACAATGCCCTTTAAGAACGAAAAGAAAGACATTCGTTCTAAGGAAGATATTTACGCTATAGCCCTCCTCGAGCAAGGGACAAAGAGAGTCACAGTCAACGGAGTGATGAGATACGCAACTCCACTCCTGAGGCGAGAGGGAATGCCCACCTTTCACGCCACAAAAGAAGCGACGGAGCGGTATCTATTGAACACAGAGCGGCGCCTAGCCAAAGACCCCACTCAAGAGACTGTGTACCGCGCTGAGATTAACAAGCTAATCACAGCGGGACACATAAAGAAAATTGACATTAAAGAGGCCGATCAGACGACCTAATCATGGTACGTGCCGCACCACAAGGTCCACCACAACGGCAAGGATCGTATTGTGTTTAACTGCAGCTACCAGATCGGATCACAAAATCTGAATAAAGAGCTCTTGCCCGGCCCAACACTCGGCCCCTCTCTACTAGGCGTGCTACTACGCTTCCGCCAGGACAAGGTGGCTATCAGCGGCGACATCAAAGGGATGTTCCTGCAGGTGAGACTAGTGGAGGAGGACAAGCCCCTGCTGCGGTTCCTATGGAGAGAGAGGATCAGAGATGAGCACCCAGCCATCTATCAATGGGAAGTCCTCCCTTTCGGAACCACATGCAGCCCATGCTGTGCTACGTTTGCACTACAAAAACACGTCGCAGAGGACCCAGCAGCAGATGAAGAGGTCCGACAAAGTGTGACAAATAGTTTCTACGTGGACAACTGTTTACAAAGCGTCTCGACGCCAGAAGAAGCCGAGGCTCTTCTACTCAAGCTCCGCGCCTCCCTGATCAAAGGCGGCTTTGATCTCAGGCAGTGGGCCAGCAGCGACCCGCAAGTATTGCGCAGCCTCTCCCCCGAGGACAAGGCAGCGAGCAGCGAGACCTGGATGGCGACCATCCCAGGAGAAGCCCAAGAAATGACACTAGGACTAGTCTGGCCCTTCAAAACAGACTCGCTCCATTATAGACACAAACCCCTGACCAAGGAGCAGGGAAGGTCGACGGCAATACCGACCACCAGACGGAGTGTATACAGAACACTCGCCAGACAATATGACCCGTTGGGATGTATTCTACCTTACACCACCAGGGCAAAGATGATTGTAAGAGCGCTATGGGACAAGGACCAGGGCTGGGACGATCCCATACCCGAACACCTTGCATCCACATGGAGAGAGTGGGAGACGGAACTCCGCTCACTCCCAGGTGTTAACATACGCCGCAGCTACTTCCCACCCACAGTGAGGCCAGAGACATGCAAGATGGACCTGCACGTATTCAGCGACGCCTCCGAAGTAGCCTACGGTTCGGTGGCCTACTTGCGTGCCCGAGAGGAGGGAGGAGAAATACATACTGCTTTCATCCTGGCTCGCTCAAGAATAGCCCCACGAAAGCAACAATCTATCCCGCGTCTAGAGCTCTGCGCAGCCCTAGCAGGAGCGCAGCTCGCCACGTTAATCCAACGTGAACTCACCATCCCGGTGCAAAGAACAATCTTGTGGTCAGACTCCACGACAGTACTCACATGGATCCGGTCTGATTCGTGCAGATACAAGGTCTTCGTGGGAGTCAGAGTCACCGAGATTCAAGAGTTAACAGAAGTAGCGAGCTGGAGGTATGTGGACACCAAACACAACCCAGCTGACGTCATACTAACACTGGCGCTGCTCTGATGGCTGCCTTTCTGATCGCTCCGACGAGACTGTGCTTTATTTTGTTAATTTTTATAGTATTAGGAGTTTTATTTGTACCAACTGTTGGTGCATTATATGTGTATGACCGTCAGTCAATCATTGACATTGGATTAAGAAAAACTTACCGTTTGGATTGCTCTCTGGATCGGATCGCTGAACAGCAGAAATGGCCCGCCGAGATCCTTTGTTATGCCGGCCATGGCCAAGACAAGAAGAAGCCGCCGCGAAGACGAGGAAAGAGAGCCGGGGTCCGGAACAGACTGAGGTCCAAACGACACAGAACCACATTGCCCAGCATATTGTTGGCCAATGTGCAATCGATAGGAAACAAATTGGACGACATCAGAGCAAGGATCCAATTCCAGAGGGACATTCGGGATTGTAACGTCCTCTGTTTCACAGAAACTTGGCTGAGTCCAGATGTCCCGAATCACGCAATAGAACCGGCAGACCATTTCTTCGTTCTCCGCAAAGACCGGACGGCAGAAGAGTCACTAAAGACGAAAGGAGGCGGCATTGCCTTCATGATAAACAAGGAGTGGTGCGATTTAGGCAACACAAAGGAACTGTCTAACCACTGCTCCCCAGACCTGGAGTTTATCACGATAAAATGTCGACCCTTCTTCCTCCCAAGAGAGTTAACGTCCATCATCCTCATCGGAGTGTACATTCCACCACACGCGAACACTGGGGTCGCACTTTCAAAACTTCACGACGAGGTAAACAAACTCCAGGCAGCTAATGTTGACGCTGCCATTTTGGTCTTGGGGGATTTCAACAGCGCGCGTCTTAAAAAGGTGCTGCCGAATTTCTATCAGCATGTGACCTGTCCCACCAGAGGCGAGAACATATTAGACCATGTATACTCGCAATTTAAGAATGGGTACAAGTCACAGGCTCTTAGTCCATTCGGTAAAAGCGATCACGCCGCCATTTTTCTTTTGCCTAAGTACAAACAGAGTCTCAAGCGAACGCCGGTGGTCTCGCGAGAGGTTAAGCGTTGGGCCGTGACGTCAGTGGAGTCACTCCAAGCAGTGCTGGGAAGCACAGAATGGAGTGTATTCCGTGATAACACAGCCAATATTAACGAATACACCGAAACGGTGATTGACTATGTCTGTACTCAGGTAGAAGTAATAATCCCCACCACCAAAATTAATATCTACCCAAATCAAAAGCCCTGGGTAGACAAATCCGTCCGTGAGGCTCTGAAAGTGCGCACATCAGCATACAACACCGGGCTGGTGACAGGCAACATGGAAGAACACAAGATGGCAAGATACAACGTCAGGAGAGCAGTAATAGAGGCAAAACGGCGTTACAGGGATAAAGTTGAACTTCAGTTTGAACAGGCTGACTCTAGAGGCATGTGGCAGGGCCTCAGAACAATGACAGACTACAAAGGAACCCCCCTCAAACTGAACAGTGACATCTCCTTAGCAAATGATCTCAACTCCTTCTATGCGAGGTTTGAGGCTGTGAATAACAACACCAGCCTAC
Organism: Notolepis coatsorum; assembly: GCF_963971535.1. NCBI lineage: Eukaryota > Metazoa > Chordata > Actinopteri > Aulopiformes > Paralepididae > Notolepis > Notolepis coatsorum. Next base: position 108,943,714 of record NC_140165.1, read on the forward strand.
AAACCACGGCAATGGGGGGGGGGGGGTCTGCTGATGGAGACTCAGTGTTCAGGGTAACAGAGCATGAGGTGAGACGGATCTTTAAAAAAGTGGATATCAGGAAGGCAGCAGGACCGGACGGCATCCCCGGCCGCGTCCTAAAAGTCTGTGCCGACCAACTGGCCCCGGTATTCACTGACATCTTCAACCTGTCCTTGGAACAGGCCGTCATCCCCACCTGTCTGAAGAAGTCCACCATCATCCCTGTACCCAAAAAATCTACGCCCGCTTGCCTCAACGACTACCGCCCTGTAGCCCTCACCTCCATAGCCATGAAGTGCTTTGAGAAGCTAGTGAAGGGCTACATCTGTTCCTCCCTCCCCATCAACCTGGACCCTCTGCAATTTGCATATCGCCCCAACAGGTCCACGGAGGACGCCATAGCCCATGTGCTGCACACAGCAGCATCACATCTGGACAAGAGGCAGGGGAACTATGTGAGAATGCTGTTCATCGACTACAGCTCAGCATTCAATACCATAGTCCCCTCCAAACTCATAGCCAAGCTCAGGGACCTGGGCTTGAACTATGACCTGTGCCAGTGGGTCCTGGACTTCCTGACGGGCAGACCCCAGGTGGTAAGAGCCGGCAACTGCACCTACTCATCCATCACGCTCAACATAGGGGCCCCCCAGGGCTGTGTTCTGAGCCCCCTCCTCTACTCCCTGTACACACATGACTGCGTAGCACAGCGGAACAACAACACCATCATCAAATTTGCTGATGACACAGTAGTGGTGGGCCTGATCTCTGCCAACGACGAAAGGGCCTACCTGGAAGAGGTAGAGAACCTGTCACAGTGGTGTCAGGAGAACTGCCTCTCCCTGAACGTCAGCAAAACAAAAGAGATGATTGTGGACTTCAGGAGGTCGGGGGTCAAGGACTACAGCCCCCTCAGCATCGACGGGGCACCAGTTGAGAGAGTGAACAGTTTCAAGTACCTCGGAGCCCACATATCCGAGGACTTGACATGGACCACACACATTGACAGTGTTGTGAAGAAGGCACGACAACGCCTCTACTTCCTCAGGCGCCTAAGGAAGTTCCAAGTCAGTCAGAAGATCCTTAGGAACTTCTACTCATGTACAATAGAGAGCATCCTGACCGGCAACATCACCTCCTGGTTTGGGAATAGCACTGCACAAGACCGTAGCAGACTACAAAGAGTGACACGTTCAGCCGAACGCACAATTAGAGGGGGGCTTCCCACCCTCCAGAACATTTACAACAAGCGGTGCAAGGGGAAGGCTAAGAGAATTATTAAGGACTCGAGCCACCCGAACAACTGCCTCTTTGAACTGCTGCCGTCAGGCAAGCGATACCGGAGTCTTATGGCGAGCACAGAAAGACTCAGAAGGAGCTTCTATCCCCAGGCCATCAGGCTGCTAAACGAAAATAATCGCTAAACGAACAATAATCACTATGCAACAACCATCAAATGCACACAGCACACACACCCACACGCACACACTCACTCAAACAAACAACACACTGCAGCACCCACTCTCCACACTTTAGATCACACAAACACACTTACACTTTATATTTATTGATAAAGGATTTGCACTACAACTCGTACACCTACTGTGAATTGTACCTAAACTGCACCTTGTCCATTTATGCCTTGCACTATATAGCATTGTATATTAGTACACTGCACAGTATTGTATATTGTATGGTAACTACGTCTACGAACATTGTACATATGTCTAAACTGAACACTGTGACCTCTTTTTTTACTTCTAATTTTTACTATGTTTTTATTTCATACTTATCTTGTCATGCACAGTCTCTGGAGCGCAACAGTAAGAAGCATTTTGTACAAAAGTATTCTGTACTTCTGTATGACAACTATTAAAGAAACTTGAAACTTGAAACTTGAATCACCCGGGGAATGTCCCTGGATGACCTCACCCGTCACAACCTCTACAGTGACGGACCAGAGTTTCTCAAGCTCCCCGAAGAAGAGTGGCCTACACCCACCCCACGGGAGGCGAGTAAAGAGGAGGCCGAAAACAAGAAACCTATGTTCTGTGGATTGAACACACTCGTCTCCACAGACCCCGACATAGACGATTGCCTCACCCTACAGAGTGCGCAGCTAAAGACATTTCTGTGGCACCACCCAGAGGTTCAGCCCACGACTGACATTTCAGCAGCTGACTACGAAGAAGCAGAACTTCTTCTACTACAACGAGCCCAGAGAGACTTGTTCCTCGACGAGCTAGACTGTCTACAGGGAGCAAAGCCCGTCCCATCAGACAGCAGACTGCTCCACCTAGCCCCCGAGAGCGACGCCCATAGTCTCATCAGAGTGGGTGGTCGTCTGCGGAGAGCCCCAGACTTACCGGATGACGTCAAGTACCCGATAGTCTTGAACAGCCGACACAAGGTCACAGAGCTGATCATAAAGAAATACGACGAGGATGTGCACCACGCAGGGGCAGAGAGAGTCTTCGCGGAGATCAGACGTCGTTATTGGATACTGCAAGGGAGAGAAGCAGTGCGGCGCTTCCAGCGAACCTGTCTAGACTGTCGTAAGTGGCGAGCCCAGCCCAGTATACCCCGGATGGCTGACCTACCTCCCTGTCGCCTCCGACTCGGCGACAAGCCTTTTCACTCCACCGGTATGGACTGTTTCGGCCCGCTGTATATAAAGAAAGGAAGAGGAACCGAGAAGCGGTGGGGTATTGTATTCAAATGCATGACCACCAGAGCGATGCATATCGAACTCCTTCCAACCATGAGCACAGACTCATTCCTTATGGCCTTCCGAAGATTCACATCACGGAAAGGAAAACCGTCTACATTATTGTCTGATCACGGGACAAACTTCAAAGGCGGAGAAAGAGAGCTGAGAGAGAGCTTCCAAGCTATGGGCCCAGAACTTAAGACCCACCTCGCTCCATCCCAGATTGACTTCCAGTTTAATCCCCCGAACGCACCTCACTTCGGTGGAACTTGGGAACGAGAAGTACGTTCTATAAAGACAGCCCTGTACGCCGTGCTTGGGGCCCAGACCGTGGCGGAAGAAGTCTTAATGACAGTCCTCACGGAGATCGAGGGAGTATTGAACTCAAAGCCCCTCGGTTACGTCTCAAGTGATGTAGCAGATGTCGACCCAGTCACCCCCAACACACTCTTGATGGGGCGGCTGGACCCCGCGCTACCCCAGACAATGTACAGGCCTGAAGAAGCGAACGGCCGAAGAATGTGGAGGTACAGTCAAGTACTAGCTGACAAGTTTTGGAGCAGCTTCCTACTCCACTACCTACCGTCTCTACAGACCCGCCAGAAATGGGTGAAAGAGAGAGACAATTTGACAGAAGGAACAGTCGTCATGATTATCGACCAGTCACTACCCCGAGCTATGTGGCCGGCTGGCCGCGTAAGCAAAGTGATCACCGGTGCCGATGGAAAGGTCCGAGCAGCTGAAGTGCTCGTCCAAGGGCGGACCTACACCCGACCCGTGGCGAGGCTAATAGAACTGCCAAGGCTCCCCGATACTATCGATGACGACCATGACCCCATGACTTTGTGAACTGACTGACCCTCACAGCGGACATTGAGTAGTGGACAGTGCGGTTAATCTGTCTCTGCTTAGCTAATTAGGTGGGACTAATTAGGGTGCGGCTGTTACGAAGGATCAGATTAAACCGAATATATATATTTATTTATGGATATATATTGAATAGTATTTGTATGTCGTTTGATATCCCTTGTATATTCCTTGTACATATGCACGGAATATCCCTTTAGCCTACTATAGCCCATAATAGTTCATTCTCTTATTGGACAAAGGACCAGGCGCCAGGGGACCAGCCCCTGGCGTCAAGTTCAAAGGTACCGGCTCCGCTCAGGGATACGGCTACCGAAATGAGAGTGGCACTATTTGTTCACCGTGCATATAAATATGGCGCAAGTAAATGTAGAAGTCCCTTACCCTTCTTCCCAACTTAGTAACAGAACGTGAAGCCTCACCCACGATACGACGTGCGGTGAAGTATGGCCTGTTTGGCCTTAGAATAGCATTGAGACCTCGTGCGAATTAATAACTGAATTGTCAGAGTTTGGCACTGTACCGTCGAGTGCGACGTATTTCTATCAAGTAATAATAGTCTATCGTGTATGGTGCATCGTGCGGTTAGAGTTCTAAAGTGACCAGCATCTCCAACGCTTCCTCGTGTTATCTAGAGTCTTATCCAGGTTGGGCCGACCACATGGCGCTTTCATCCGAGGAGATCTAGGCGAGGACCGAGGGACATGTACACTGGATTACCTACCCGACGACTGCTGAGCCCTATGCGGCTGGAATATATATTTGCTTTGGTACTGTGATTTGTGGAGCGGATAATCGCCGACGCCTGTGAGTGTTGGATTTACCCCCGAGAGGAGTCAAGTTGAGTCGGCGCTCAGAGAGACTGAGGTTGCCTATCTTCTTCTTCATTGTGGAGCTACAGCCTACAAGAGAACCAAGGTGTATTCATCTGCGGATCAAGAGTCTATTGCACTGTCTTCTGTACTTGAAGTCTCCATAGATATCGTTGACCAGACGGTCTACTACCGACGGCTCTCCTACCCCCCCTACCGGCTTACAACCGGGAGGACCCCCTCCAGAATATCCCGCTATATCATTAAGTGTACCATAGATATAATTCCCTAAGAGCCAGGTTGTATACTTGCTTCCTGCGTAACCAGAGATTGGACATTCAGTGTTGATTTGCCTACGAGTACTCATTTGCCTTACAAGTGCATTCAAATGATAAATGTAAGATAAATATTCTATGTACCTTTTGCTCCATTAAATATTTGATTATTACCTTTGACTGGAACCGATTTCATTGTGGAAAGTGTTCATCATATTTAGATATCGTGTACTGTATGGCCAGTAGTTAAAGTACATAAAGCGGTAGTGGTTTAATGATACCATACTTATCAATACAGTCAGGGAATTGTACCCCTCAGTTACAGGTATCATATCGGGAAGGAACAATTGTATCGGAACACAAACATTTACTTGGTTCTTCCTAGACAAACATGCTTACGGTGGTGTAGTGGTTAACACTGCCGCCTCACAGCTAGAAGGTCCAGGGTTTGATTCCCGCTTGGGGACCAGGTTTCCGCGTTGCCAGGTACCCAGGTGGGTTATCTCCCGGGCCTTTCTGTGTGGAGTTTGCATGTTCTCCCCCTGCTCACAAGGGTCCCCCCCCCCGATAAGATAAACCCAATGGAAAAACATCAGATCGCTAATGCTGTCGCATCCCTGATGAAGACGGACAGGAGCACTTGGATTGGTCCCCGTGGCGCGGCCCCACGCCGACGCCCCTATCTGCTGCCGGCTGCCCTTGGGGGGGAAGGACGACGGGATGGGTCAAGTGCAGAGACTCAATCGCATCGGCGACCCAACAAAAATTGCATGTGTGTGTGTGTGTTCCTGTGTGTGAGCCGCCCATCACATGTGTGTGTCGCTGCATGACGAATAAAGACTTCCTCAAAGTCCAGTTATTATTATCATTTACACTGCAATTTCTGAATGGATTTCACTGCCTAACCAAATTTTCCACATGGGAAATAAATACACCATTAGAAAGAATGTGAAGTTTCGGTCTCCACCAAGATGGCAGGTCTCTAGATCAGCCCCGACCCAGCCCGGTGAATTTCGCCTCAATTTTAATAATACCCCAAGCTATACATGTTTTATTGCTCAGTCTCTTTGTATATAAGATGAGTAAAAGTGTGAGAAAGGGAGACAAAGAAAGGTGTGGTAAAAAGGTGCAACAGGGGGATGGCGATGCACGGTTAGCAGCAGAGACTCCATTACCACCTGAGAACACAGATACAGCTACAGGAATGAGCAACACCAATTTGATTCTCACAACACCAATCCATGATTTACACTTGTGCCAATTGCGTGTCCCTAGTATTGGCATTAATAAATCAATGTCATGCTAATATGTCATGTTCTACAGTAGGGCGTACTACTGTGATACCCATTTCAAAGTGCGTGTGTGCGAGGCTCGCTCTCCGCTCGCTCTCTGCTCTCCACGCATTATTTCTACGCTCATACCGGCGTCGGCAAAACTAGCGTAGGTCAGTGGCCAATCAGAGCGCAAAACGCGAACGCGGAAGCACGAACCGGTTGGTAATCGAATAGACGCTAAGAGAACAGTGACATTATTTTCAGCCCGATTGTTTATTAATTTCACTGCAAACCATCTGATCAATATATCAACCCATACTAAATAAAGCCGTTACTGACGATCAAGGAATTATAAACGACCCCCCCCCCCCTTTCCTTCATGCATGATGATGCATAGTGTATACCGATCATATACATTTGAATTTTTTAATATAGCGTGTATAGGAAAGAAACGCCAATCGATAATCTATCATATGCTTCAAGGCCTATAACTACTGTTTATGGAATTACAGCAGAAAATATTAAAAACATACTTATATTCTCGACGCTATTAACACAACAATGTATGAATGAAAAAATATAACGTTCCCACATCCTGAACGATAGATAATCGATGTTGAATGGGCCATAGTAATGTCAATATAGCAATCAAATTTAAAAAGTTATAGCCCTGCAAAGAAGGTAAACATCTCCATAGGCTTTCAACGGTGGCAGACTGGGTACTTTGATGGGCGCAACCCCCGGCGCCCAATGTGTTAATTAGAGAGGTGTCACAAGTGGCCGGGGGGGGGGGGGGGGGGGGGTCGATACTAGTGGGCTTTATATCTGGTGGTTAGGACCTTGAGGAGGTCAGGTTTTTGGTTGCTTATTTTTCACTCCAGCCAGCTTAAATCTTATTTTTCATTTCATTTAGAATGTACTAGGGCTGACCCCGAATAGTCGACTAATTGATCGTTTTATTTTTTTTAAATGATAATTCTTCCAAATCATTCCAAAAAGCAAAGAGGCCTAGAAGCGTGGCTAACGCTAATGGCGCGCATACCAGTGAGGCTAACTGCCTAAGAAATGGGCACAGAGGCACTAAAAGAGGATTTCACCCATCTAATGAACACACTAGACTAGACAAATATCAAGATGTATCCATCAGTGGACCAATTGCATGCTTTCGCAGAGCACAAGAAGCCTTCAGTCGACTCCTTCAGACATTAAGCACCCCCCACAGCCCAAATGGAACGATAAAAAAATATATAATAATAATCAAAGTCGACTATACAAATCCTTAGTCGGGGACAGCCCTAGAATGTACCAACAAGCCTCTCATATGCAGCGTGCTTTATTTAAAAAAAGCCTTTCAAATAATGAGGTCAGATTATTTGGAATGCACACAAAGTGGTCAGCTCAGGGAGAACATGCTGCATAGAGAGAGCTCTACTTGTTGGTGGTTAAGTAATGTGGAGATCCAGGTTATGTTATCTTTGTATGTGGTTTGCAACTATGTTTAATGTTGATAATGCTACACTTAGAGACAGCACACCCTTTCCCTTTTTCTGTTTTGTCATCAAGTGCCTTACTATTCTATAATGTTTATGCCTCGCTTTCTAATCCGTAAATTGGAAGTTCTAAAGTTACATAAGTCATCTTTATGGCGGACACCATTAAGGTCATGAATTATAATGTCAAGGGATTGAACAGCCCAATTAAGAGGAAGAAAATTCTCACAACTGAAACAACTCCAATGCCAAATAGCTTTTATTCAAGAAAGTCATCTTTCCGATGTTGAACATCAGAAACTAAACAGGTCTTGGGCTAATCAGGTTTTCTTCTCCTCCCACCAGGGTAGCAAGAAATCTGGGGTTGCAATTTTAATACACAGGTTGGTAAATGTTTCCCTCATATCTCAATTTTGTGATAAAGAAGGCAGATACATTTTGGTCAATGGATCCATAGGTGGCAGGGAGGTTTCTCTTCTGAGCGTATACGCTCCAAATGATAATAATCCTCAATTTATAACGAAAATATTTAAGTTAATTTTGGAAAAAGCATCGGATCTCCTGCTGTGGGGAGGAGATATTAACTCTATTTGATCAAATTCGTTAGACAAACAGCCAGCATCGACCTCACCTCTCTCCTCAATGTCTAGATCGCTTAAAAATAATTGCCTTGATTGATTATTTCTTTACCAGCAAATCAGAAGCTCATAGGGTGATCAAGTGTGAAATTGTATCTATTACTTTTATCTGGCCATGCACCAGTGGCTCTGGTCTGGAACATAGGAGACTGTTGTTGATCCAGGAGATGGCGCTTTAACAGAGAGCTGCTAAATGACAAGGATTTTGTCCAATTTGTTGAAGGGGAAATGCAACAATACCCTTTTTTTTTATCCACTTTTTCTCCCCATTTTCTATTTTTCTCCCATCCCAATTTCGTATTATCCAATTATCCCCTGTCTTGAACGTTGCTAGACTATGCCTCCCACTGGTTTGTTGTAGTGAGGACGGAAGCCTTGCATCACGTGTCCCCTCCGGTACACGAGGAGGCAGCCTGTCGCATCTTTTCACCGCAGCAGCTCGAACTCTCAGTGGCGAGGAGTAACGTGTGGGAGGCTCGCGTCTATACTTCCCGTAGCCGCATTTCTGCAGGACGCTCTCTGATTGGCCACTGACTGACGCTCTCTGATTGGCCACTGACATGTTTGCCCAATCGCGTGACGAGCTGTGTCTTTGCCCATTTCCGCGTCGAACAGCCTGCAAACTACCTGGCGTTCTATCGCCATGCTCTAAGACAAACTCTAACCTTAACCAACTTCGAAAGAGTGCCTAAGCTTAACCGTCGAAAGAACTTGCCGTCACGCTCTAAGACAAACTCTAACCGTAACCTACTTCGAAAGAGTGCCTAAGCCTAACCAGTGTAGAAACTGATGTTGGCCAATCAGAGAGCGTCCTGCAGAAATGCGGCTACGGAAAGTATAGACGCGGGAGGCTCACGCTGCCCCTGCTACTTCCTGCTTCCGCCGCACCGGCGTCACCAAACCGACCTGTAGGAGTCGCTGTCCACAACGTCCAATCCCCACCCACCGGCTTTCCCACCCTTGAACACTTGCCAATTGTGTTAGTATGAACGACCGGCCAGCCGGTAGCAACGCCGAGAGCTGGGCTCGAACCCAGCGTTTCCTGCGTTAGAGGCGAGCGAAATCAGCCGCCCGAAATGCAACAATACCTTGAATTCAACATGACACCTGAAATTTCTCCTGTGACACTGAGAGTGTGCCAAAGCTTATTTGAGGGGTCGTATAATAGCTTTCGCATTTGCTAAAAAGAAAATAAATGATACATACAGGGTTAGGTTAGAAAATAAAATTAAAAGGTTGGAACACCAGCATAAAATGCAGCAGCTCCCAGAGGTGCTTAAGGAACTTAAAGAGCCGCATCAAGCACTCAATAAACTAACATCTGAAAAGGTTAGGCGTAATTTAAGGTTTATGAAGCAGACATTTTATGAAAGTGGGGACAGAGCTAGCTGCCTGTTGGCATACTGCATATGGAAACAACAAGCCCTGTCTACTGTAGCCAAAATTAAGTCAACCAAAGATTGTATTTGATTTTATTAAGGATCCCCATTAGCTGGTGCCATAGCAACCAGCTAGTCTTCCTGGGGTCCACACACAATAAAACATACAAAAACAATTATTGTTGCAAAAACAAAATTATTAAAAGTCATAGCTGGAAAGAAGGGAAGGGAAGGGAAAGAAGAAGGGAACAACTCGTATTTAGCAAAACCAGAGGAAATATCCTCAGCATTCGCAGAGTTTTATAGAATGCTTTATAAGAACACCGGTATCTGTAATGAAGATGAAGTGAATGAGATAAAAACCTTTTTGCAAAACATTAATCTCCAAAATCTGTCAGAATCGGCAAGAGACTAAATGGAAGCCCCCATTACAGATTCTGAAATTGGAGAAGTAATTGGAAATCTTAAAAATAATAAAAGTCCAGGCCCGGATGGATTTTGGCCCCCTTATTGCTGCAGGCATAATGTGGCCCGACGTGACCAAACCCGACTTAGTCCGGCGAGATACAAGCGTCAGAAAATGCGAAAATGTCTTGCACTTCAGAATATCGAAAAAATCGAAATCTTGCTTTTTTGACTGCGTTGAAATGTCATTGCTCTGTTCCCTTATTTGCAAACTTTAATACAACTTGTAAATGAGTTAATTATTGTTAGATTGTCCGACAGTATTGTGTCTCAATACTGTGGAAAGACTACAGGCGAGGGCTATACGCTGGGTGGTCTATCTGTGCGTGCTTCATGCATTAATCACAGGTACTTAACAAGGTGTTAAAAACACACACAAGCACACAAGCACTCCTTTCTTAGCAGAGAGAACGAAAATGTAATACACTTATCTTAACGTTATAAGTTACAGCAACTTAACTTGTGACAAACGCAGTGTCTATATTAAAAAGACCTTCATCATAAAACGTGAGTCGGGACTCGGGTGTATTGTCATTAAACAACATTAAAACACATTTCGAATGTCACAAATTTTATGAGCGAACGAATTTTGTTCGAGTGGATTTATTGCAACTTAATGCTGTCCTTATTTTAATGTTGCGCTTTGTTATTGCATGGCTTGAATCCGCAGCAGTAAGCCAGATAAACAAATTTATTAACGCGCCTGTCAGGCATCCTCGAAATTCTCTGCTGTCTCCTCTGCAAGCAGTGCTCTCGCCTGTCTGTGTGTGTCTGGCTACTCTGATTCAATCACATTCAGCGTCCCGTCAGCGTTTCTCCCCCCCACCCACAGTCTGCGAATCAGAGCAGAGTAGGGCGGGTTTTCACGGAATGAAAACAGTCTCTTTCAGCGGGTCCCAGTCAGAGCGAGAGTTGACAGCGCGTCTACAGGTAGTCTAATCTGCAGGTACTGTACCTAGTAACCTCGTTCCCAGTTTTACAGTATCTCCGTGCTGAATGGACTGAAAAATATGCGTGCATCCTCCCAGCACCAAACCAGTGCCAGAGCTCTTGTGAAGAGTGGCATATTTGAAACGCCACTATGAAACAAAACACAGTTATTTTGATGCAGCCTTTCCTAAAAATTCAGTGCTAAGAACCACAAAAATAAATGGAATGAAATCATCATATCAAGCTACAAGCAGAATTATTGTTAAAGCTATGTCACAACGAGAAAAAGCAACCAAGTCTTCACTCAGTGGCATGGGTGTTGGCTAAACACAAGAAGCCATTCTCTGATGCATACATAATAAAATAATGTATGACTGAAGTGATGAAGACCATGTTTGAAGGCAAACAAAAGCAAATCCCCCTCAGATCACAGCAACCAGAATAACTGAAATACTGGATGATGATTTGATTAAACAGCTTTGTGATAGAATAAAAAAAAATGCACAGTGCATTTCCATAGCTGTGGATGAGTCCACTGACACCACTGAGAATGCTCAGTTGCTGGTGTTTGTGAGGTTTTAGTGAGTTTGTGAGAAGATTGGATCAGTTAACTCTTTCACTACCACACTACAGAAGGTTAACTCTTTCACTACCAACTACAGAAGGTTAACTCTTTCACTACCACACTACAGAAGGTTAACGCTTTCACTACCACACTACAGAAGGTTAACTCTTTCACTACCACACTACAGACGGTTAACTCTTTCACTACCGACTACAGAAGGTTAACTCTTTCACTACCACACTACAGAAGGTTAACTCTCTCACTACCACACTACAGAAGGTTAACTCTTTCACTACAACACTACAGAAGGTTAACCCTTTCACTACCACACTACAGAATGTTAACTCTTTCACTACCACACTACAGAAAGTTAACTCTTTCACTACCACACTACAGAAGGTTAACTCTTTCACTACCACACTACAGAAGGTTAACTCTTTCACTACCACACTACAGAAGGTTAACCCTTTCACTACCACACTACAGAATGTTAACTCTTTCACTACCACACTACAGAAGGTTAACTCTTTCACTACCACACTACAGAAGGTTAACTCTTTCACTACCACACTACAGAAGGTTATATTATCGTACTTGGCCATCGCGTCCCGCTCTGTAAGCCTATCGAGATAGTAGGGACTTGTTGAGGCAACGTCAATTTATTTTTTACACATTATGAAAGTACAGATTCATACCTTCAAAATAAGCCATCACTTGAAAATTTTGGTGGGATACTTTTCAAGCTACTTCCTATGAATCATGGTGATATCACAAAACGTATTCAGAGAAAATGGCCTTGAAAGTTTCACACTTACAGTGTTAAACAACTACAACCCTAACCAGAATGCATTGTAATCCTGCATGGCCCCCCTCTCTCTCTCTCTCTGGGTGCAATTAACACCTCTAGTGCAGACTCTTTTGTTATTACAACGACTCTGTCTTGTGGCACTGCCAACACACACCCAAGGAAAAGTCATGATAGTTTAGTGAAAGAGTTAACCTTCTGTAGTGTGGTAGTGAAAGAGTTAACGTAAGGTTATGTATATAACCTAGTTATATGAGTACTGGCTAAGCGTCCCGCTCTGTAAGCCTATCGAGATATACCTCATCTCATGTACCTATTGTACTCCATCAACGAAAAAACAAGTACACCTACACCTGCCGGGTCCTGCCCCTATGGAGGCGTAGCCTATAAGACAGTAGGCATGGTCACCAAACACTCTTCCTCTTTTTTCGTTTCCATCATAACGGTTGCAGTGCACCTTATGTAAACTAGTTGAAAAGATTAGAGAAATTGTGTAATGTTGAATGCTTACCGGAGGTTTGCTTACCCCTGGCATCTTCGAGGCATGTTTCAGCGACACGTCGGGCCTGTGTTGATGTTTCCTCGTCTGACGGCAGCAGACCAAGGGGCAGCATACAAGGTTTGGCTATCGAGCCGGCTTGTACAAAGGTAGGCCCTGTGTCATCAGGCATTAATGTTGGTATTGGTAATGCTGTGGAGTATGTTTCGGCGCCAGGGCCGGGGTGGCTTGGTGAACGTTCCACTGCAGTGGACGATTTCCTGGCGATCCTGGAGCACGCTGCTAACGCTAATGCTACTAATGCTACTGCTAATGATAATGTTGATGCTGAAATGGGTTGTTGTTCTAATAATCCCCGCCGCGGGACAATGCCGCTTTTCCCTCCTCTTGCCCGCTTCATTGATGAAGGTCAGTCGGTTGCTAATGTGGGGGGTTTCGCTGAGTCCTATTTACCTTTTTTACGGGTAAACGGGCTAACAACAGGGTGCAGGCCGGGTGTACCGTGGCTACGTAGCCAGGTAGCTTTGTTCCTGTGCCCCGGCGGGGATGAACGATGTCCCACCCGGCCGATGCTTGAGAGCGAATCGGCTCGGAGGGTGGCAGTATGGACGGATGAGTGGTATACTGCTGCAGGATGGTTTGTAGCGGTGGCCAGTGTTATGGCTCAGCTGGCTAGTTTCCTATCCACATTGGCGTCGGGTAGTAGGGCTATGGGTCCAGCCGACATTGTAAACATGTTGCATGTTTGTGGTGTTATAGAGATCTTGACTCAGTCGCAAGCTATAACTGCGGGGAGGATTAGGATGCTATCAACGTTTGTTGTTAGGCATGTTTGGTTGGAGCACTCTCCTCTTGGGGAAGAGGATAGGTTTTCTCTCCTCACGACTCCTTTTTCCACGGAAAGACTTTTTGGTCGTTCTGTGGAGGCGCAGGCGGTTGTTGATCTGGGTCCTACACCGCCTCACGCTGTGCAGCCAGAGGTTGGAGCACGGCCTCGTCAACGACTGGGTTCCACAAGGCCGACAGCCTTGGCGGCCGAGGGATCGGCCATTTTGGGTGAATTCGGCTTGGATAAAACAAGCCGTCGTCACTTTGCCGCGAGCAGCCCACTCCCCGTTCAATCCTCTCTCTGTTACCCACGGAAGCGGGGCTCTGATCGTTTTCCTTTGGCTGCGGGCCGCGAACCTTCTTTGAAGCGCATGCGGCCCCATTCTTCACTTCTCATGGGGACAGGGGCTGACACCCAGTTGATGGCTGAGCCTGGGTCTGTCCGTGAGAATGTTGTGCTGTCGCGTGGCTCCTGCACCACACGTTGTGTGATGGATGAGCCTGGTGTTACAGCTGCCACTAGCTACAGTGGTCAGCAGGGGGACTCGAGGCCTCTTCTGTTGAATGCACAGCAAGGGTTACCCCGGCCTCGCCTTCGCCAGGCGGGGTATCACGCTGATGCCTCCCACTCCCGTGAGAGCGGCAGTGGTCTGCAAAGAAGAGGCGAGCGTGATTTGGGTGGTAGCAATATCACTGCAGGGCTTCGGCGTGTAGGAGCCCATGGGGTCCTCATGCCTTGCGTGTCTAGCTGCGGAACAACTCCTCAGCATGCGCTAGAGGGGTGTTCAGGGGGGGGGGTGTGTGTCAACCAGTTTGATGACAGCTTCTCCCGTATCAAACCGGCCCTTTCTGTCGGGGTCCCCCCTTGGGTGCGTCGCACAGCGGGAGGGACCGGGCCAACTATCTACTGTTCCTTGCGGCCCAGCGTCCGTTGACGGCGGGTGCGCTGTGGGATTATTTTCACATATGGCGACAAGAATGCCGTTTGGAGGGGTGGATAGAGAGAACGTTGAGGGAGGGGCTTGTTTTGCAGTTCGCACAACCCCACCCTCCGTTCTCAGGTTTGGTGCCGACCCTATTGTCAGGGTCAGAAGCAGTGACAGCCCTGGCCGACGCGATCCAATCTCTGTTGGCGAAGCAGGCCGCCGTCGTGGTTCCGAGAGAGGACGCAATGTCAGGCTTCTACTCCCGTTATTTTCTGATACCCAAGAAAACAGGGGGGGTCAGACCTATACTGGATCTGTCCGCGTTCAATCGGTTGATTGTAGCGAGACCGTTCAGGATGTTGACCGTCAAACTCCTTCTGCTTGCTGTCAGAAGGGGAGACTGGTTCACCTCCATAGACCTGAAGGATGCGTATTTTCACATCCCGATTTTCCCTCCTCACAGGAAGTTCCTACGGTTCCTGTTTCAGGGCGTAGCGTACGAGTACCAGAGGCTGCCGTTCGGCTATTCTCTGGCTCCCCGCACATTCACCAAGTGCGTGGCGACTGCGCTGAAGCCTCTACGTCGTCGGGGGATACGTGTTCTATTCTATCTCGACGACATTCTACTCCTCAGTCGTTCGGAGGAGGTTGCCAGGTCTCATACCAGGCTGGTGGTGGAATTCCTCACCAGGCTGGGTTTTGCTGTGAATTGGAAGAAGAGTACACCTCTTCCCAGTCAACAGGTGGAGTACTTGGGCTTGACGTTGAGGTCGAGGCCCATGATTGTAACCCTCTCGGAGCAGCGCCGGGTGTCTATCATTCGCACGCTCGGGGGTTTCCGTCTGGGAGGGACGGTCACGGCGCTGCAAGTGATGCGTCTGCTCGGTATGATGGCATCTGCTCACACGGTGGTTCCTCTTGGCCTCCTCTTCATGAGGAGGATGCAGAGGTGGTTTTTCTCTATGAGAATAGATCCGGTGAGGGACAAATGGAAACGGTTGACGGTTCCTTTGTCGATATGGGGAGATCTCGCCCATTGGAAGAGGCTGGGTATCCTCACCATTGGGGTCCCCATGGGCAGCAGGCGCTCACACGTCACGGTTTTCACCGACGCCTCTCTCACGGGTTGGGGAGGGACGTGTCGGACCCACGCAGTGGGGGGCAGCTGGACGGAGGTTCATGCTGGCCCGTCTACCCCGCACATCAATGTGTTGGAATTGAAGGCGGTCCTCCTGGTCCTCAAACGGTTCGACCACCTGGTGGTAGGCGAGCACGTTTTGGTCAGGACAGACTGTGTGACGGCAGCGGCGTATATCAACAGGCAGGGTGGGACTCGTTCCATCTGCTTGCTCCAGGTGGCGGTCGAACTTTGGCTATGGGCATCTCGCAGGCTGCGCAGTCTGAGGGCGCTCCACATCCCTGGTGCAGAGAATATGGGCGCGGATATGATGTCTCGGGGCGGTCCTCGTTACGACGAGTGGGAACTCCGCCCCGACATAGTCAGACAGATCTGGAATCGGTTCGGGGAGGCCTCGGTAGATCTGTTTGCGAGCCGACGCTCTCACAAGTGCCCCTTGTGGTTCTCGGTCAGTCGAGCAGATCATCCCCCCTTGGGGGTGGATGCCTTCTCGACCTTTCCATGGCCGCCCGGTCTTCTGTACGCCTTTCCTCCTGTACAGCTGTTGGGTCAGCTGTTGGAGCGGATACGGAGGGAGCGCAGGACGGTGATCCTGGTTGCGCCGGACCGGGGCACGGCAGTGTGGTTCCCGGTCTTGATCCAGCTTCTGGTCGCTCCTCCTTGGGTTATTCCTTGGTCGGCGACGGCCCTCTCCCAGCACAACGGGTCACTGTTCCAGTACCCGATGTTGGGCCAACGCCTGTTGGTGTGGCTGGTGGGAGGGTAAGTCTGGAGAGGATGGACCCTTCTGTGGTTGATACCATCCGGAATGCACATGCTCCCTCCACTGTCGCGCTTTACGCGGGCAGATGGCGTATGTTCCAAGAGTGGTGTAAGTCTCCTGCCCCCTGGATGCTGTCCTGGGTTATCTCCAGTCTCTCCTTGGTAGACTGTCGGCTTCGACGGTGAGGGTATATGCGGCGGCTATATCCTCCTATCATGAGGGGTTTGAGGGGAATGTCTTGTTCAGCCACCCTCTTGTGAAGCGTTTCCTGCTTGGCGCTTGACGCGTTAAGCCGGTGCAACGCTCTTTTGCTCCGACTTTGGATCTTCAATTGGTCCTCGGTCGGTTGTCCTTGGCCCCGTTTGAGCCGCTCGAGCAGGCGCCGTTGGGACAGCTGTCTTTCAAGACCGCGTTCCTGCTGGCTGTCACCTCCGCTAAACGTGTGAGTGAGCTCTGTGCTCTTTCGGTACGTCCAGAGTGCCTGTCTTTTCGGGCCGATTGCGGTGCCACTCTGCGACCTAATCCTGCTTTCATGCCTAAGAATATCCAGAGTTCCTTCCGCTCCCGGGATATTGTGGTTCAGGCGTTTCGTCCTCCTCCTCACACTAGTGAGTTAGATGCGGGCCTTCACCTGTCATGTCCGGTCCGTGCTTTGGGAATTTACCTCAGCCGTACTCAGGACTTCAGGGTTACCGATCAGCTTTTTGTCTGTCACTGTGGTTCTCGTGCCGGTAAGGCACTGTCGAAACAGCGCCTGTCCCATTGGTTGTGCGAGGGCATTGCCCTCTGCTACACGTTGGCTGGGCAGGATCCCCCTGGGGGCGTCAGGGCGCACTCCACTCGTGGGGTGGCTGCCTCTGCCGCTCTCCTGGGTGGGGCCTCGTGGAGGACATCTGTGCTGCAGCTTCATGGTCCTCCCCGGGCCCCTTTGTAAGGTTTTACCTCATGGACATGACCGGGGGTTCTGTCTCCCAGGCGGTTCTGGGGTCTGTGGCCTTTCCTGCTTCCCGTCCTTTGGTAGCGTAGCAGGAGTGTGTGGGTATGGGCCACAGTGTGTTAGGTCACACGTGGTTCCGCCTGTGCTGTGTGTTCAAGGGGTTCTAGTTCCCTCTTGCTCGCACTTAGGTGGAGTTGACTGCACCCCCCCTTCATTAGGAAGGATGGGGTGACGGGGCTCCCCAAACCCCTTGATGTGGGCTTACGGGTCCTCAGGGGGTGCATCTGTCGGGCCTCGCGTCCGCTCTAACCCATATCTCGATAGGCTTACAGAGTGGGACGCGATGGCCAAGTACGATAATATAACGTAAGGTTATGTATATAACCTAGTTATATGAGTACTGGCTAAGTGTCCCGCTCTTAAGCGGCCCTGAGTTCCCTTTTGAGGGATCTTTTACTGGAAACGGGATTTTTGGCGAGGAAGAGTGTTTGGTGAGTCTTATAGGCTACGCCTCCATAGGGGCGGGACCCGGCAGGTGTAGATGTACTTGTTTTTTCATTGATGGAGTACAATAGGTACATGAGATGAGGTATATCTCGATAGGCTTACAGAGCGGGACGCTTAGCTAGTACTCATATAACTAGGTTATATACATAACCTTACGTTAACTCTTTCACTACCACACTACAGAAGGTTAACTCTTTCACTAAACTATCATGACTTTTCCTTGGGTGTGTGTTGGCAGTGCCACAAGACAGAGTCGTTGTCATAACAAAAGAGTCTGCACTAGAGGTGTTAATTGCACCCAGAGAGAGAGAGAGAGGGGGGCCATGCAGGATTACAATGCATTCTGGTTAGGGTTGTAGTTGTTTAACACTGTAAGTGTGAAACTTTCAAGGCCATTTTCTCTGAATACGTTTTGTGATATCACCATGATTCATAGGAAGTAGCTTGAAAAGTATCCCACCAAAATTTTCAAGTGATGGCTTATTTTGAAGGTATGAATCTGTACTTTCATAATGTGTAAAAAAAAATTGACGTTGCCTCAACAAGTCCCTACTATCCACGGCTGGTCACATATGACCACTAATTTCAGATGAAAACACTCCCTGAAACGTGGGGGGATGCTATTATCACAGTAATTCACAAAGAAGGGAAAGTCGCAACACTATGTGGGTCCTACCACCCAATATATTTACAGAACTGTGATTTAAAGGTTCTTACCACTATTTTAGCCCGGAGGCTAAATTCTGTTATAAAAGAAATGATACACCCTGATCAAACAGGATTCATTACAGGCAGATATTCTGGTAATAATATAGGAAGGCTCTTGAATGTGATGGCTTTTTCCCAGAAGGGGCAGGATGAAGCAATGGTCTTAGGATTGGATGCCGAAAAGGCTTTTGCACGGGTTTCGTGGGCATTTGTATTTCAAACTTTAGAAAAATTGGGTTTTGGCCCAATATTCATGAATTATATTAAAGTATTGTATTCAGATCTGAAGTCCTCTGTGCGATATTGGCAATATGGCAATATTTCCATCCCTTTCAGCTTACAACGGGGAGTTTGGCAGGGTTGCAGTCTCTCTCCACTACTGTATGATATTTTAATAGAAGTGCTGGCCCAGTTGATAAGGGAAGAGGTAAATATTAGGGTGTGAAGGTGGGTGGGGAAGAGCAAGATTTCTATGTATGCTGATGATGTCCTCCTCTACCTATCCGATCCAGTGAGGTCGATTCCATGCCTTATGATTACAATTAAAACATTTGGTTATTACTCTGGATATAAAATTAACATAGATAAAGCAGAGGCACTGGCTATTGGGGGGAACATTTCTCAACAGGCCAGATCCCTCTTCCCTTTTAAATGGCCAAGTACTGGTATTAAATATTTAGGCATTACCATAACACCCACATTTGACCAATTGTATAAGGCCAACACCAGGCTTATCAATAAGATCAGAGAAGATGTGGATATGTTGCCCATCCCAATTCAATTCGAGGTCCTGACTGAATTATGTCGTTAAAGAACCCAGGACGCCTATCGTAAAGAGTAGGGGGCTCCCCGACGTTCCTGGCCAAATTCCCAATCAGGTCTCTGACATCAAGGCCACCTAATCACCCCTTCCCCTTAATTGGCTGATATCAATCCCTGTCTCCTGAGCTGTTCAGCCATTGTGTAGTGTGATGTGTGCCGGGTGCCAGTGTATGGTAGCCATTGAACCTGCATAGCCCAAGGTTGGGTGCTACCAGTGGTGGTGAAGGAGGCAATTTCCACCCTACATTGAGTGTCTATAAAAGCGCTATATAAATGCAATTAATTAATTATTAATGAATTGATAACCCCAATTTTAATTTACTAAATCGATTACTCTCACATTTCATTTGGCAGGGGAGATTACCTAGAGTGCGTTTCAAAACATTACAGCTGGCCAACACTGCTGGCGGTTTGGCTCTCCCTAATCTCAAATATTATTTTTGGGCTGCTCAACCCTTGCACACCTGAATCACAGATGATTTGATCAAGATGGTTAAAATGGAAAAAGATTTATCTACACACAAACAACTTACTGTCTTATTATTTTCTGGGCATAAGATAAGGGAGGACTATATAGGTGTGTAAGGCTGGGCGATATGGCCAAAAATGTTATCACGATAACGATATGATAATGTTATCATATCGATAATTATCGATAAGTATTACAATAAAAAAGAAAAAAATTTAACAACAGATGTATGTTTATTTTGCAGCAATTCTTTGTTGTTGCCGCCATCTTTAGTGTTACATCCCCTCACACTCCAGTTCTCAGGCTGCAGCTGGTTTGAAAGCGAAAGTAAACCGGCTTCTCTGCTGGCTGTGGCTCCAGGGGAGTTGAACAGTTCTGGCTCTGCTAGTTTCTTTTCTATCTTTTGGCGCTTTTTTGGTGGACAAACCACCGCACATGTGCACCGTTACTCGCGACTGGAGACTAGCTCTGCTAGCGCACATAGCCTACTGACTGTGTACAGACGGTTTCAAACAGTATTTATTTTGTTTATAAAAAAAAGAAATGTAAGCATTTTTACAGCTTTTATTGGCCATACAAGACCGACAGAGGAGAGGGAGAACGGGAGAAGATGTGGGGAGGACATGCGACAAATCAGACGGCCGCGTAGGTGTGCGAGGCACTATGGCACACACTGGGGCGCCCTCAAACTGTATTTTAAATTAGAAAGCAAACAAAATAAATGGACAAGAGAAAAATAAATCTCAATTTGGTCAGTATTGTCATTTGGACAAGCAAAGCCATTACTTTAAGTTGCAGGCAAGAAAGACAAGTCTGTCCACTGTCTCTGGTTTTAAAACAGCCCTGTTGCAGGTCACACAAAAAAAAGAAAAACAAGTATTGATATTTCTTTTATTATCTATGGATTATTAACACATTAACACAGCCATTAGACGGGCCCCTCTCTATGAAGGCCACCTTTCCATTACAAACGTTCACTGTGCGTCACGTTGTTTGTAGAGCTAAATCTATATTTTATATTATAGCTATGGATCCAATGTCATTGACAGTATGAACCTTCCGTTCAATATGCCATAAAGAAATAATTTTTTCATCAATACGTTCCCGTTTTATACCGTGGTGAATATGAGTGGCACATTAGAAACATATTTTGATATTTGTCCATTTATAGTTGAATTTGTATTTGACTTATTTCAGTAATGAATCACGTTTTTGTATTAATTTAGATGAGATAAGTGCCCATTGTATGAAATTGTCTCTTCATCTGAGTTTCTCTCTCTTCTCCAGAGTAATTGCAGCCTTGCTGCTGTCTCCAACGACGAGAGAGATTCAAGTCTTCACAGCTGTGACCAATGTGGAAAGAGCTTCACCCTAAAGACACAGCTTAAATTACACCAGTGCATTCATACAGGAGATAAACCCCACCACTGTGACCTGTGTGAAAAGACTTTCAGTCGAGCGGGAGACTTACAGAGACACCAGCGCATTCATTCTGGAGAGAAACCCTACCACTGTGAACTGTGTGGAAAGAGCTTTAGTCACTTATTCAATTTAAAGACACACCAGCGCATTCATACAGGAGAGAAAAACTACCACTGTGACCAGTGCGGAAAGAGCTTCAGTCTATTATGCAATTTCAAGAGACATCAGCGCATTCATACAGGAGAGAAACCCTACCACTGTGACCTGTGTGAGAAGAGGTTTAGTACATCAGTCCATTTAAAGAGACACCAGCCCATTCATACAGGAGAGAAGCCCTACCACTGTGACCTGTGTGAGAAGAGGTTTAGTAAATCAGTCCATTTAAAAAGACACCAGCGTGTTCATACAGGAGAGAAACCCCACCGCTGTGTCGTGTGTGGCAAGAGTTTCGGTCAGGTAGGAGATTTAAGGAACCACCAGCGTATTCATACAGGGGAGAAACCCTACCACTGTGAATACTGTGGGAAGAGCTTCAACCGCTCTGGAACTTTTAGGAAACATCGGCGTGGCCATACAGGAGAGAAACCCTACCACTGTGACCTGTGCGGGAAGAGCTTTGGTACATTAGTCCATTTAAAGAGACACCAGCCTATTCATTCAGGAGAGAAGCCCTATCATTGTGACATGTGTGGGAAGACATTTAGTACATCAACCCATATAAAAAGACACCAGCGCGTTCATACAGGAGAGAAACCCCACCTCTGTGTTGTGTGTGGCAAGAGTTTCGGTCAGGCAGGGGATTTAAGGAACCACCGGCGTATTCATACAGGAGAGAAACCCTTTCAGTGTGACCTGTGTATCAAGAGTTTTCGTCAGGCAGGAGATTTAAGGAGACACAAGCGTATTCATACAGGCGAGAAACCCTATGACTGTGACATGTGTGGCAAGAGTTTCAGACAGGCAGGAGATTTAAAGAAACACCAGCGTAGCCATACAGGAGAGAAGCCATACAACTGTGACCAGTGTGAGAAGAGTTTCACTAACTCTGTATCTTTGAAGACACACCAGCGTATTCATACAACATAGAAACCTGGGTCCTCATTTATCAATGCTGCGTACGCACAGATATGTGCGTAAACCGTGCGTACGATCATTTCTAAGCAAAGTGGGATTTATCAACATGAATGTGTGCTTGAGATTGTGTGTATATATATGCACAGCTCAGACCGTGCGCACCTGTCACCAAGTGGTAGAATACGGAAACTGCAAGACGGAAATAAACGTTCATGCATTAGTTTCAACACCGACGTCTTCGGCATGACCCGTAATGAATTATAGTTAATTGTAAAATAGCGACATTAGTGTAATTATTGTCAAACCCTATAAATAGCATTTGGAATAGGTCTTTCCGAATTGATGCAACATGGTTTATAGCGTTATAGAAATACTTCTCGCGGGGTGCACTCCGTGGGGAGCTGTTTTCAGAGATAGGGCAGTCTATTTGCCGAGAGAACATAATATTAAGTAGAGTCCGCTACCCGAGACACATTCTCCTTGATTTGTACCGCAATTTGGGACCCAAATTGGAGCGTGGAACAAAACGCAGTGTTGGATGTCATAATTTCCCCAACCCCCAACTACATACAATACCCATATATCAATAATAACAGCAGGCTGAGGCCAAGAGAGGATCTTACGCCAGGTTACCCAACGTCATCGGAGCAATAGACTCTACCCATGTAGCTTTCAAAGCTCCATCAATAAACAAATCCAGTTATATGAATAGAATGGGATTCCACTCTGTCAATGTACAGATAATCTGCTATGCGCAATTGCGCATTTGGCTGATAATGCCGTTACCGGTGGCCGGGAGGAACACGACTCATTCAGGCCTAATTGTATTTAATTCAATTGTAATGTGATTAATAATAATAATAATAATAATAATAATAGATCAAATTTATATAGCGCCTTTCATAGAACCCAAGGTCGCTTCACAATCAGGACAAAAAATAGGGCAAGGAAAATAGGGGGGGGGGGGGTGAGGGAAGGTAAGGGATAATGGACCTAATCTAATCTAAACTAACTGATGGGGAAAGCCTTGGTGAAGAGGTGTGTTTTTAGAGCGGATTTGAAGGTGTCCAGGGTTGGGGCGTTGCGGATTTCGGGGGGGAGAGAGTTCCAGAGGGTAGGGGACGCCACGCTGAAGGCTCTGTCCCCAAAAGTCCGTAACCTGGTGCGAGGGATGGAGAGCTGACCCAGATCAGAGGATCGTAGGTTCCGGGATTACTGGGGTATCTGTAATTAAAATATCACTTAAATGCAGATCGGGGTTATCCACTGAAGCCATAATGACTCTGACCAAAACCAACGACCCAACAGGAGCGCAATTATAACGGGCTCACACGCGCACAATAGGCATTGTAGAGCACAGTTGGCCTGCTGAAAGCAGCAATTCAGTCAAGAGAATCATACCGCAGTTTTAAGTAAATCTACCCTTGCAAGGTCTAACTTGAAAAAACCTCAACGAAAAAAGGCAAGCGCAAAATAGTGGTTACAAGTTTGTATTCTCCATTGGGTTGCACAGATATAGCAGTGTGCTTCAGCGACTCGTTCATTTCAGTCATTACAGTGCTTAACACTATCAGTGCCGGCCGTGTTTTCCTTTTTACCCCCTTGAATGCCATCATCCACTTCAATGTTAGCGTTAAAAATGCATAATCTATGTTTTAAATTATGGCTATGTGTCTAATCTGCCCGTCGCTTATCAATGACTTGTTTGCAGTCAACATTGTCGAAACGGATTGTTTTTTTAATCGGTTCATATCCTTTTTATAGCATTTCGAAAAGCTATCGTTCTCTCGAAAACATGTTGTCATTTGTCTGCCTATTTATGAATCGTTTTCAAAAATAGTATATGTGTACTTATGCACGATATAGAAGCGGGCTGAAAAATCTATTCTCATTTCCTCAACATCACACACACACACAGGACATGCTGTTATCTCAGTGAATACAGCTCTGATTATCCTAAAACTGGTAACATAGACTCCTTACCTTAGATCAGATGTTCTCCAAAAATATTATTCCAATTCCTGATCGCCATTCCAAATATCGATCGTGTTTATTGATTATTGGCTGCTGTAAATATATATTCCACGCTGCTTTCCAACTCGCGATCACTTCCCTCATCATCGGATCCCTCGCCAGCATAATGGAGCCAGTTGGCTCCCCCCACAGGGATCGGCCAGTATAATCGAATGGCCTGCAGTTACACAGGGATAGACGATAGGGGGCGGTATTTTCCCATCTGAGCTCCTAGAGGGTCTGCTGTACCAACGGGAGACTCGGTTGATGAAATATGAATTCAGATCGCTAATAAAAAAATCAAATGACAATTCGCGTCGGTGGCACTCAAAGTGTTAATGTCGGGTCAGCTTGTCATTTATTTCTGTCAATGTGCTGGTTCTGTAGGACTGGGTCAGTCAACATCCTTGGCTCCCGGCGCACCGAAGATAGTCTGCACGCTCCCTCCTCAGCGGAGTTGTCTGTGAAATTGACAACTTCATTGGATTTATTTATTCTCTAAAAATATCTATAATCATACGATTAAATATTGTTTAAAATAAAAAGCTAAATACTATTATTCTGTGTGTCATGTTTCCAAATAAGATTGTTCACAACGGAAGATGCTGATTGGACCTCCATGACCAATCTCGCTCTTTCAGTGAAGTTTCTCATAGTTCGCTTAGCCCATTTTTCCACATTCCATGGGGGTGTTTCATTACCATATATGGTTAATTAGGGGCGGTTCTGTATGCAAATACTTAAAACCGTGCCCGAGCGCGGAGCATAGAACAAGTGGTATTTATCAACACGGAGTAACTTGTCAAATGTCAGCAGTCTTACTGCTACGTAAATGCATAGGGTCTTTATTTAGGCTTTAAATAAAAGGTTGGATGATGATGGACAAGTAAGCTAGCAACCACTGTTGTCGATGTCGTCCACTGTCAACACCACCATTCCTCCCATGTGTGAGACCCCTGATTCACTTCCATTCATTCTGGAGACCTAGTACTTCTGAAGTATAAACAAACTATTGTTGTAAAAATGTCTTGTAAAACAGACAATTGTGAGTCAAAAGTAGGTGTTTGTTTTAGTATTTGATGTGTCTTTAGAGATGTATTACCTTTGAAAAATAAAAGCAGATCTGGTAAAATTGTTGTAGGTGTATTGTGTGGAATGTTTTGGGGAGTGGTTACCATGGTTCTGTGAAAAGTTGATAGTTGGTCAAACTACACATCGAGTGAGAAATAGTCCCTTTTCTTTTTTTATCTACTTTTTCTCCCCATTTTCTATTTTTTTCCCATCCCAATTTTCGTATTATCCAATTCTACCCTCCCCTGTCTCGAACGTTGTTAGACCATGCCTCCCACTGGTCGGCTGCAATGTGGACGAAGCCTTGCATCACGTGTCCCCTCCGGTACACGAGGAGGCAGCCGTCGCATCTTTTCACCTGTACAGCGCGATCTCTCAGCGGCGAGGAGTAACGCATGGGAGGCTCACGCTGCCCCCGTTGCTTCCTGATTCTGCTGTACAGGCGCACCAACCGACCTGTAGGAGTCGCTGTCCACAACGTCCGATCCCCACCTACCGGCTTTCCCACCCCCTAATACTGCCAATAGTATTAGTATGAACGGCCAGCCAAGCCGGAAGCAACGCAGAGAGCTGGGCTCGAACCCAGCATCTCCTGCGTTAGTGGCGAGCGCCTTGCCCACTGTGCCACTTAGCCGCCCTAAATAGTCCCTTTTCTGATGGAAATTAGAAAATGGCAACATTGGCAAAGAAAATGTACATTTGACACAGAAAGATGTTACACCGAATAATATTAGTATAGTTTATACTTCAGAAGTATGATATTTAGACTTGATCCTCAAAATGAATGGAAGTGAATGAGGAGACTTGACATGTGGAAAGAGTTAAGACTGCTGAAAGTGAAATATCCCTTTAAAGGGCTGTAGCAGTTTGGTGATAAACCTACTTTAAATGTACCTTCTGGTCAAGCAAAAGAAGAAAAGTAGGCTCTTTAGATGCACATTTTACTCATTAACATTACTTGTGAACTCGTTACCAAAATCTGTCTAAAGTGAAGTCGGTTCAGTCTCAAGCCAGTCTTAATTTTGCTGATTGATTGATTGATGCAAGTTAGACCATTTCACAAAAATGAAAACGGACTAATTATCAGCCAATAAAAATGTGACACCTTACCCCCAAGGCTAACTCAGGCCTACGACCTTTCTCTTCCTGAAAGCACAACTACGTATCACATGAAACTGAGCCACTGTGTTGCCTGCCTCCCTTGTTCGTTACATAAAGACATTAAATAGGTAACAAATAACAGTCTTTTTATTTTTTTATAACTCGGGTGTTACAAGAAAACATTTTTACTTTCTCATAATATAGTTAACATATACACAATGTTCATTCAATAAATTGTTCTGGGCGGCTAGGTGGTGTAGTGGGCAAGACACTCGCCACCAACGCAGGAGACGCTGGGTTCGAGCCCAGCTCTCGGTGTTGCTACCAGCTTGGCTGGTCGCTCATACTAACACAATTGGCAGTGTTAGGGGTGGGAAAGCTGGTGGGTGGGTCCTGGTCGTTGTAAACAGCGACTCCTACAGTTCGGTCGGGGCGCCTGCACAGCGAGGGAAGGATCTGGAGGGAGGTAGTGTGACCTTCCACACGTTACACTCTCCCAGTGAGAGTCTGCGCTGCCAGGCTGGCTGCCGGCTGGCTGCACATGTGTCGGAGGAAAGCATGTGACAGTCTCCGGCCTCCCGGACCAACAGTAGGGGGGGGGTGCGCAACAACCAGGAAGGGGGTTGGGAATTGGCATAACGACTAACAGTGGGATGGGAGAAAAATCGGAAAAAGGAGGAGGGGAAAGATAATAATAAAAAAAAATAAAAAATTATAAAAAAGAAATTGTTCTGATGAATTAATAATGAATTACTCAATTAAAACCGCAATAACAATGAGCAGTTGGGCACTAGCAGATTAAACTCTTTACACACAATGTGACAAAAATAAATATAGCACTGCAGTCTCAGTAAATCCGTGTTAAAACTTGCCTCAATTACAGAAGATTCAAGGTATTGGAAGTACACAACATATCTACTCTTCCATAAAAGCTCAAAATGCAGCGTCATTCCGTGTTTATGTCTACCATATAGGCCTGTTTTCAGTTAAGACTTGTTTAAAACAATTGTGACTGGAATCTGCAACATTCTATGTGCTGATTGTACTGTAGTCCTACTTAAGATAGTTGAGAACTAAACTGATTTGTGCAATGGATTCATTTAGAAAATTGGTAAACCGGCCCCTGACCCCTATCTCTATGAATGTATCAGTATTTAAAGATATGTCTTATATATCATTGTTTCTTAATTTTTTAAATATATTAATACATATTATTCATTTGGTCAAAAAGGACAACTTTTTGATAGAAAAATTCCTTTTTTTCCATCCTGTGGTTTTATCCGCAGATTCCTTAGGTACCATGGCAACCAATCACTATGTGATTCCCAGCCTTTCGGTCACAGATCGTGATTCATTTAAAACTCACATTTCGCCTAAAAATGCAGTAAATTATAACTTTACACAACACAATGTAAAATCACATCACATTTTATTTTATTCTCTGAATGTGTTTGTTTTGTAGCAAGTAGTTTTGCTTTTGCCGCCATCTTTAGAGAGATTTCCCTTCAAAACCCCCACAGTGCTCCATCTCCTCATTATAGTGTCTCTGGTGTTACAGCCCACCCCTGCAATCTGTTTATTGTTTTCAAGAATAACAAACAGGCATGACAGATAGTATAAAGAAACAGGCTTCAGATGAAAGCACTTATGCTGGGTGCAAACTACCGGTACACAATTTTAGCCCTGATTTACTCTCAGACAAATTTGAGAGATCTGAGACAAAAGCCCCTTGTCAGAGCCAACTTGATGTTTGCGCCAGTCACTGACATTTGTTAAGTATTGTTAAAGATTATTTTATTTCTCTCTTATTCACAGTATTATAGTAAATCTAGCAGTGATTGTAGAGTGATATCACTATGTCTTAATCCAATATTTCCAATATATGTATATTCAGATATCAAAATGTATTCAGATATCACCATGTGTTCTTTCTAACTATCCTATGCTAGTTTTAATTTGACATGTACTCTGTTCATGATCAGTATAACCTTCTTCATATGATCTTTGAATAAATAGCGTGAGTAAAGTAAACATGGTGCAGTGGAAGATTTGTTTTTGGTCGACCTTGTTAATGTTTTAATTATATAGATTTATTTTTGTATAAAAGCAGTACTCCTTACAGTGCAGTAGGGGATGTACATAGGACTTGACGGTTTCCACAATATCTTGTTTGTGACACCCACACTACAATCATCACAGCATTTCTGTATTTTGTATGGATTTGTTTTGTGCATGTCCGATTATTATTTCTAGGCTTGAGTAGGTTACCTGTGATGTACTATGGCAATTGTCCCTTTTTAGTAAACCTTTCATCAATAAGATTTTTTAATTTATATTCAGCTAGCACTTTGGTATTCAAATTAATATATTTTTCATGGTTGAAATTTCATTCTGACAGCCCTAACATTTACTTACTTACTTACTTCTAGTGGATACATTCTGCTGCAGGTGGTGACGGCCATCACAGTTGTTGATCATCACGACAGTGGGGGGTGAGAGCAGGTTGAAAAAACAGGTTTAGGATGTTAGTAGTTGAAGTATGAGATTACAACGATCAAAGGGAATTATACTCCGGCTGTTCTGCAGAGATGTTTACACGCACCGTTTCAATGGAAAACTCTCGTAACTTTATGCATGCATGTTTTTTTGTAACATTGTATAATGTGTCATTCTGTTTAAAGGGGAACTATCTTATAAATGGCCTTTTTGAGTGTTTAGCATTGTTTCCTAGCTATGTGAACTTATATTAATATGATCTATGTCTCAAAATTCTCATATTGGCGCATTCTTCCAATTCTCCTCTCACAATATTCACCCTCACTGAACTGAGTCGTTTGAAAATGTGCCCTATATGTGATGTCATATAGTCACTGCTGCATGTTAATGTTCAGGTGAAGACGACGCTCCGCAGTGGTTTAGGAGCCCAGGCTCAAAACAGCTCGAGATCTTGAGGTAGAAAAATGCTGTTTTTGAGGACTTGATTAGAAATACAAAACAATGAATAAAAAATATATATATATTACAGAGGTGTTCCATAGACTCACAGGAATTGTGTAAAAGTGCCCAAATAGTGAAAGAAATAGTAAAATAGTTCCCCTTTAAGGGAATTGACAGACTACCACAAGAGGTTGGTTTTCCAAGTGTTCAGGATTTTATCCTGAGTACAATGAAATTAGTTATTAATGTGTGTCTCAGTCCTATAAACTTTTAGAGACAACGTTAAGTTATAGTTTAAAAACTCTGGAAAAAACGAAGGTTATTCTATAACCCTAGTTATATGATTACTGGCAAAGTGTCTTGCTTCGCCTATTGGACTATGCACGTACCTATTGCACACGCTGAAATAACCTTTCATGCACCTTCCATCTACCTAGCCACACCCACTTCCCTAGTATAATAACCGGCTTGCCCTCAAAGCCTACATGGTAGGAAGATATAGCCGCAGTATATACTTCCACTGTCGAAGCCAAGAGCCTATCCAGGATCAACTGAAGGAAGGACGAAACCAAATTCAAAAAATCATAAAATTGGGTCCAAATCCTTTGACCCTTACACTCTTACAAATAAAATACGTCACTCCCTGTAAACAGCGGTAGTGGATGGAGGGCCGCACACCATCAGACGCTGTCCCGGGCCAGGCAGCTGAAACACTGTGCCGTGTGCCTGAGAGAGGGCTCCCCGAGACCATGGGATAGCATGGTGGAGCCACTAAATGTTTTATCCAAACGGGAATGATCCCCGATCTGGTGCAACCAGGATGAGAGTCCTGTGTTCCCGACACACCCTCTCCAACAGCTGACTCTGTATCAGGTGGATTGCGCACGCATACAGCATTCCGAGAGCCGGATACATTGAGAAGGCATCCACTCCAGAGGAGGGTTATCCTTCTGACTGATTGAGAACCACAGAGGGCCTGCGGCCTCCCCAAACTGTTTTCAGATCAGTTTGACTATGTTCGAGTCCAGTCCCCACTCGTCTGGGTGTCTATTCCAGAAATGTGGAGAGCCCTCAGGCTGCTCAGAGCTGGACTGCCGCCTGGTAGAGACGGGAGCCGTCGGGTTTATAAACTGAAATGTCCCAGTTTATATAGTACTCCCCCCTGTCTGTTTATATACGCTGATGATGTCATAAACAAAGGTGCCTGTCCTGTGTTCTGTGCAATATAACATTATTATTTACACAATTATTTACTTATCTTTGACACTAAGAACTCCAAAAGGCCATGTCACGTCAACCACCCAATTATAAATAGCACTTTACTTTGGTGCAGCAGAGATATTGTACAACACCAAGAATAACGAGGTTGAGCATGTCTCCAGCTTCAAATTCCTGGGAGTCCACATCTCTGAGAACCTCTCTCTTGGAACCTCAACACCTCATCACTGGTCAAGAAGGCTCACCAGCGCCTCTTCTTCCTGAGGAGACTGAGGAAAGTCTCCTCAGATTCTGGTGAACTTTTACCGGTAGCATAGAAAGCATCCTTACCAACTGGACTGCCTCTGACTGGAAAGCACTGCAGAGGGTGGTGAACACCACCCAAAGAAATCGCCCTGTCTCTCTTCTCTCTTTCCTCTCTAAATCACTTGAACGTGCTGTATCCAACCAACTCACTGATTATCTATTACAGTCACTCCACAGAGATGGCCCTCATAGCAATCAGAGGCTCTTCACTCAGCAAAAGCGAAAGGCCTCTCCTCTGTCCTGATTCTCCTGGATCCGTCAGCAGCCTTCGACAGTCAACCATCAGATCCTCCTCGCATCCCTCACAGGAAAGGGAGCTGTAGGCTCTGCACTGGCATGGCTGTCATCTTACCTCAACAACCACTCCTTCCAAGTGCATCAAGACTGTAGCACCCAAGTTTCAACATTGTTTGATACTCAGAGAGTTGTACTGTGCAGCCTTATCAGTATTCATCCCAAGCTCTTTTCCCATGAGAACTACCTCTGTATGCAAACCACGTGTATTGTATAAACCTTGAGTGTGACCCAACAAGTGTCTCTCACTTCGTTAGACTCTCATGTGTGAATATGTGTACTGAACTGAGAAACTTCTGTGATCACAGAATAAACCATTTTTCCCCCTATCCATTGACTCAATCTCAATTCCTCTTAAAGGAAAACTCCAACATTTTGGGAAATTAGCTTATTTAACATCTTCCCTGGAGTTAGACAAGAATATACATACCTTTTTTGTCTCTGTGCGTGCATTTAGCTTTGGGAACAGTCACTCCGTTAGCATAGCTTAGCTTCATCACTGGAAGTGGGGGGGGACAATAGCCTGACGTTCCCTTACAGTGTATACAGTCACCAAATACACTCCAAATACAACTCCAAAACGTTCATGTAAACATGTTGTGACCTGTGTATTTACCACATGGAGAAATAAAAAATAATTGAATTAGACAATTACGTTTTCTAAGCAAATATACTCTGAACTATTTTTTGCCTAAGCACTCGTCTCTGCGCGCAGCCAGTTATTTCTACGTGAAGCCGTGTTTGTGGACATTCTCATTAATTCCAAGGATCCGAACCGATTGAAGTTTATGGATACCATGACTTAAAATCCTCTTACCTTGACGATTAAAAGCCTCCCCAATTTAGAAAACAGTAATCCAATGGCTGGTATTGATAATATAATACTAACTACTGCACGTAGCTAACCGGAGCTAACACAGAACAGGACAGTCAGTAAAGCAAATATAATTACTTCCTTTCTGCGGTTTTCAAAATAAAAGTGCGACGTTTATAGCAGCGGAAAATGTTTATTTTGTACATTATCTAACGTTAACACGAACCTAAACTAACTTTAGGTTAGTTGTAACTGTGACATCCTCGGGCACGACGCAAAACACAAGTTGATTTCTTGAACTGATTTTAATGAAGAAGCATCCAAAACTTCATCCAAACCGTAAAATCTGTATGAGTACAAATGCATACAAAAGATACCATAAGTCCATTAACAATGGTTGGAAAGTCACTATACATACACCACAATTGTCATCTCCATCAATACCTTATTGGCTGCGTGCCAGTACATGAGAACATCGATGCTTTACTGTAGTGTGTCTTCTGTCCGTTTCTTGGAAGATTGTCTTGATACGTTGGCTTGATGGCTTATTCTTTAGTTATTAGAACGGCAGGTAATTTCATTACCACTCAAGTTCATAGTTCCAACGTAAGAGAGAAGGCGGAAACACGTCACCAGGGGTGTCAACTCTCGTGAGATGTGGTAATTGCACAAACAAAATAGAAAAAACAGTGCGCCACTAATATGTATCTTATACAAAAACAAATAAGAAATACATTGAAAAGCAATTGAGTGTATCATTACTATTATACAAAATAAGCATATAAATTGTAAACATAAATAACTATATTAACCAACTGTTAACCATAGCTGCAGTTACACTCCCACCAATTACACATACCAATAAATGTGGAATGTCTTATTGCACATACTTATAGAATGTGGAATTTCTTATTGTGGATACTTCAAAGAATATGTCTTTAGGACCAATTGGATTCAACCAGGTAAGTATCTCCCTTTAGTGCAAACAAAAACAAAACTCCTATTTTTAGAGTAAATGCAAGCAGAAAATGGGTAAGTGCCAAAATAACTTAATGTTAAATGACTCACTAGTGCTCTAGTCTGCTTCTATTAATGTAATGATCTTGTGTATTGGTCTCTCTAAATACACCGTACTGGTTGTAGCTTTCCCTTTGCTATCGTATGTGGTGTGGCTTACTAGCAGCTTCAACTTTCTGACTCTACCATCTTGTCCTGGGTAGACTTCAGTGACTCTTGCTAGTCGCCATTCGTTGCGTGGGGTCAATTCATCTTGGAGAAGGACGATGTCATCGACTTTGGAGTTCCTTCTGGTTTTACACCACTTCTGTCTCTGTTGTAAGTTGAGAAGATATTCTTTCCTCCATCTTGTCCAAAACTCATTGGCCAAATACTGAACTCGGCGCCACCTCTTTTGTAGGTACAAATCTTCTTTGATGAATTGTCCAGGTGGGGGCAGAATGATTGTAGATTTCATCGTTAGAATGTGATTCGGGGTCAAAGGGTCAGGTCCGGATGGGTCATTCAGAAAC
Organism: Notolepis coatsorum; assembly: GCF_963971535.1. Lineage (NCBI taxonomy): Eukaryota > Metazoa > Chordata > Actinopteri > Aulopiformes > Paralepididae > Notolepis > Notolepis coatsorum. The sequence continues at coordinate 108,977,321 of NC_140165.1, forward strand.
TCAGCGGAGAGCGGCCTGCTATTTATTATGGACATGACCTCGTACAGGTACGTCCGGAGAGAGGTGCTGTCAAGCCTTTGTGAGGACTGGTTCAGTATGGTAGTCAATATGCTTCTTATCGCTCTTATTTGCCTCTCCCATACACCGCCCATGTGGCTTGCCACTGGAGGATTCATGAGAAACTCACATCCCAGAGCCTTCAGTCTTTCTTCACTCATTCCCTTCATGAGTTCTGTAAATTCTCTTCTTGCGCCAACAAAATTGGTTCCTTGATCGCATCTGAGTTGGCGAACGTTTCCTCTGATCGCAATGAATGATCTGAGTGCATTGATGAATGAATCTGTAGTCATATTGTCAATCACTTCTATGTGAACGGATCTTGAGCATAGACAGGTGAGTATGAGTCCATATCTTTTTAGATCTTTTCTTCCTTCTTTTACACAGATTGGGCCGAAGCAATCTATCCCGGTGTAGGTGAAAGGTGGAGTTGCTTCCATCCGATCTTGAGGTAGGTCGCCCATTCTCTGTTCTTCGTGGGGCCGTCTATACATTTGGCACTTGACACATCTGTAGAGGTGCGACGAGACAGCGCTGCTGCATCCCATAATCCACCATCCATTAGCTCTGAGTGCGTTTGTGGTCATTCCACACCCTTGGTGCTGGATCTTTTCATGGTAGTGTTTGATGATTAGGGATGAGATGTGGCTTTTCTGTGGAAGTATCGCTGGATGTTTTATGTGTGGGTGTAGCTCCGCTTGGCCTAAACGCCCTCCCACCCTGAGGATCCCGTTTTCGTCCAGGAAGGGGCTTAGCCTTTGTAGCTTACTTCCCTTTGTCTTGACAAGTTCCTGCTTTTGCTTGAGTTCTTTTATCTCAGCCAGGAAGACCTCTTCTTGAGCAAGCTTAATGATAGCAAGCTCAGCTTCTTTTCTTTCTTCGATGCTCATATTTTCGTTGGTGCGTTCTTTCAGACCTTTATGTTCTTTGGCCATTCGCTTTAACCTTGCCACTGCCTTTACAGCTCTTGTCCAGTCAGAGAACTTCTTCAGGTTGTCTAGTAAAGATCTCTCTTCCTTTGTCTCAGTGTTACACACGAGAGCCTTGCGAAGTTCTGGGTCATCTTCGTTGACCTCTCCCTTCTTGCATTCTCTGAGGAGTGGACCCTTTTGCCAAAGAAACTTTGGTCCGGTGAACCAGTTTGAGGACTTAAGTTGATCTGCAGTCAAACCTCGAGAAGCGTGATCCGCGGGGTTGTCCTCAGAAGCAACATAGAACCACTGTTCAGGTTTTGTACTTGACTTAATTCTTTCGATGCGGTTGGCTACGAAGGTTTGAAATCTTCTAGCATCGTTGTTTATGTAGCCAAGAACAACTTGGGAATCCGTCCAGAAGGATTCTTGTAGATCTTGGATTTCGAGCTCATTCCGGAGCATGTCGCTGGTTCGAACGGCAACAACTGCTGCAGCGAGTTCGAGTCTTGGTATTGTTGTAACTTTCGTTGGAGTAACTCTTGCCTTTCCCATTACTAGACAGCAATGGACTTCATCAGACTCGTTGATTGTTCGAAGGTAGGAACATCCGCCGTATCTTGTGACGCTTGCATCTACAAAGTGGTGAAGTTCGTAGCCTTTGACATCGCCGAAATCTGGAGGTACGTAGCATCTTTGTACGTGTGTCTCGGACAAGTTGGGGAGGTCTCTGAGCCATGACTCCCACGGAGGTCTTAGGGCTTCTGGTAGTTCATCGTCCCAGTCGACTTTGTCTCTGCACATCTGCTGGAGAACTTGCTTCCCGAGGAGGACGAAGGGTGCCACGAACCCCAAGGGGTCATATATGGAGGCTACGGTAGAGAGCACGCCTTGTCTTGTCAGTGGATGGGGCTTTACTTGGACTCTGAACTGGAAGGTGTCGGATGTAACACACCACTCTACTCCAAGAGCTCTTTCCACATGTAGTTCTCCTAAGTCCATGTCTTGTTCCTTAACTACAGCACATTCTTCTTCTGGGATGCTTGCCATGACGTTTTTGTTGTTAGAGACAAACTTGTGCAGTCTCAACCTCCCAGTGCTGCAGAGTTCTCTTGACTCTTGGACAAGTCTTATAGCCTACATTCCACGCTTGCCAGACCATTGTCCACGTAGAAATCCCTTTGGATGAAGCGTCTGGTTTCCTTGTTGAACTGGCCTTTTCCATGCGCTGCCAGATGTTTTAGGCCGAAGTTGGCACAGCCTGTGGACGAGGCTGCCCCAAACAGGTGGACCTTCATTCTGTAGACTGATGGTGCTGTATCCATTTTGCCATTCTCCCACCATAAGAAGCATAGATAATCTTGATCCTCTTTTCTTACTTGAAACTGGTGGAACATTTTCTCGATGTCGCACATGACTGCGACAGAGCCCTTTCGGAAGCGGCACAAGACACCAACCAGTGCATTTGTTAGGTCGGGACCAGTGAGCAGATGATCGTTGAGGGAAGTCTCTCGGAAGCGAGCAGAACAGTCAAATACAACGCATATTTTTCCTGGTTTCTGCGGATGATACACCCCGTGATGAGGTATGTACCAGGCCGGGCTGTTGTCTATCTCTTCCTCAGGGACTCTTTCTGCGTCACCACAGGAGATGATATTCTCCATAAAGGTACAGTAGTCCTTGTAATAGTTTCCATCTTTGTTCAGTCTTCTTTCGAGACCTTTCAGGCGGTGGATAGTGCTGATCTTGTTGTTAGGTAACTCTGGTCGTTCTTTTTTGAACGGCAAGGGCATCTCAAAGTGACCGTTTTCCTTCTGTGTGATGTTCTCTTTCAGCTTTGATAAGAACTTCAGGTCATCTTGTGAGATGGGATTATCTTCTTTGAACCTTTCTGAGAAGTCGGACTCTAGGGCCTTTAGTATTTCTGTAGGAGTCACTTCTTTCACTTTGAGCCGATTTACATAGTGTACTTCTGTTTGAAGGTTGATTGAAGACTCAACATCCGGTGTCACTTGTTTTACTTCTATATGATGACTCGTTCCGATGGCATCTCCGAAATCAACACAGGGACTTCCACATCCCACGATGCTCCATCCTAGGTCCGTCCGTTGTGCATAGGGCTGGTTCGATTTGCCGGATACAACTTCCCTTGGTAGAAGCACTTGGGAGCAGTTATACCCGATGAGCAGGCCTACTTCGTAGTTCAACAGAGGTGCTATGTCTTTCTGAAGGTGCTCCAGGTGGGACCAGGACTTTGCTTTTTCTCTCGTTGGAATGTGAGCTCTGTTGACTGGGATGAACTCTCTTGTATAGGCTGGTGGCAGGGATATCGTCTTGCCTGTATTGTAGCCACGTACTTGTAGATTACTCACTTTTAGAGAGTTTACTGTAGAGGTTGCAGTCATCGTGGTGAGTCGTAACGTGTCGGCGACTTCCCTTAGAATGAAGGTCGAGTCGCTCTGGGAGTCCAGCAGCGCGTACACAAGGACTTCTTCTGCTGGGCAGGTTGTTGATGATAGCCAGACTGGGATGATTGCAGAGGTGATCGTGCCAACATTACCAACGATGGCTCTGTGAGTCGTAGCCGCTGTAATGGGTATTTCAGGAGGCGTCGATTTAGTTTCCTCTTTATCTTGGTACTCCCTTTCTCTGACGTGTGTAGGTTTCCTGTATTCCTTGGCTCTATCCGAGTGCAGTGATGTAGGGTGCCGCTTGTGGCACACGTTGCATTCACTCTTTTTGTTACAATCCTTTGAGAGATGACCAGGCTTAAGGCAACCGAAACACAGCCTGTTCTCTTTAATGAAAGAGTTTTTTTCTTGTTCTCCTTCTTTCATGAACCTTCTGCATTTGAGCAAGGTATGTCCATCCCTCTTGCAGAAGATACATGTCATGACCGTCTTATCGTTGAAGCTTGTAGCCAGTACCTTTGCTCCGATGGTCCTATTTCTTCTGTCCTTTGGGTGCTCTGCTTCGCCTTGTTTGATTGAATGCATGGAGGTAATTGGGTGACAGGCGATCCTTACTTCGTAATTCAGGAACGCGATGAACTGGCTGAAAGTTGGGAAATGGCCATTCCGATCTTCCATTTCAACAGACTTTCTACTCCACCTGGCCATCAACCAGTCTGGAAGCTTGGAGATAATCTTCCTATTCTCATTACAGTCGTTCAGGATTTCCAGGGCCTTTATGTGAATCATAGCCGCCTCACAACTGCGGAGAAAATCAACGAAGCTTCTGAGCTCGAGGCTGTCTTTGTGTCCGATCTTGGGCCACTTGTTGAGCTTCTCTCTATAGGACTGTGCGATAGTGAATGGGTTTCCATATCTCTCGTTCAAAAGCTTCCACGCTGCAACATAAGCGTTCTCTGTGCCGAGTAGGAAATAGCCATCGATCGCCTTTCTTGCATCTCCGTTTACATACTTGCGGAGATAGTAGATCTTTTCATTTTCCTTGATGTTCTTCTGATCTATCAGAGTTTGAAATGATAGTTTCCAGTCATTGTATAGTAATGGATCCCCTTTGAATACTACAGGTTCGGGAATGGGGATTCTGTTTGAACTCACTGCGTCAGCTAGGATCCTGACGAGCTCTGAAGTACTTTCACCCAGGAGGGGGGCTACAGTTCTTGGTGCAGAGAGCACATACGGGGAAGGAGGAGTTGTAGGAGCAGGTATTTGGTTGATTGCTCTCCTCTCGCTATCCACTTCGATGCTTAGCTTCTCTTCTTCTTCTTCTTCTGTAGTCGCCACTTGGTCGTACACTTGGATTCTCGCTTGGGCTGCATTTAGACTTTTCATTTCCTCCAGTTGCTGTACTCTTCTTTTCCTTTCATCCAGGGTTCTTTGGAGGGCTGTATGTTCCTCTTCCAGCCGCTGTATTTCACTATGTTCTTGGTCTTGCTCTTTTGTTAGCTTGAGAACAGCTTGGCCTGCAGCGACATCGGCAGCAGCTTCTTGACGTCTTACTGTGGACCCCTTCGAACGTACAGAGGTCTTCTTTGAGTTAGAGAAGTAAGAGTTGCTGCGTCCTGTGAATAGAGAACTGTCTTCAGGATAGTCATCTTCATCTTCAGGTGTTCCATACAGTCGGCTTGAGGCTCTTTTGAAGATGATCTGGGATGTTTGGGCGCACAGATCGACTCTCCTACGGGTTACCTGATCTGGCGTCTCAACTTGTCGTAATTCTTCATATGCGCGGTGGACGTCAGCGGAGAAACCACGGATATCAGTAATGACTGTTTCGAGTTCCCCAGTCACTGTCTTAGTTAGTGATAGTATCTCCTTGGCGTCTCTCACATTATGTTTCCATCTCTTGTATACTGCTTGGAACCTTCGCGGGAGTCCTACAATTTTCTCCTCTTGCATCTCTCTGCCCTTCTCTGTCAGAGTTATGATTCTTCCACTTTTTCTTGTATTCCTTTCAGCGGTGTCGCCGTCTTTACACCTTTCGGGCTGCTCTTGGGACTCTTCTGTGCCTCTAGGTTCCTCTTCAACCTGTTCGATGATCTGTTCCTTTGGAGCTATTGTGTCATCTTCTTGTTCTAGCTCAGTAATCTCTCCTTTACGTGACATGTTGAAGACTATGTGTAAATGTCAAGTTAATATGCAAGACTAATAAGTGTATAAGCCTTGTTATTATTACTTGAAGTGTGATTACTTAATTGATTGCTTAGTTATAAATGTAGACTTAATTAACCAATCTAGTTTACTTATTTAACTAGGCTGGTTGACTTATTTTATACCAGGCTAGTTGACATTACTTAATTAGGCTGGTTGACTTATTTTATACCAGGCTAGTTGACCTTACTTAACTAGGCTGGTTGACTTATTTTATACCAGGCTAGTTGACTTTACTTAACTAGGCTGGTTGACTTATTTTATACCAGGCTAGTTGAATTTACTTAACTAGGCTGGTTGACTTATTTTATACCAGGCTAGTTGACCTTACTTAACTAGGCTGGTTGACTTATTTTATACCAGGCTAGTTTACTTTACTTAACTAGACTGCTTGACTTATTTTATACCAGGCTAGTTTACTTTACTTAACTAGACTGGTTGACTTATTTTATACCAGGCTAGTTTACTTTACTAATGTAGGCTGAATTCCCCTTTACTCTATATGTATCAAATAAGGTTGAACAATGAAGTTGCACGTTTAACCTCAAGGCTCTTATTTTCAATGCATGCATTAATGGGGATCTAAACTACAGAAGAATATGGTGTTTCAAAACGTTACAAATCAAACACATGGAAAAGAGGCGACACCTTGTAGCTGTGACTCACTCCTATCATCCTTCTAATACATTTACAAAATTACCCTTTGTGGAATCACTTCTTCTTGAGTGTCCAACCTTATGGCTTTTCTTGCAACTATAACTCTTGATGCAACGTTGCCTTTTAGTGGTGATGAAGGCGAGTTGAAACTTTACACGGATTCCATCATTCCTTGGTGCTGTTGTTGATAAACGTTGTCTTGAACACCGGCGCCATCTTGTGGTTTAAACTTTACACTGTGGTCCATCCCACGCGCTGCTTAATGACGAGCGATGAGACGAACACCGGCGGCACCATCTTGCTTCCAACTTGACTTAACGTGCAGTTAAGATTTTACTGTGACATCCTCGGGCACGACGCAAAACACAAGTTGATTTCTTGAACTGATTTTAATGAAGAAGCATCCAAAACTTCATCCAAACCGTAAAATCTGTATGAGTACAAATGCATACAAAAGATACCATTACTATCAAGTCCATTAACAATGGTTGGAAAGTCACTATACATACACCACAATTGTCATCTCCATCAATCAATACCTTATTGGCTGCGTGCCAGTACATGAGAACATCAATGCTTTACTGTAGTGTGTCTTCTGTCAGTTTCTTGGAAGATTGTCTTGATACGTTAGGGTGCTTTATAGTTTTGGTGGACTCACTGTCAATCTATAGACCTGGGTAGCAGTGTGATTCAGACACAGCATCACTGTCAGTCTATAGACCTGGGTAGCAGTGTGATTCAGACACAGCATCACTGTCAGTCTATAGACCTGGGTAGCAGTGTGATTCAGACACAGCATCACTGTCAGTCTATAGACCTGGGTAGCAGTGTGATTCAGACACAGCATCACTGTCAGTCTATAGACCTGGGTAGCAGTATAATTCAGACACACCATCACTGTCGGTCTTCCATTTCTCTCCACGCCCACAGACTCTCTGATTGGCTACAGGCGGCCACACCAGACTTATCATTTACAATGACTGTACTTTACAATGACTGTACTTTTTCTGCTTGTTGTTTTGAAGAAACAAACTAAAAAAAATCAGAAAATGATGTTTTATAACTGAATTTAAAGATGCTTTAATAAATTATTGTATTTCACAAGGTGTTTGATGTTTAATTATCTTGTCTTGTCTTCTCTGTGTTGTGGAATGAAATAGAGGTGAAATGTGGGTCTATTATAAAACATAACACACAACTGTCACAATAAAACGAGGCATTTTAAAGTCCCCATCAGGGATCCAAACATAAACAAATGGATAGTCCCACCACCCAAACATAATGAATATGAATGGAAACCAAGGAATATTGTAACCAAGGAATAGGACGCCTATACTTCTATTTATGATCAAATAAAAACACGGGAGACTTGATCATCAACATAACGGTTTCTCCTTTATTCACCTCCTTCCTCTTCCCACTCAAAAATCACAACAACAGAACCGGGACAAACTCTTCCCCGAAACAAAACCCCAAGAGGGCGCTCGACTCCACCTAATGACTTCAGCATCAATACCGTTTTTCACGATTGCTAAAACACATTTCATGAAACTGCACTCCCTTTTCCCAAAACTCTAAAACACAAAACACTTTTCTCAAGCTAGTGAAGCTATACTATACATACTGTACACACAAAACCTCACATTCTCTTTTCAAAACCAAACTAGCACACCAAAACATATGCCCATATGCTCAAAAGCTAACTTTGACACCAAGATCCCCCTCAAGGCCTGTAAACATTTAAACAGTACTAAGCATCATTACACACAACAACAAATAATTGAAAACACAATGTTCAGAGTGTGAGAATGTTCTTTTTACAGTTTCACAACTGCCAGGACACATTTTTAGAAACCTTCTCATCGGTTCTCAAAATATATGTATTGGGCATTAATAGATTTGTGTGGTTCATAGGAATAGTATGTAAATTAATAATTTTTTTTACGATTGCTTTGACTCATTTTGCACATCAGAGTTTCAATGTGCAAAACTCTTACTGTACACACAAAATGCCATACTGCTCATTTTGGGTTCAAAATGTAACATAGCATGCAAAATAAAAATACCAGTGTCAAATCAGATAATAGTATATGCAAAAGTGTATCACAGTACCAGAACATTAGATATTTCAAACAATTACAGTAAGTTACAGTTTTTCACAATTGCTTACATTGCTGCATTTTCAATATACAACAGTCATCATCAAATAATGCTGCCAAACTAAATCCTTCTGATCAAAAAAGAGATTGAAAGTGTTCTTTGGTCATAATGCAAAATGCTACTGTATACTCCTAATATTTGGCTCAAAATATGTAATATATAGCATGCAAAAGTGAAACAACTGAACCAAATTAGATTATATTTCATGCTAAGTTTGTGTCAGAACAGTGGATATGTTCATCGTTGACGTTTACTGTAATTATTGGTGCATTTTCAAATACAATGGTCATTATCAAATAATGCGGTCAAACAGAAAATTCTTGTTACCAAAAGAGACTATGCAATGGTAATTTCCCCATACTGTATGAAAATTACTAAGAAAATACAGTTATATCACAACTCAATGCAAAAATGTGTAAACACTATGGAGGATCCATTACACACAACAATACAAATTTAAAACACAATGTGATGTTTTACTTTACAGTAATTACATAACTCCACTATCCTTATCAATATGTCACAGTTTTTGAAATTCAGTAACAGTATACATACTGCATTTGGACACATGGCCTATACATGTACGATATAGGCCTACTATACAGTAATGCATCTTGTACACATCCTTCTTGCCCCCCACCCCCAAAGAAGAAAAGAAAAGTCCTTTGGAGCCTTCAGCTGACTGTGCACTCTGCACTGGTCTATATAGGTGTGGTCACATCATTCACAACAAGTGTCTTACATTTTGAGTTGTTGTGTTTAATCAATGACACCAGATGTGTTCATTGTATTAAACTTTTGCCGACTGGCTATCATTTTGCATCACATGAGCTTCAATGTGCACATTTGATCAGAGATGTTTGCAATGTGTGTTTTAGCAAGACAACATGTGTTTAGACTTGTGAGAAAGGGGGATTGAGTTTTGTGAATTGTGTCTACAGGTGAAATGTGTTTATGGTTTTGGCAAATGGGGGCTAGTTTTATGGAACGTGTTTAGGGAACTGGTCATTTGGTTTAAACTTTAGGGTGTTGGGTTTTAGCAATCGTTTTGGTCTGATGTGTGGGTTTGGAGTTAAGGGGCTTGTGTGTGTAATGCTAATCATGTGATCATGTAGAGGAGAGGAGGGAGGAGTTGAAGGATAGGAGATGGAAGGGAGGAGGGAAGTTGAGAAAGGAGGGATAAAGGTGGAGGGAGAAGAAAAAAAGAGAGGATAAGAAGGCAGGTGGACAGGGAAGAGAGGAGTAGGAAGGGAGATTGTAAGCGCCAAAGCTAGATATATTTAGGTTATTGTATTATATGAATGTTTAATATTGATTGGATTTAGATAAAGTCATTGAACCGTCGTATTTGTCATAATAGGGCATTCTAGAACATAGAACCTTCTAGAACGTTTGTTGTGATGTCATAATAGACCTTGCTGGAACATAAACTCTAGAACGTTTGTGGTGAGGTCATAATAGACCTTTATGGAACAGAGAACATTCTAGACCACAGTATGACGTCATGATAGAAAGTTCTGGAACGTTTGTGATGTCACCGTATGATGTCATAACCGTACATTTGGGTCTCTATATAAGGCAGTTTTGCATCTTCGACCAGACTGAACTGAACTGAAGCCAGAAGCTAGCAAGTGGATTTTACGGCTTTCACATTACGAAGGAATTTTCATGTGTTGAGTCGGCTGTGATTTTGGAGACTGGGAAATACAGTTTTCTTACCTTGTAGTAGTACTTGTAGCTTGTATTAGTACTTGTAGCTAGTAGGAGTACTTGTATTAGTATATGTAGTAGTGACGGGAATATTTAGGAAAGTAGATTTAGGACCACTTCTGTAAAGAAAGACTTAGCAAATAAACCATTCGGATATCTTTGCTTTGCACTGGAGTGGCTGTGGACATTACTTTTCTTTATCAACGGACGTACTACTCACAAGTAAGTAATTTGACAAGTGGAGAGGATCGTCGGCCCTCACAGTAGAAGAAGAAAAAGTCAAAGGCAACCAACATGGCGTCTCTGAACGACAAGTCTGTGTGGGACGAAGTTGAGGATGGAATCGGAGAGGCGGTGTTGAAGATGTCGACTGAGGAGATCGTCCAGAGAACCCGTCTGCTGGACAGTGAAATAAAGATTATGAAGAGCGAGGTTCTCAGGGTGAACCATGAACTTCAGGACAAGAAAGACAAGATCAAAGAAAACACAGAGAAGATTAAAGTCAACAAGACCCTGCCTTACCTGGTGTCCAACATTATAGAGCTGTTGGATGTGGATCCTAACGACCAGGAGGAGGACGGAGCGAACATCGACCTGGACTCTCAGAGGAAAGGAAAGTGTGCCGTCATCAAAACCTCAACCAGACAGACCTACTTCCTGCCTGTCATTGGTCTGGTTGACGCTGAGAAACTCAAACCTGGAGATCTGGTGGGGGTGAACAAGGACTCCTATCTGATTCTGGACACTACCAACTGAATATGATTCCAGAGTTAAAGCCATGGAGGTTGATGAGCGACCGACTGAACAGTACAGCGACATCGGAGGGCTGGACAAGGAGATCCAAGAGCTTGTGGAGGCCATTGTCCTGCCTATGAACCACAAGGAGAAGTTTGAGAATCTGGGCATCCAGCCTCCTAAAGGCGTCCTGATGTACGGCCCCCCGGGGACGGGGAAGACCCTACTGGCCCGCGCCTGCGCTGCTCAGACCAAGGCCACCTTCCTGAAGCTAGCCGGTCCCCAGCTGGTCCAGATGTTCATTGGAGACGGAGCCAAGATGGTGAGAGATGCCTTTGCCCTGGCCAAGGAGAAGGCCCCCTCCATCATCTTCATCGACGAGCTGGACGCTATTGGAACCAAACGGTTTGACAGTGAGAAGTCAGGAGACAGGGAGGTCCAGAGGACCATGTTGGAACTGCTCAACCAGCTGGATGGATTCCAACCCAACACGCAGGTTAAGGTGATTGCGGCCACCAACAGGGTTGACATCCTGGACCCCGCCCTGCTGCGCGCTGGGCGTCTGGACAGGAAGATCGAGTTCCCCATGCCCAATGAGGAGTCCCGGGCTCGCATCATGCAGATCCACTCCAGGAAGATGAAGGTCAGTCCTGATGTGATCTATGAGGAGTTGGCTCGCTCCACCGACGACTTCAACGGAGCTCAGTGCAAAGCTGTCTGTGTAGAGGCCGGTATGATCGCTCTTCGTCGAGGAGCAACAGAGTTGACTCATGAGGATTACATGGAGGGAATCCTGGAGGTCCAGGCCAAGAAGAAGGCCAACCTGCAGTACTACGCCTAAGAGGCCTCTGTGTGTGTGTGTGTCTGTCTGTCTCTGTGTGTCTGTCGGTCGGTCTGTGTGTGTGTGTCTGTAGGTTCTATTGGTCGTGACTTCTGGTTCTGAAACGACAAGAAATAGAGGAATAAAGATCAGGATGAATGGTTTACCCCGAGGCCTGACACATTTTCCAACTTCACAGAAGAGGCTGGCACGTGGATGGAGGACGTGCATAAGCGTACAGCGGAGTCTAGGAAGCACCAAGATGAGGTCAGGCCTGAAGACAGTGCATCCGGCGTCGTAGATGGGAAAGGGTCTATTTCGTCATTTAGAGGAGAGGAGGGAGGTGTTCACATTACGAAGGAATTTTCATGTGTCGAGTCGGCGGTGATTTTGGAGACTGGGAAAATACAGTTTTCTTACCTTGTAGTAGTACTTGTAGCTTGTATTAGTACTTGTAGCTAGTAGGAGTACTTGTATTAGTATGTAGTAGTGACGGGAATATTTAGGAGAGTAGATTTAGGACCACTTCTGTAAAGAAATACTTTGCAAATAAACCATTCGGATATCTTTGCTTTGCACCGGAACGGCTGTGGACATTACTTTTCTTTATCAACGGACGTACTACTCACGAGTAAGTAATTTGACCAGTGGAGAGGATCGTCGGCCCTCACAGAGATGGAGGAGGGACACAAGAAAGGAGAGATAAGGGAAATGGAGGAAGGAGAATGAGGAGAGAGAAGAATAGACAGATAAGGGAAGCGGTGGAAGGAGGAGGAAGAAGGAGGGGGAAGAGAAATGGGAATGTGCAGGAAAAGGAGAGAGAGAGACGGGGGGGGGGGGGCAGGAGAAATGATAAAGTAACTTAGGTCATCAATTACCCTCTCAAGCCCCGCCCTCTTTTCTTGACCCTCCAATCACAACTGTTGCATCAAGAAAAGAGGGCAGTGTTTGTGATAGCCAATTTCAAAAGCTTATATTATGACAGTTGTGTTAAATTAGCCAATATTACTGTAAATCAGTCACACATAATCCCATTAGCTTTAGGACCTAGGCATGTTACTTACTTTCAAGCTGTTTGTATGAGTGTTTGTAGGTAGTGTACTCAGGGCCGTCTCAGGGGGTGTGCGAGCAGTGCGGTCACACAGGGCCTCGCGGGAAGGGGGGCCTCGCGAGAAAAAAAAAATCTTTAAAAAAAAGAGGCCATTTTAAAAATTAGTTTTTATAAAAATTTAAATAAATATGACGTTATTTAACAATCACTTTCCATCACAGAACGAAAATCTAGTTTTGCTTACAGCAGGTGTCTAAAATATATATATATATTTTTTTTGAGGCCCTATGGTTAGGGTCGCGTGCAGGGCCCCCTTTTTTTTATAAAAATTTAAATAAATATAACGTTATTTAACAATCACTTTCCATCACAGAACGAAAATCTAGTTTTGCTTACAGCAGGTGTCTAAAATATATATATATATTTTTTTGAGGCCCTATGGTTAGGGTTGCGCGCGAGGCCCTTTTTTTTTTTACTACAAATGTAAATAAATATAACGTTATTTAACAATCACTTTCCATCACAGAACGAAAATCTAGTTTTGCTTACAGCAGGTGTCTAATGTGACTTACATGATCCATCATGTTTATAAACATCACTGTTTATTTTATATATCAATGACATATGTGAAGTGTCAAAACTATTGAAATGTGTATTATGCTGTATACTGCTGTCTCACCTTAAAAAAAATTTCAATCAATCAATCAATCAATCAATCAATCAATCAATCAATCAATCAATCAAATACTACCACTCTCAAAGAATGCAGGTGGTTGGAAAAATGTATCAATTTGAACTTGCAGTGTGTGGGGGAGGGGTGCGTGTGGCGTTTGTTTTCACCTCCTCTGAAAATACCAGTACTGGGGTAACACCTATATAACAAGAGTAATATAAAACCACCGTATCTCGTACAGAAGAGAGCTATTAGGATTATTTGCAAAGCAGACTACCGAGAACACACTAACATATTATTTATTAATTCTGGATTATTGAAATTGCAAGAAGTTACAGACATTAGTAGTTATTTACAAGGCGCCTACCGCTCCCGGGCTGATTTGTCGCATGTCCTCCCGTTCTCCCTCTCCTCTGTCGGTCCTGTATGGCCAATAAAAGCTGTAAAAATGCTAAAATAAATCTTTAAAAAGAAAGACAGTAGAGGTTGAGTGCTTTATTACCTAAAGATGGCAAGTTAAAGTCGTGATACAATCAAAACCAACAATGTTAAGTTGATGAACTCACATATTATGTCACTGAATAGTTGTGCTAAATGATGAACTAGATATTGTTTGTGTAGGACTTCTAGAAATGTGTGAACCCTCTGCATGAAAAATGCTAGCAACCATATTTGATCATAATTAATATAATATAATATATAATAATATATATATTATATATAATATAATAATAATATAATAATTATGCCCTGTTCACCTACGACTAGCAAAAGTGACCATATGTCCATTTGTAGACATATGTCCAATGCATCTACTAAGCCATATTTAGGGTGTTTTCTTACAAATCATGCATTATGACACAAGACATAGTACTCAATAGTGCATTGGATGGTGGCATCATATTTGATCATATGCCCGGTTCACCTATGACTAGCAACATTTACATTATGTACACTTTTAGACATAAGCCTGCTAAAATGTACTTAGTAATTCAATATTTGTGATTTAAAAAATGTTCTGATAAAAATTTAAGAAGAAAATAAGTGGTACCACCAGTACTTAGAGGGTGAATGTTGTGCCAGTACACCGTGCCATCAGTGATGATGAGGGTTCTGAGGAGGATGATGTGGGAGATCCCGACTACACCCCACCCACCCCCTGAGTGGCATGGGTCCCTCGCCCAAGAGGACATGACTACACCCCACCCACCCCCTGAGTGGCATGGGTCCCTCGCCCAAGAGGACACGACTACACCCCACCCACCCCCTGAGTGACATGGGAGAGGACATGACTACACCCCACCCACCCCTGAGTGACATGGGAGAGGACATGACTACACCCCACCCACCCCTGAGTGACATGGGAGAGGACATGACTACACCCCACCCACCCCTGAGTGACATGGGAGAGGACATGACTACACCCCACCCACCCCTGAGTGACATGGGAGAGGACATGACTACACCCCACCCACCCCTGAGTGACATGGGAGAGGACATGACTACACCCCACCCACCCCTGAGTGACATGGGAGAGGACATGACTACACCCCACCCACCCCTGAGTGACATGGGAGAGGACATGACTACACCCCACCCACCCCCTGAGTGGCATGGGAGAGGACATGACTACACCCCACCCACCCCTGAGTGACATGGGAGAGGACATGACTACACCCCACCCACCCCCTGAGTGGCATGGGTCCCTCTCCCAAGAGGACATGACTACACCCCACCCACCCCCTGAGTGGCATGGGTCCCTCTCCCAAGAGGACATGACTACAGCCCACCCACCCCCTGAGTGGCATGGGTCCCTCTCCCAAGAGGACATGACTACAGCCCACCCACCCCCTGAGTGGCATGGGTCCCTCTCCCAAGAAGACATGCGTGACCCCACCCACCCCCTGAGTGGCATGGGTCCCTCTCCCAAGAGGACATGACTACACCCCACCCACCCCCTGAGTGGCATGGGTCCCTCTCCCCAGAGGACATGACTACACCCCACCCACCCCCTGAGTGGCATGGGTCCCTCTCCCAAGAGGCAATGCCTGCAGTGGAGATGCTTGAGGAGGAAGACAATGAAGACCAGCCATTACCACAAGCCAAGAGGCCCACCAAGCCTGCAGCCAGGGTAACCACCTGGAGGAAGAGGAAGCCTGCAGCCAGGGTAACCACCTGGAGGGAGAGGAGGCCTGCAGCCAGGGTAACCACCTGGAGGAAGAGGAAGCCTGCAGCCAGGGTGACCACCTGGAGGAAGAGGAAGCCTGCAGCCAGGGTAACCACCTGGAGGAAGAGGAAGCCTGCAGCCAGGGTAACCACCTGGAGGGAGAGGAAGCATGCAGCCAGGGTGACCACCTGGAGGAAGAGGAAGCCTGCAGCCAGGGTAACCACCTGGAGGAAGAGGAAGCCTGCAGCCAGGGTAACCACCTGGAGGGAGAGGAGGCCTGCAGCCAGGGTAACCACCTGGAGGAAGAGGAAGCATGCAGCCAGGGTGACCACCTGGAGGAAGAGGAAGCCTGCAGCCAGGGTAACCACCTGGAGGAAGAGGAAGCCTGCAGCCAGGGTAACCACCTGGAAGAAGGTTGACCTGGACAATGCAGCCATGCCCGAGTACCAGCACCCTCCCCCTGACTTTGTTGAGACTCCATTCAAGTACTTCAGCAGGTACCTCCACTCAAGTCCATCGAGGAGATGGAGAAGAAGGCTGTCCCTTGTGGTACGTGTGACTATGTTGATGATGTCAGCCTCACAACAGGCATGCTGCCTGGGTCATCGCTTGCTGAGAAGAACGTGTTCAAGAGTGCCAGCAGCCAAAGGCCAGTCACATCTCGCTCCCGTAGAGATTCAGTGCTTCCAGGCAACCCCCAACACCTCTGCTGATGTTTCAAAATAAATATTATTTACATTTGTATGTGTTTTGTTATATTTCTCATACATACACTTTCTGGAAAATGTTTCCCCCTCGAAGGACGAGGAACCATATTTGAACACTTCATTGATATTTTAGTCTAGACCGGCAAGGAACCATATTATGAACATTTCAATGACCTTGATTTGCAACATGAAAATAAAAAGTAATTGAAAAGATATCTTGTAATAACACTCCCTAGGGTTGACATTTTTTATTTTAAAGTATTTCAACGAGTGCCCTATATTGTGCACACATAGCTGGGCATATAGCCCTGCATCGTGACACATAGAGGACGGTAGGGAGAGGCGGACAAGGAGAAGGAGGTGGGAGATAAGTGAACAAATGGAGAAAGGGGGAACACTGCTGTGTGAAAGAACGCTGGAGGGATAATGGTGTCATCGGATCAATTTGACTCAGTGGAGCAGAAGATAGGAGTCATATTGAGGAAAGATCAGCACAGCTGGAAACACAACCATGTTAGTTCTAGTTTCAGAACAGTAGCTTTCACTACTTTCAGTCTACATGCCAAAGCCAACATACTGCTTTTAAAAAAAATTGTTTTTTTTTCTTTTTCTTTTTTTTACCTCAAGCCATTATTATATTATATTATTATATATATATATATATATATATATATATATATATATATATATATATATATATATATATATATATATATATATATATATATATATATTGTATTATTATATTATATGAGACACAACATATAATAATAATAATAATAATAATAATAATAATAATAATAATAATAATAATAATAATAATAATAATAATAATAATAATAATAATAATAATAATAATAATAATAATAATAATAATAATAATAATAATAATAATAATAATAATAATAATAATAATAATAATAATAATAATACACTTTATTTATAAAGCACCCTTCATGCAAGAAAGAAGCCGAGAGTGCTTTGACAACACAAACAATTAAATGTATAAATGAATAATAAAATGCATGACAGAAATGCATATCACAAGCAATAAAATAAGTAGAAAAAATAAAAGAGTTAAATAAAATACAGTTAAAAGCCAAGTTAAGAAGCTGATACAATAAAGAAAACTCACTTTTAGTGCTAATGAAATAGAGTAACATATAGGTCTGAACTTGAGTTGTAGAAAAACGTGTTACTCATGTTTTTCTGTAGTAGTTAGTAGTCCAGAAGTAGTATTTCCAAAAACATTGGTATGGCTAAAAAGACACCCTGGGTCCATAACCTGACGTACATGTCCAAATTTCATAAAAATTCATTCAGAAATTAGGTTTTGGTAAAAGGTGAGAGGGCTCAGAAAACGATTTTCTCATAGACTTAAATGCATTCGACAGAGAATTCTCTTCCTGTTTTGGCTCGTGACTTTTCACCTAGATCCCTGATTGTCTCATTTCCACGTGGGGTACCATTGGAAATCCCTATTCATTGGTTATGTTGAGATTGCCAAATGATTGACGGAGGTAGAGGCTTGAGAGTCGGGAGTGGTATTTGTACAATACCGTGTACTTCGGTGCACGCCTCACACATCGAGAACCGCTGAACGGATTTTGTCACCTGAAACGGCTATCGACAGGCAACAAATATGGCTTTAATTCTATATATATATACACCCGAGCCACTAGAGGTCGCCAAAGAGGTCAGAGGTACTCAAGAGGACATGTGGGCCGTTGCATGTAAAGGTCCACTGAGCCCATCTCTCTAATTTCTTTGGGTAGAGTGTCTTTGGGTAGAGTGTCATCCATATACAATGGATGGTGTGTCAACAACGCTCACAGGATTCTAAAAGACTCCAACCAGGGACAATTTCAGCTGATGCCGTCTGGTAAACGGTACCGGAGTGCAAGGACCCGGACTGTCAGGCTTTTCCCCCCAGGCAGTACGGCTCACAGTTACAATACTGTGATTATTGTATTATCATTTAGATCTATTTGTATCATTGTTTCTGATCCTACTTTGCACACACTACATCCATACTGTGATTATCGTATTATAATTTAGAGCTATTTTACCGTTGTTTCTGCTGCTATTTTATTTCGTTCACTTTTATATTTGTAAAAGTATATGACGTGACAATAAATAATCTGAATCTGTCTGAGTGAGGATACCTGAATGACCGGCCCCTTTAGCTTAATCCATTAACGTTTATGCATTCAAGATGTAAAGGCGATTATATGAATGAGGAATCCTAGCTCCATAGTGGCAGTCGAACTGGTCAAACTAGAGGTAAATACATGGTAAATGGTGCATTTATATAGCACTTTTATCCAAAGCGCTTTACAATTTGTTCCTCACATTTGACCCATTCACTCACACACTCACACACCAACCTGCTCATCAAGAGCAGTTAGGGGTTAAGTCAGTGTCTTGCTCAAGGAACACTTTGACACGCTGCCCGAGAGGACCGGGAATCGAACTGGGAATCTACCTCCGGATTACCAGACGACTGCTCTCTACCTCCTGAACCACTGTCACCCTAGAGGTGGTGGCTGAGGGGAGGATGAGGACAAAGATGGACCCTATACTGGAAAACCCCTCCCACCCCCTCTATGAGGAGCTAGCCAAGATGAGAAGCACATTCAGGCATAGACTTATCCCCCCACCACAAACCACCTCGGCCAGTCCTTCACGACAGGAGCCATCAGACTCCACACACATGGGCACGGACTGCTGCCAATTGCGGGAGATGGCTGGTGAACTTGAGAACTGTTAGGACTATCAGACTCTAAATTATAAACACTGTTAGGCTTAGCTGACTCTTAATTATTAACACGGCACGGACTCTGGTGTAGCGTGTTACTACGTTATGGACCATGAATACCATCATCACTATTCCACTGATTGAATGCTGCCATTCACTATAAGTTCAAGTTTCAAGTTTCAAGTTTGTTTATCATTTGTCATAATAAAATACAGAATACTTTATGATGAAATGCTTGTTTCTGTATGAGCCCCTGAGAGTGTGCTACAAAAAGTAAATAAAAAAAAAGTAATTAAGAAGTAAGTAAAAAGTAAGTAAGGAATATTCAGTCAATATACATATACTATACAATACAGAGTAAAATTAGTAACAGTGAGGTACAATGCAGAAATGAGATGAGGTACAACACTTAGGGTAAGGTGCAAATGAGGTATGAATGTAATGCAAATCTCTTTAATAATAGATCAATATAAAGTGTGTTAAAGTGAGTATAATGAGTGGTAAGGTGAGTGTTTGTTTAAAGTGAGTGTGTACTGTACATGTGGATGTGTGTGCAGTGAGTGTAGATTATGGGTTGTTACATAGTGTCATTGTCATTGAGCATCCTGATGGCTTGGGGATAGAAGCTCCTTCTGTACTGGCCATGAGACTCCGGTAGCGCTTGCCTGGTTACAACAGTTCAAAGACATAGTTGTTTGGGTGACTAGAGTCTTTGATTATTCTCTTAGCCTTGGCCCTGCAACGCTTGTTATAAATGTCCTGGAGAGTGGGAAGCCCACCTCCAATTCTGCGTTCGGCTGAACGGGCCACTCTCTGTAATCTGCTGCGATCTTGTGCCGTGCTATTCCCAAACCAGGAGGTGATGTTACCAGTCAGGATGCTCTCTATTGTGCACGAGTAGAAGTTCTTGAGGATCTTCGGACTCACTTTGAACTTCCTTAGGCGCCTAAGGATGTAGAGGCGCTGCCGTGCCTTCTTCACAACACTGTCAATGTCAAGTCCTCGGACATTACCGAGGTACTTAAAACTGTTCACTCTCTCAACCGGTGCCCCGTCGATGCTGAGGGGGCTGTAGTCCCTGGCCCCCGACCTCCTAAAGTCCACAATCATCTCTTTCGTTTTGCTGACGTTCAGGGAGAGGCAGTTCTCCCGACACCACCGCGCCAGGTCCTCTACTTCTTCCAGGTAGGCCCTCTCGTTGTTTGCAGAGATCAGGCCCACCACGACTGTGTCGTCAGCAAACTTGATAATTGTGTTGTTGTTCCGCTGTGATACTGTTATCACTATCACCATTATTACTTTACACTTTGTTCTATTATCATTGTAATAGGGTGGATTATACTGTCACCAGGTAGTGGGGACCCGGCAGAGCTGAGTCCGGCTAGGCCCCCGACTGCAGTGTAAGGGTACTTGATTTGGGTTTAGCAAATGGGGCGGATGGGGCCTATAGGATTTACTAACCTATGTATACTGGTCCTTCTCACCCTCCAGGGTGGTGCACAGCAACCCCTAAACACCCACACTTCCCCTAGTACGTCCCACACCCCCTCACACCCGGTGGCAGTAGTGGTGGAAGGTATGATTCTTCCCCAAAGCAGTACCGTACCTTGCTGACTGTTGGAGACCTGGAATGAGCACCTTCCCCAAGTAGACATACGCAGTGGATCAAAAGAGGTTAAAGGAAAAGGATAATGAGAATAATAATACTAAAAGGGGTTAGATGGTGATGCACATTAAGTCACACACACACAGTGAATCCAGTTACTCGCCTCTCCTTTTACTGGGAATTACTGTACCATCAAACACATGTAGTTGTCATAATCACAGCACGGGCCTACTTCACTCCCCCTCCTTTTCCCCTCACGTCCTCCACACGCTCCTCTTCATCCCCCTCTCCATCCACTGCGCACTCCTCCTCATCCTCTCTTTCTCCAGTCACCCCTTCCTTCACCCTCATACGCCCAGCTGTATTCCATCCCCCTAATTCACACGCGGTCAAGCACCCCACTCTCCACAGCTGCACTCAATCCTTCCCTGATGAGGGGACTATTTCTACACCTCGACGCTGACCAGAAGCTGTCGTGGTATTAATTACCACTGCCCAGGTACGACGTCTCTGCCGAAAGCTCTGCTGCTAGATACCCACCGTGTGTTTGCTTGCTCTAACCCGTTTCTCTCCTGTGCCCCAAAGGACCGCCGTCCCTGCCTGGACGTCACCTGTTCCCGAAGAGGAACACTTGTTCTCCCGCTGCAACCCAGCAGCTCCCCAAGACAAGCACCAGGACCGCTTGCTCGCTCACTGCCGCCACGGCAGCCACAAGACAGAACATAACCCTGTTCTATTTCCCCCCAATTCCTGTGTTGCTCAATTGACATTAAACACCCTTGAAACCGCTCCTATCTCTTCTCGTGTATTCAGCAATTGGGCTGTGCTCCAGACCCCAGTTCTCACAGTAGTATCATTAATACTATACCCCTAAGGGTTAACGCGGGCACACAATCACTTCAATGTTAACGCTGGCACACAATCACTTCAAGGTTAACGTTGGCACACAATCTTAATACTATACCCCTAAGGGTTAACGCTGGCACACAATCACTTCAAGGTTAACGTTGGCACACAATCTTAATACTATACACCTAAGGGTTAACGCTGGCACACAATCACTTCAAGGTTAATGTTGGCACACAATCTTAATACGATACCCCTAAGGGTTAACGCTCTTTAGTACCCAATCTGTGGAGATTAGCACATGCTCAAACGAGCTACCTGGAAAGACACCCGTCGCCTATAAGTGCTGCAACACTATATACACATGTAACCAAAATATACACACACAACCAAAATAAGTGGGGCCCACACTTTAGAAATAAAAAGTCCCTAAATCTAAGCCGGAATTACCCCACAACAACACAAGATGAAGCTCGCTGCTCGGGAAACGTGGTGGCTGTTTATGAACTGACCCCTTCACTCGGAGCGAGCATGTACTCCACACAAAACAGGTGTGTGTTCGGCCGTCAAGGTCCTGAATATTGTCACCTGTGAGCCACGAAGGCAGGGTGGTCTGGCGGGGAATAGGCAGGGGTGGTCTGGCGGGGAGAAGATGGGGGAGGCGATGCTCTCGACGTCCGAGGCACTGCAGCAGAGAAGGCGAATCGACGCGAGGCGACGAGAGGAGCTAAAGGGCTAATCCTAACTGAAGCTAAGCTAACTAGCCAGTGTGGCTAGAATAAACGTCCCGACTATACACATATACGCAAGGCTGGTCGACGTCTCCGCCCGTCTGCTTGCCGTCTTCTGTGTCTTTCGCCCCTACTTACTAACTGAAGCTAATCTTGCGGCACACAATGTCACTTCTTCACGCTGGGTTCATACACATGGAAGTCCGCGTCAGGGTTTCCGTTAGAAAACATTTTTGCCGGTCTCCGTGACCTGCAAGATTTCAATCTACCGGACAAATGGGATCAATTCCGGTCAGAGTTTATTGAGCTTAAAAACAATTGATAGGCAGGCTATATAAAGAATGACATCCTCAAGGCATGTAGATTTATAATATTTTAACTTAAAACTAGGCTACTTTTGCGTATACAGTCATTAATATATTCCAAATAAAATAAGTCCCTCGAGACTCCGTGCTGCTGCTGACTTTAAATAAAATAGACCGTGTCTGTGGGCAGTCGGCCCGACACTAAACAGCAGTCTGTTATAATCACATTTTTATGAGCTAACGAATTCCGTTATATTGGACATTTGTATTAATTATATCAAGCGAAGAACTGAGAAAGCAGAGAGAGACGGCAACATTATCGTGTGGTTCAACGTTGCGTGATCGCAGACCTCCCAGCAAGGCGATGGACGAGTCCCAGTGGTGTGCAGCTGCAGAGCCACAGAGCCAGCGGTGCTTTCAGGTCCGGTCTGGGGACCGCTCAGCAGCGCCACCCACCCAACAGCTGAATTGCCAATGGCTGAATTGGAGTATTGCACTGTGCGAACACAGCTCTGTGAGCTCTGCGGCTCTGCAGTTGCATGCTTCTCGCAAATCCAGCAACAAGCCCCCGCTGACACGTCGTTGTCATTATTATTAGACATGCTTGGTGAAGCAACAATGAAACAAATGTAACTATTTTAATACGCTCTCTCATCCTGCTTTCCACAATGCGACAATATATAATAATATTGTCGCGTTGTGGAAAGCAGGATGAGAGAGCGTAGATTTCAGTGTGTATCATTTAATCATTTATCATTTAACATTTGAAAGGCATACATTTTTGTCATAATACTTTTATCCAAAATGCTTCTTACTGTTACTGTTAGAGACTGTGCTAGACAAGATAAGTATGAAATAAGAGCCCTAACAGTGTTTATTATTAAGAGTCAGATAGTCCTAACAGTGTTTATTATTAAGAGTCAGATAGTCCTAACAGTGTTTATTATTAAGAGTCAGATAGTCCTAACAGTGTTTATTAGTAAGAGTCAGATAGTCCTAACAGTGTTTATTAGTAAGAGTCAGATAGTCCTAACAGTGTTTATTAGTAAGAGTCAGATAGTCCTAACAGTGTTTATTATTAAGAGTCAGATAGTCCTAACAGTATTTATTATTAAGAGTCAGATAGTCCTAACAGTGTTTATTAGTAAGAGTCAGATAGTCCTAACAGTGTTTATTATTAAGAGTACTAACAGTGTTTATTATTAATTAACGTCATAAACCAACGCGAGCGTCGCCACAGCAGGGCGCAGCGGCAACGCTGCTGCCGCTGCCGCGGGGGGCGTGCCACGGCGTGTCACGTGGCCGTCGCGGCCAATCAGGCCAACCTGGAAACCGAATTCCAACTAAATCCATTGCGGAAGTGATACACGCATCCGGGTTACTGACCAAATTGTGACGTCGGTGCAAACACTCTATCGACGGTTATGGAATTCTGGATTAAAACACAACAACAAATATAATGTCAGATAGGGTCCCTGGCCAATTACATATAAATAATGGGGGTCCCTGGCCAATTGCTTATCAATATGGGGGTACTTAGCCAATTATGTATCAATATGGGGGTCCTTAGCCAATTATGTATCAATATGGGGGTCCTTAACCAATTATGTATGCAGGTCCTTGATTTGAAAACGTTTATAGACGTCATATCTGACAGCGGGATCTGTTTTATTTCCCCCTCCAGCTCCTCTTTAGGTTTACAGCTGGTCTTTTATTGCATCTCAACAATCAGTCTTTGAATCTTGATCTGATAAACCTTTCTTACTATTATTAGTATCATCTTCCCAAAATTGTTCACCTATTAGTAGGGCTGACCCACGACTAGTCGAATAGTCAACTAATCGATCGAAAGGAGCCGTAGTTGACTGCCAACCTCTTAGTCTAATGTAAAAAAATAAAAAAATTTATATAATTATTATTATTAAAACTGTTTAACCATTCTTTCCGAAAGCAAAGAGGCCTATAGAAGCGTGGCTAACGCTAATGGCGCACAAACCAGTGAGGCTAACTGCCTTGTCTGCCTAAGAAAATGGGCACAGAGGCACTGAAAGAGGATTTCACACACTAGACACACTGTAAAACCGAATAAGTTTCCAGAACTTAAAAAAATTGACGTAATCCCATGCCTCAATTTTTTTAAGTTGATAAACTCAAATGTTTTCAGTTGGCTAAGACTTACAATTCTCAGTTAAGGCAACTCAAATATGGTCTGTTACTGTGACTTAAGGTTCTCAGTTAAGTCAAATCAAATATGGTCAGTTACTCTGACTTACAGTTCTCAAGTGGAGTCAACTCAAATATGTTCAGTTACTGTGACTTACAGTTCTCAGTTAAGGCAGTTCAAATATGTTCAGTTACTGTGACTTAAGGTTCTCAAGTGGAGGCAACTCAAATATGTTCAGTTACTGTGACTTACAGTTCTCAGCTAAGGCAATTCAAATATGTTCAGTTACTGTGACTTAAGGTTCTCTAGTGGAGTCACCTCAAATATGTTCAGTTACTGTGACTTACAGTTCTCAGTTAAGGCAATTCAAATATGTTCAGTTACTGTGACTTAAGGTTCTCAAGTGGTGTCAACTCAAATATGTTCAGTTACTGTGACTTACAGTTCTCAGTTAAGGCAGTTCAAATATGTTCAGTTACTGTGACTTAAGGTTCTCTAGTGGAGTCACCTCAAATATGTTCAGTTACTGTGACTTACAGTTCTCAGTTAAGGCAATTCAAATATGTTCAGTTACTGTGACTTAAGGTTCTCAAGTGGTGTCAACTCAAATATGTTCAGTTACTGTGACTTACAGTTCTCAGTTAAGGCAGTTCAAATATGTTCAGTTACTGTGACTTAAGGTTCTCTAGTGGAGGCAACTCAAATATATTCAGTTACTGTGACTTACAGTTCTCAGTTAAGGCAGTTCAAATATGTTCAGTTACTGTGACTTAAGGTTCTCTAGTGGAGTCACCTCAAATATGTTCAGTTACTGTGACTTACAGTTCTCAGTTAAGGCAATTCAAATATATTCAGTTACTGTGACTTAAGGTTCTCAAGTGGTGTCAACTCAAATATGTTCAGTTACTGTGACTTACAGTTCTCAGTTAAGGCAGTTCAAATATGTTCAGTTACTGTGACTTAAGGTTCTCAAGTGGTGTGGAGGCAACTCAAATATGTTCAGTTACTGTGACTTACAGTTCTCAGTTAAGGCAGTTCAAATATGTTCAGTTACTGTGACTTAAGGTTCTCAAGTGGAGGCAACTCAAATATGTTCAGTTACTGTGACTTAAGGTTCAACCTTAAATCCATGTGATTAAGTTAACAGAACTCAAAGACATTGAGGCAATCTAATGCCTAATTTCTTTTAAGTTAATCAACTCACATTTTTAAGTTAATCAACTCAAATATTTGCAGTTACTATTACTTAAGGTTCAGTTTTAAAATCCATGTGAATAAGTTAACAGAAAAATAACTACACAAGCACATTATATCAACTTCAAACAACTCTTTTATTTTTTTCTATTCAAAGAGTATACATATATAATCTGTATGTTAGCAATGTACAATAACACTGTAAACACTGTATACACTGTTTTTGGACTATATTACACGTATGTTAACAGTACCGACCAGGTATTAGTGCCTCGCAAAGTGCAGATATGAAGTTTTCCCCTTTTTTGTATGCATTTAGGAGGTTTTGTTCTTCATCGAAACTATTTATCTTACAAAAACATTGTGTTACAACTTCAAACTCTTTATATTTATTTCTATTCAAAGAGTATACATCTATTTATCTTACAAAAACATTGTGTTGCCCTCTCCAACATTATGGCAATGTTAAAATATATATAGAAAATAAATACATGCATGTTATAACATGTACATACAATGTAATGTATATTACACATTTAATCCCACTGGTCACAATAGTGTAATAATGTTTGTTATAAGGCTCTGAAAATGTTACTGAATGATGTATCAATGTATTTCCAGCAAATATTGAAATAATAAAGGGTCTCAATATGTGCAGTGCACATGACCAGAGCCGTTTACATCCTGGCTGAATTACTCAAATTTGTATAGTGTGGTCATAGAATGAGCAAACATGTTGACGGCAACTATTGTGACCGTTGGGATAACACAGTGTATCTATGTACAGTACAGAATAACATTTATAGATTATCTGAAAATTGTCAATCCGCTTGGCACATGTAAAATTCACAAACGTTGTGCTGTATATTGGGTCCTGCCAATGTGGAACCAAAATACCAATCCACATTACATGCTATACAGCTGGCAATACTGTTAATAGTGCACATACCTACATATGGAAATGCAGCTGTATTTGCTCCATGATGTATCATGGAACAAGATGGTGTTTTCATTGAAAGAGTTAGTCAGAATGTCAGAGGCACCATCCGTCATTTAGAGCAGGCTATGTTTGCAGAATGATAACTAGAACACTACAGTACTCTGTACTAAGAACACTATACAGTACACTAACTATACTGCCCTGTCAAGGCAGACCGCAGTAACTTCCAAACAGTGAAACTGAGAAAAATGGCTTTAAAGGGTCTATTGAAGACATTTGTAAGGTTTTTTTTCAAAAAAATTCATTGTTTTATATTTCTAATCAAGTACTCAAAACCATCATTTTTCAGCCTCAAGAAATCAGGCTGTTATGGCCTGGCTCCGCCCATAAGCACTTTGAGTGACAGTCAGACCACAGTCTGCACTGGTAGAGGGAGGGAGGGAGGGGGGGGGGGGAAGAGAGAGAGTTCAGTTCAGTTCAGAGTTTTTATTTGCCACATGGAATAATACAATCATAGTTTCTTCATTAAAAAATCATAAATAGTCATTCCATGGACAAAAGGAGCAGGAAGAAGAATAACTCTTATAGTTACCTGCCCCTTATTCCTAAACTAACATGTATTTTCTTAATGGTCGGCGTATAACCTTATTTACACAAATAATCATTTATACCATGAGAGAGAGAGAGAGAGAGAGAGAGAGAGAGAGAGAGAGAGAGAGAGAGAGAGAGAGAGAGAGAGAGAGAGAGAGAGAGCGCACAGCCCCGCAGCTCCACTCGCTGATGAGACGGGGCAGCTTTTTTCTTTTCTTTCTTTCAATCTCCCGTGTGGCGCGCGGCCGGCAGGTACCCCCCCCCCCAAGTGCCCCCTCTCTCTCCCTCCCTCCCTCTCTCTTCCTTTCTCTCCTTTCTCTCCCTCTCGGCTCTCTCTTCCTTTCTCTCCCTCCAAAGCGCACGGCCCCGCTAGTCTAGGTAGAATGGGGGCGGGCATTAGCTCCAACCACAGAGCCAATCGCATCACTGTGCGCCGAATGACGTGACTCAGGCCTTCAAATAAAAATGACCCGATTTACTAGAGGACGAGAGGGGCTGGGCTGAATCGGAGCAATCCGCCAATATGGTATTTAGACCCTAATACACATTGATACGAACTCCTATTACTATAATACAATGCTAGAGACTGAAAAATGACATTTATAAAGCATAGCCCCTTTAAAGTTTTTTGACTTGCCATCCAAAATGTGTTATAGGTAGATAGATGATAGTACCCAGATTTAACATGTATTAATGAAGTAATCTTTAGGCATACAAAAATATGACGTAGTTATTTTAATTAACCCCAAAAAAGCAGATACTGCACTCTGCTGCACGATTTCCTTAAATAATTATACAGGTAATGTACAGGCAAAGTGCAGTAACTTCAAATACAATGTTGTTTTCCCTCCAGCTTTCATAACTTCACCTAGCCATTTTATTTGGATCATCATCATTCCAATATATTCAGGTATTAAATTTCATTTTCAAAATGGCTAGGTATTCGGACAAAAGGCCCCTCAGCCGAGCGGGCCCTGTCCTCCCCAACAGTACACCGCCTGGCACACTGGCCCCGCAACAGGCAGACAGCATGGGCGTAACACACAAGAGTTAACCAACGGAAGCAGGCAGCGCACCGGGAAAAAAGACCAGGCAACAGGCTGTCAACCCGAGCCTGGAGACTGCGGACGAGACAGGCGCCAGAAAGGACAGCTGAACACAGCCGCCCCGGCGGAAGGGGCGTATGCTGGCGTTGTCGCACAACCGAGCCTCCACAGAGAAGGCTGACACGACCGGCAGACGTCATGAACGTGCAGGGGCACCCTCAACCGGTGAAACCGGGAGTTGACACTGCAGCAACACACCAGAGAACCAACCACCCAGGCATTACCCTATGCAATGGTTGGTCCCATAACCCCTCAGGAAAGAAACCCCAAAAACACACCTGCCGCAGCCCGCATTCTGGATTCCAACAGGGCTATCCCGGGCCTACGGGTC